>NC_069714.1:27809729-28174729 GCF_027358585.1 Pangasianodon hypophthalmus
CAAGACAGAGGAGTTTATGCTTTATAAATTTTTTTTCTTAATAACTTTTTGAGAGAAAAAAAGAGAGGAATTTGAGGGAATGACTGTTTATAGCTCCTATAACATAAGTGAGAACAAGGAATAATTGTTTTGTGCATGTTCCACAACTATCTATCTATCTATCTATCTATCTATCTATCTAACTATCTATCTATCTATCTATCTATATACATATACACATATACAGTACTGTGCAAAAGTCTTAGGCACATGCAAAGAAATGCTGTAGAGCAAAGATGCCTTCAAAAATAATGAAATTAAATGTTTCTACATTAAAAAAAATACTATAAAGAGCAGTAAACAGTAATAAATGAAACAAAGTCAATATTTGGTGTGACGATCCTCCGCTTTAAAAAATATATATATAGTAGTCTCAGGTGCAGTGTGTGCAGTTTTATAAGGAAATGAGCTGGAAGTGTTACTGAGCGTCTTGCAGAAGCAGCCACAGTTCTTCTGGAGACTTTGACTGTCGACTCGCTTCTTATTTCTGCAGCGAAACTCAGCAGCCTTCATTATGTTTTTATCTGAAAAGTGTCTCTTATGGAATCTGCTGCTTTCTTTACTGACATACAAACATTTTTCTGTAACATTTCATTTTGTGCTGGAAAACTAATGTTTGGAAATCTAAAATGTTTTTGTACTGAATCAATAATGTAGAAGTCAGAAAATAAAAATCTATAACAAAGTTTGTACTAAAAAAATAGGGTGCCTAAGACTTTTGCATAGTACTGTATATAAATGGATAAAAGGTATGACGCGTAGTATGATGTAATAAATAAAATTGCTGTGGTGTAAGAGGAATAAAGCACTTCAGGATGTGCTGTTATAGGAAATAAACTTCAGAGTAGTAGCAGTTACTCAGCTTCATCACACAACCCCGTGGTAGAAGGATAAACTGTTAGCATCTTGTACTTTGATCCATGACTCCTGCCTGTGAGTCTGATGCTGATGTGGACTGACACCAAATTATCTGCTGATGGAAATGTTCATTCCAGCTTCAAGATGGAGCTACGACTGTTCCCCCGACACACACAAATCTGAGACACTGAACATCTCGATGAGTGTGTGATGATTTCAGAACGCAGTTTGCATGACGCCATGCTGGCCGCTTTAATCCTTCTTGTTAGCTAAGTTAGCATTGTAGCTCGAGTGCAAAACTAATAAAGAAGACTTATATTCTGTTTTATTCATAGACTCTAAGAGTTCATGACTAGTG
Source organism: Pangasianodon hypophthalmus (assembly GCF_027358585.1). Lineage (NCBI taxonomy): Eukaryota > Metazoa > Chordata > Actinopteri > Siluriformes > Pangasiidae > Pangasianodon > Pangasianodon hypophthalmus. The sequence goes on from NC_069714.1 coordinate 27,810,985, forward strand.
TTTGGTCTTTTTGACTGTTTTTGAATGTATGTATATGCATATTCTATCTATCTATCTATCTATCTATCTATCTATCTATCTATCTATCTATCTATTTATCTATCTATCTATCTATCTATCTATCTATCTGTTTCTGTTGCTATTTTTCTGACCTGTTCTCAGTCTATATCAAAGCTTTGGCGATGCAAGTGTTAATATTTATCATGCAATAAACAACATTTGACTTTAACGACTTCATACACCAAATGTTTTAGCTGAACGTTTTTGCTCCAATGCTTATGCAACAATTGTTGATTTATGAAATCTTTCCATCCAATCAGGGACTAGATTTTTGTCATGTGACCATTTTTACCTTGCCATCAGAACAGAAGAAAAGTAAAACCTGTTGATTTTTTTTTGTCTAATCACTATTTGAATTTAGACTCCATTTATTATTATAAAAGTAATAAATAAACGACACTAAAATCACTATTGAAAGCTTTTCAGTCAAATGATTACAGTCACTTGACTAGCGATTACTCATTAGCTAAGCGTGCTAGTGCTTAATGAATCCTTATGAAGTGTTTCTCAAGCATTAATTTTTAGTATCTAACCTTTGTGAGGTCTAAATCTTTTCACATTAAAGTTATAATCTTTCACAAACTGATAGGTGTGATACCTGTGAACCCTGTTCCTGTTACCTTCCAACTAAATTACATTTAAATGCATGTTTTTTTCTTTGGAAGTCTTTTGTTCTGTCGCACCTTGTTCTCAGTAAGTGGGTCTAACTGGGCCAATGACATAAATAATAAATCAGACATAATAATAAATCAAAAGCTTTAATTTTAGTGGAGGGAAAGAAAAATAAAAGAGACAAAACTCTATGTCATTACGTATAGGAGATCCATACAGAATGCTGAGCAACAGAATCTCTATTTATTTATTTTATTTATTTATTTGACACAGTTCGACTTGACGAGTTTATGTTCTGTGTTGTGTATGTTAGTTTTTTTTTTTTTTTTTTTAAACCCAGGAGGCGTCTTTTATATGAGAATCTGGGGTTTATTTTGAGGTTCAGAATCATCCAGTATCATCATGTTTCTGATTTAGGGTTCGTGCGTAGTGTTTTGGTGGAGTGTTATTTATTTATTTTTTCTGACAATAGCAGGTTTGCTGCTGAGAGTCAGTGAAACGATCCACACACACACACACACACACACAGAGAGAGAGAGAGAGAGAGAGAGAGAGAGAGAGAGAGAGAGAAAATAAACCACTCTTTCTTCACTGTGACAAAAAGAAGTGACTCCTATGTTTGGCTTCTCTACATTTTTTATCCACCACATCTCAGTATTTTTATTTGTTCGTGTTTGTGGTTGCTGGTTTGAGCTTTTCAGAAACTGTGGATCTTCTGGGATTTTCACACACGACAGTCTCCAGAGTTTACGCAGAATGGTGCGAAAAACAAAAAACATCCAGACGGTTGATAAGAGAAGTCAGACTGACAGGAAGTCTATAATAACTCAAACAATCACTCTTTACATCCGTGGTGAACAGAAAAGCATCTCAACATTCACAAAACATCAGAGCTTGAGGTGGATGAGCTACAACAGCTGAAGACCACGTCAGCTTCCACTCCTGTGCGTCAAGAGCAGGACTCTGAGGCTCTCATGGGCACAGACTCATATTCTATTCTGCCCTATTCTATTCTATTCTATTCTATTCCATTCTATTCTATTCTATTCTATTCTATTCTATTCTATTCTATTCTATATTGTTCTACTGTATTCTATTTTGCTCTCTTCTCTTCTATATTTTCCAGTTTGGTTCTATTCTATTCTACATCATTCTACTGTATCTTATTTTGTTCTATTGTATGCTCTTCCATTCTATATTGTTCTAGTATGTTCTATTCTACTCCTTTCTATTCTGTATTGTTAAATTAAATTAAAGTTTACTCCATATTGTTTAATTTTATTGCATTCTATATTGCTCAGTTAAAATACATTCTATTCTATTCTGTTCTATTTTATAATTATATCTATCTATATTATATTGTTCTATTCTATTCTATGGTTAACATAACATATATATATTTAATAATTTCAGATATTCATAATGTCAATAATGTTTTATTTTACAGAATTCATCTTTCGGGGGTAAGTAGGTGGGCTCAAAAAAAAAAATTAAAGAATATAAATCACTCAATTTATATATTAAAATTGAATATATGAATATTATTGTATTTTAGAAACACTGAGGCTCCTGGGAACCAAAAAGCCCTTTGTGTTCTCATTATTCTGAATATTCTCGAGCATATGATCTGGTTTAGACCTAAAACATTAATAATCTGTCACTTTAGGTTCATTTCTATAGTACTGTATAGATTAACACACACACACACACACACACACACACACACACACACACACACATGAAGCCCGTGTGCTGTATAACGCTGAATAAGTGAAAGGAAAAGGATGAGTGTGTTCACAGGGGGCGGAGCTTCGGCTTCCAGAAAGCCCCGTTAACGCTGTTAGTTACCGTAAATCACTGAGAATAGGCTCATACTGAAGCCTGCTTATGCTTCTGTATACTGTTACACCAGCAAATATTTCACTGTAATACACTGGCTAGAGGTTTAAAACGTTATCCTGTTAGTGTTAAAGTTCTCCAGTTTCTGTCTGTACCTGCTCAAGTTCAAACATTAATATCTACAGAGCTCCAGGTGCAGGCTGTTCACACTGTAAATAAGACACAAGGGCTTTCATGTGAAATTAATCACCATATTTCATATTAATTTAGAAAACAGTAATGATAGGCCAAATATACAAAAAATTATATTAAAATGATAAGCAGTACAAAAAAGCCTTTTCTTTGCACAAAATGAAATGTAAAATGTCAAGTTTTCACACACACACACACACACACACACAAAAAAAAAAAAAAATCACAGACCCAAGACCATCCCAGTTATAATTTTTGGCTAGCGGAATTCCTTCTGATTATAAATGTCATAGAAAATTTTGCTTCCTAAAACATATAAAACAATAAACAAACAAATAAATGTATTAAAAATTAAGGTAAATAAAAATAACTATTACAAAAGAGTTTGTTAAACATCAAAATTGAAATAAATTGTAAAATTAGTAGTAAGAGCAGTCTAAAAAATAAAGCATTGGCTCAACAACAAAAAAATTATGCAAAAATTATAGTTTTTTCTGTTATGGAAACTGCTGGCAGAAGTACGTCCAACACCTTGTTTTAAATAACATGAACTTAATAACGTCAACACGGACACAAGTTTTTAACTTGACTGCGTATAAAAATCAAGTTGTCCAAACTATTTTTTAAATTTTGAAAGCATTTAAATAAGCCAGCAGTTTAGCATGTGTTAGCCTGACACTTCTTAATCTAGATACTAGCTAGTTATAGCCACAAAATTTTTCCACTTCATTTACGTGAAAAAAGCGAAAGCCAGAAAACAGACAAATTGAAAAAATCCAATAAAGTGGCATTAATTTCTGAACAGTGATTTGGGTCTGTTTCTTCTCTACAAGTTTCTTTTTCTTTTTGTATTTTTTTCTAGATAGATCTCAGATAGCTCAGATAGATATGAACGCTTCATGATCACTGCTTCATCATAATCTTTTGACTTTAATTACATTAATTGCTTAATTTAGTTACATAAATTGCAGTTTCTGTTTTTTTCACACCACAAGGAAGCCTCCTGAGACAGACTGATACTGAAACCTTTTTGTTAAATGATAGTAAATTGTGCGTGTGTGTGCTTTTTTTTACATATCTGTTTTAAAAATAAAAATGGGGTCTCATTGTGGCCCTAAGTGACCACTTACAGCAAGAGACAACAAAAGCCATCAGGCTTAACATGACCCTCAGAGGAGCCTATATTTAAAAGCAACACTCCTTCTATGGTCCAGGTTTAGTCAGGCTTGACCTGCTGATGCAGCGGATAACGCTGGGATTAATGTGTGATGATCAGATCCAATGAGGGAACCTGATGTTTGTTGAGTTCGGCCACACGCAGACTCCACTCCTCCTCCATCATCACCTCATCACCAGTAGCCGGCTCGAGAACTGGGGTTTTCTCTGTGGACAGAATTTTAATTACAATAATTACCATTTCATTTAAAGACGATAAAAAAAAGTTTTGCATTGCCATACAGTATAACAGCATTATTTGATACTAAAATAAAACTATACTTTTGCAGACCCTTAGGAGAAAATGAAAAAAGGCAAATTGAATTCATACTCACCTGTGTGTGACAGATGATAACACTTTCACATTACACTACTACAAGAAAACCATCATTTAGACTGCTGTCATTATATTCTACATTCTCAAGGTTCTTCATATTCATCATTCACTGCCAGATTTTCTCAAGTGTACTTCTGTAAATACTGACGTAAATCTGGTCAAATCTACAACTGTTCCATATCTGCACTACATTTAATTTAACTTATTGTATTTTATATTTTATATTTTGTGTGTGTACGTGTTGTATCTTGCTACTGACCATGCTGCTGTAACACAAGAATTTCCCTCATGGGATCAATAAGGTCTGTCTATCTATCTATCTATCTATCTATCTATCTATCTATCTATACCAACAATACATTTAGTGTGCTAAGTTTCACAAATGTGTTAAACCTATTATTATCAGAAGTACGATTCTTCTCCCACTCTTCCTGACATACATATCTTTTATAACTCTCCTAGATATCATGCACTGCCTTCTGCAGATAAAGGCCTCCTCACAGCTCCAGAACATTCCTGTAGGTGGACTGACTACACTAAATTACCCCTAGAAGAGAATGAGTGTGTGTGTGTGTGTGTGTGTGTGCGTGCGTGTGTGTGTGTGTGTGCAAATTCTCCAGGTTTTCCGAGTATAGGTTCCGGATTCAGGTCAGGAAAGGCAAATCAGTACTCACTATTAATTTTTTGCTACTTTTTAACTTTTGAATGTTTTTTTTTTTTCTTAATGTGTTTATGCATTTCCTTTTGTATTATATGCTGATTTCAATTTATTTGGGCTTTCTGAATGTAAAATAAAGTGTTTCATAAAGCCATAAGGCTATTATTCTTATTATAATTATTAATATTATTATTATTATTATTATTAGTAGTAGTAGTAGTAGTAGTAGTAGTGATGGTAGTGTTGTTGTTGTTGTTGTTGTTTTCTATGCTCTATCAAACATTCTAGAAACCCTAAATTCAGATGCTCTCTCTTCGGGTTATTTACGGTAGGTAGGCGGAGTGGGCGTGGCTTTTGTCCTCCGACGCCCCGCCTCCTGCATGTCACTGCGCTCCGAGTCGTGCAGTCTGCAGCGGACTCCGTGAACAGGTAAGGCGCAGTTCCTCATTCATTTCGGGGGTTAAAGGCGCACCAGAGGCGCGGAAATGATCAGTGCATGTTCCACATGTTTAATAACGATACACTGCAGAGCTTCTGAGCAGACTGTTTATCCAGAAGCTTTAATCACCTGCAGGACGCAGTGCGCCTCTTTGTGAGCAGAAGATTTCCAGCAGGTCCCAGGAATAGACAATTCATAAGAATGCGTGTGAAGTGCTTGCATGGACTGCAGTGTGGTGATGTGTGTGTGTGTGTGTGTGTGGATCTCAGTTCCAGAAGAAGGTTTTTTTAGAGTAGATTTTTTTTTTTTTGAAAGATGTTGGTTAAAGATGATCTCTAAAGATCACAGATGTTCTGAATGGATCCAGATCTTCACACAGGTCTATAGGCTTCATTATGTATAGAGATCAGGTTTTTTATTTAAAAGTATGACTATATGGAGGTATAGTGATGATCTGGGGTGTGTGTGTGTGTGTGTGTGTGTGTGTGTGTGTGTGTGTTGGCATGTTTTTATATCCTGGTGGGTACTAAATGTGCCAACAAGGATAGGAATATCAAAAAAAAAAAAAAAAAAATCTGTTCTTTTCTGGACACGCACAATATCTGCACGAGAAAAAAAATCTATCTATCTATCTATCTATCTATCTATCTGTCTTGCAGCTTTTACTAAACAAAAGGTTGAGATTGGGGTTTAGTTTAGGTGTGCCAAAGAATTAATCAGCTGCATTAATAATTATTTCAAGGATGGAAGGATGGTGAGACAAACGTATGTGTGTGTGTGTGTGTGTGTGTGTTGCAGAGAGCCGGTAAAACAACTCTGTTCAGGTTCAGCATCAATGGTGCTGAAACAGAAACCAGAAGTCCATTACAGGTTCATTGTGTTCCTCCTTTGACCAAAAATACTTAATTCATGGTCAGTTTATCCTAAAATTTTCAAAGAAGCATGGTGGTGGTTGTTTGAAGAGATATCTGTTCTTTGATCAAGATGGCTATAGATCATGTAGATCTGTCTAAAACATCAAAATGTGCTCTTGTGCAATGTCACACAGCCACAGATCAATGGCTGTCGACTCACTCGATCGTTGATGAAGCCGTGTGTGGGGAGTGTGTGTGTGTGTGTGTGTGTGTGTGTGTGAGACACATTTCTGCAGCGTCACTCTGCTGCTGGATGCCCTCATTCACCTCAGATGCTCAGCATGCACGAGACGTTCAGACGAACAGTTTGAGACGTCTGATGTTTGTACAGATCTCGAGTTGTAAGCTTGCTAGCATGCTGGATTTATCTTATCATCATGGTGTTGGTTGGACGTTTTGTCAGATCACGATATCGTGATGTTGCTGGTCCTTCAACTAGCAACTGGGTGAAAATCAGATAAGAAAATGTGAGAGCGACACCCCCTCCCTCCTACACCTCCACCTCCACCAGCACGTAGCTGAGTCATCCACCATTTCAATACACTTCTTCAGCTCAGGAGAGTCCATGTGAGATGTTTCATAGAATTAATGTCAAAAGGACGTCATTACAATCTGAACAGTTCTTCACAGATTATTACGAATTTACTGACATTTCCAACATGAATGCCTTTGTCCATGGGTTTTGTATCTTGCGTGGAGTGTACCTCTCTGCATCGTACTCTCTCTCCACGTGAAGTGGGTTTGCGTCTCTTTTGTCTGTCCTCCATTTTAGAGTCAAGCCATCATGGTTGAAACAGTAGCGCGGTATCTGCAGTCTGGCTGAGAGGGAGGGAGGGAGGGAGGATGATTGAGTGGAATACAGGTACTCAAAGCCTAATCAGATTCCCACGGTGTGCCGTCGTGGGCATTGATTTCCATCCGTTGTAAACAGCCTGTGGGCGATGGTGCTGTATATTCATCCAATGCATCGGTAATGAAAAGCCCATGAGTCATGTTGCCTGGATCAATGAAGTCTTGCGGCCTTTCTCCAGCCTGCTCTGTAACACACGTAAATTAGAAGTGAAGTTGGGCTGAGATTAGTTAAATTAAGCCAAATGCACTTTTTTATCAATGATTACCCTGTCATAAACTAAGACCAGAATTATACTAGCTTTGAACTAGGTGTATGCTCACACAAGATATCCTGCGGTTGTTTGGAGCGTCACTTGTGCATGCTCTCAGAAATTAATTCTACACATTATAACCAACTAATAGTTGTGGCGGTTATAGAACTATGTGATGCTATGTCCACAACTGACTAAACAAACTAGCTAAAGATCTACCGAAAGGTCTGTTTTGCATACCAGTCTTCTCGATTTTCTAGTTTCGTAAATACTTTCGAATGTAAGATCAATGTTTTCGATTTGAGATGCAGCTAATGACAACAATCACAATGACGGCAGAAAGTTTGAAAGAGACACAGAGCCTGTGAGTGTGCTTAACATCTCAGTGCATGAAATTGCTAAACATTACAGTTTGACTTGGAAATTTGATGAACAGGGATGTTTTGTTTCTGACGTGCCATCTAGTGGACGTCGCTTTTAATTCTCCAGATGTACATAAAGTTCGCAGGTGAGTGTCAACAACGATGCTGTCCTAGTCTAGAGCTTTAGTCAAGCACAGCATATTTTTGGGGAATTGTGACAACCCCTCCCCCAGCTTGATCAAACGATATTTGAAATTCTCTGTGATGAATCTTGTAGTGCGAGCATCTCTTTGACATGTAGCAAGAACAACAATGAGCAACAGCCAATGAAAGTCCTATAGAAAATCCTGAATGCAATTCTATCATCCAGAGCTGCCAAAAAAAAAAAAAAACACAATTCCTAGCAATGCACGATATAAAAATAGCTATGGTTCTTTGCACTATACCTGCAGTTCTCTTTGCAGAACAGGCAATCCTAACTGCCCGCATCTTACAAACCAGTTCTTCCACTTTTCTCTTTTTTATTACATCTGATTCTTGTTTCTGTATAAATTCGAGCCATCACAGCCAGTCACTCTTCAAGGACAGCACATGATAGACAACTGTCGTGTTTGTTTTCATAACTATGCAGGAGTTGGGGATCAGCCAAGCTTTGTTGGGGATCTCTACAGGTGACAAGTGTAGTGTTTGAGCCTCGTCTACAGTCGTTTGTTTAATGTGCACACTGCTACAACCACAAAGCAACAGATCTCAAGTGATAAAAGTCATGTAATGTGAGCAGTACAGATATTCATGTAAGCATATGGACTTTTTATAAAATAGACAGGGATGAGCTGGTTTTGCTTGGACATGGAATGAGGTAGGACTGGTTAGACAGACTGCATTTACACACAGTCAAGCCTCAAGTCATAGATAAATTAGTCCAAGCTGATTTAAAAGAAGAAGAAGAAGCCTTTATTTGTCACATGCAGATTATAGCACAGTGGAATTCTTTTCTTTGCATATCCCAGCTTGTTAAGAAGCTGGGGTCAGAGTGCAAGGTCAGCCATGATACTGTGCCCCTGGAGCAGAGAGGGTTAAGGACCTTGCTCTAGGGCCCAACTGTGGCAGCTTGGCAGTGCCGGGGTTTGAAGCCCTGACCTTCTGATCAGTAACCCAGAGCCTTAACCATTGAGTCACCACCACAAGTCCTGAAAAATCATGGCTACAGAGAGATTTTACCCAAAGTCCACATTGCCTAAAATGGTGTGCTGCAGTGGAAAAGCCTATAGCTTGGCTAAGGAGCTTGTCTCTTGTAGTTAAGTGTGTCTGGCTGAGTACTGACTGAAGGGCTGGTCATATAGTCCTTCACGTCATGTCAGCATGGCATGAGGTTTTTTTAATCACAAGCTTGATGGATGCTACTTGTTGCTGCTAAGATTAGACGTGCAGTACAAACCGAGAGTCTCGTTGTACAGTTCAGCATATTTCCTGCCAGTATATACCTCATCTTCTGAAATCTTCCTGCAGCTCCCCAAAGTTTTGGTTTTGGCATCGGTGTTGTATACATTCTTCTCAAAATGTTCTGCGTGGCCAAGCTCGCTCCCAGATGGATTTGCTTTTGTCTACATACAGACTTCCTGCAGAAGCAGGGAGAGGAAAATAGGGTAATGATCAAGTGTGTGGTGGTAGTGGTGAGGATAGAACGTGTGTGTGAGTGTGTGTTTGGTGGGGTACTCTTTAGGAGAAAGGGGTCATTTGCATAAAGAGGGGACCCACAACACAATGACCTCAGTGTTCATTCAGAAAACAGGTCACTTCCCAGACCAGGACTGCATGTTGTAATAAAGCTCACTTCACCACAGAGGCCAGCGTTACCAAACATGTAGCACTACAGCATATGGCTAAGAGCTGAAACAGTAATGAAGGATGAACGTAGATCTAACAGCATGTTCTGAATACACGTGCTGATAATATACATAACAATATTCCACATACACAATGTTATTATCATGGACATTTCTGTATATTCTTAGTACAAGTCTGTAGCAAGTTAAGAAGGTGCTGCCTTTTTTAACTATAATCATTAATGGAGATTAAACATATTTATAAAAACTCATAAATATCTCAAAAAATGATCTCACTGTGATTTGTGTTTGCAAAACCTTCGCTTACAAAGTGTGTAAATATTAAGAGAAGGTAGGAATTTTTTTAGCAATATTTTACTCAAACAATTAGCACATTCTCATATTACCACCCATCATCCAGCTCTCTCCCATCATATGACATCTACCAACCAGAAAGGATGAAGGCTAACACGTGCTTCCTCCAAGTCACATGGAGCCAACCAACCACATCTTTTCGAACTGAGGCTTGGAGGAAAGCACTATCCACCCTATTCTACATACATGAACTCACAGACTCCCACGATTGGCTAGTGTCGCTGTGATTGACAGGGGGAGAGGGAGTATGCCCCTCCCACCCAGACAGCACACCCAATTTTGCTCTCTTGACTCATGACCATAGATGGCTGTGGCATAGTCGAGGTTCAAACTTACGATCTCCTGACAATAGGGTGAAAGTAATTACGCTACACCAGCGTAATTGTGATGAATTTAAGATGTAGAAATCATGTTCTTAACATTCACTGTGTTTGAAAATGAAAAATAAATATAATAATTAAAAAAACCTACATGACTGGGTCAGATAAAAAAGTACAATTGGGTGCTACACCAGTGTTTCAGTAAGAGATGGATTATTCCAAGAGCTACACTGCCAGTCAAAAGTTTTTGAACCCCCCTGTATTAATATTTCTGGCTCAACTTCAAGGTTAAATCCTAATAATTAGAAAATCTGCTAGATAGGAAATAAGGAAAGTAATCATTTAAGCAATAAGTAAATAATTTTTGTAATTAAAAAAAGCTACAAATAACAATATGACCATAATTAGTAATATGATAACAAACGATTTCTTCCCGTTACTGATTCAGAATGTTTAACCCAGATCTTCTACTCTGAATCACGTATACACGTGCGTGTATACACACAGCTGCGCTGATCTGCACGTCAGACTTTTTCTTTATCACCTGTTTTGGCTGCTTGTGGTCTTGGCCGTGGTTTCCTTGAATGATTTTTAATCCTTTTTTCGCTGATATAAATAAAAACATCTAACAAGCACCCCCCTGCTCTAATAAAGCCCAGTTCATCTGTGATTTCTTCTCCAGAGAGGTCATTAATTAGCTCAACTGTGTGTGGGTGTGTGTTTGTTTATGTTGATGTGGCCTGTTGAGAGTTCCAGAAACCCCAGTTTGTGTGTGTGTGTGTGTGTGTGTGTGTGTGTACTTGAGGCTCTTCTCCCTCTTCAATAACATATTGAATGCACGGACACAGCGAGCTGGAGAGCGAGTAATATGTCCTGTTATTGCTCTATAAATTGCCCAGCGTTTAAAACCGAGCCGGTGAGATTTTGAAATCTCGTCCAAAACTTTTCCACAGATCAGGATTTATTACAGTGTCATGAAACGCTGCTTTAATGAGGGTCTCTGCTCTGTAGCATATAGAGACTTTTTACTTGGCATATACTGCTTACTCTCTGGGTTATTTCCTGTGTAAGCTGAAGGCTGAGTGGCACGAGTGCGCATGAAGGACAGCAGGAGCTCCGAGGCTGAAGTTCTGCATAACAGGAAGTTTAGATCCAAGGACTGCCAGAGAGCCACTGCTGGGATCTTCATGACCTAAAATGCTCAAGGAAGGAGGGGACAGTATGAGGAGAAAGAGAGGACAGTGTAAGGAGGGGGGGTGAGATGATGAGGGGAAAGAGAGAAAAGAGAGAACAGTGTAAGGAGGGGGGGTGAGATGATGAGGGGAAAGAGAGAGCAGTGTAAGGAAATTCAGAGGAGAAAAGAGGAGAAACTATGAAGAGAAAGGACATTCTGAGTAGAAGGTAAAGAGAAAGAGGACATTTTGGGAGAGTGCGAGGGGACAGTATGAGGAGAAAGAGATGACAGTGTAGGGAGGTGGAGTGAGATGATGAGGGGGAAGAGAAGACAGGGTAAGGAAAAACGGGGGGAGAGAGGAGAAACTATGAAGAGAAAGGACATTTTGTGGAGGAAATGTGAAGAGAAAAGGGAGAGTGAGAGGGGACAGCATGAGAATGAAGTATAAGGAGATGCATAAGGATGAAGAGAAAGAAGAGGGGCATTATGCAGAGTGACAGAGACTGTATGGCAGGGAAAATGTGAAAAGAAAGGGGACAAGAAGAAACTGGTGAGAAAACGAGGACATAAGGAGGAGAAACTATGGTGAGAAAAAGGGGACAGTATGAAGAGATATATAGGGCAGTATGACAAGAAAATGTGAGAAAAAAAAGAGAAAGGGGACAGTAGGAGGAAAAACGATGACAAAAAAGGGGGCAGTATGAAGGAGAAACTATGAAGAAAAAGGGGACAGTATGAAGGAGAGAGTGTGACGAGAAAAATTGGACATTTTGAGGAGAAAATGTGAAGACAGTATGAGGAGAAAGAATGAAGAGAAATAAGGAGATATATATATATATATATATATATATATATATATATATATATATATATATATATATATATGTATATGTAGAGAGAGAGAGGATACATTATAAGGAGAAAGTTTAAAGATGAACTTTGAAGAGAAAGGGGACAGTATGAGGAAGAAATATAAATAGAAAGGGGACATTTTAAGGAGAAAATATCTTGTTTTTCTCAAGCATCTCATTGGATAAGCTGCAGATACAAGGGTTGTCCAAATAGAAGCTGAGAAGTTTTTTTTCTTGTTTAGTGGAGAGATCAGACGTAGGAAGATGTAGATGTCCGTAACTTTCTTGCTTTCTGATATTCTTTGCTTGAAGTTTTTATCATCTCTTCAGTTGTGAGACCTGGCACAATCTCAGGGTTCGAGCTTCAGTCTGCTTTAATTGGCTACGTTGCTCTGCCGTGGCCTTGCATACGAGGGCCTTGCTGTGAATGGACTGCCAGTTCATGGATGTTAATGTTAAAAGCTTGTGTAATGTATGTGTTCACCCCAAACAAAAGCTTACACACATTATTAAATCTCCCTGACGGAGTGCTGATAAGGTTTCAGTACTGGAAAGATGTAACACAAAAGAAGGCTCTTTAGAGGATCCGTCCATGTGGAAGACAGATTGGAGTCCTGATGACTTTAGCTATTGTGCTATAAAGTTATTGTGTTCCTTGTACACAATTATTAAACCCAGCGAGCATGGACACAAGCTCTGTAAAAAAGTATTACAATAAACATCAGAGTGATATATCAGAGTGCAAATACACTTCAGGTTATAAGTGTGTGTGTGTGTGTGTGTTTTGTGTCATGACAGTGCATACATCATTTCACATTTCCATCTCTTTAATCACAAACATATTTAATAAACATACAAACAGGTGACAAATTAAAAGATAAAAAACTTGGTAGCTCTGTTTTTTATTTATCAGATCAATACTGCAGTTTTTCTGACTGATTTTTATCCTACGATGAAACACTGCTGTCCTGATGGGCGTGGTCTCTTCCAGGGTGACCCTGCCCCATATCCACAGGGCACGAGGCCTGACTAAATGGTATGATGAGGATGAAAATGATGTAAATGATATACAATGACTTTCACACTCACCACATCTCAAGCCAGTTGAACACCTGTGGGAGATTTTGGAGTGATGTGTTAAACAATGATCTTCACTGCCATCATCAAAACATCAACTGAGCGAATATCTTTTAAAAGAACACTGTTCATCACTCCAGTGTAGTTCCAGAGACTTGTAGACTCAAAGACATGAAGTAATGAAGCTTGGTGTTGGCTCATGGTGGCCCAACACCTTACTAACACACTTTATTTTGGTTTATCCTTGAATTTGTCACTGGGAAACTTTTCCCATCCAAATAGGCTATTAAGCCCAAATAAATAAAATACACTGGATTCTGGTGATAGCATCCTGACGTGACTTTGTTGATATATGAGCAAATGTTTTCTCAAGAACTAGTTCAAACAGGAGAAGGTCTAGTTTCTAGTTAAGGATCTAGGTCTAGTGTTCCACCATCTTCAGAGATGACTGGATTGACCATAGTGACGACAGTAAAAATGATTTAATTGGTTGAGATCAAGCTCAGAAAAAAAGCAGTCCTGAGCTCAGAAGATTAGATAATATTGGTGCCAGTATTGAACTGGTATGAAGAACTATCCAACTGGAACCATTGGTGCTGGACTGGTGGCCAATGTAGGAAGCACAGTTCCAGTTTTCTGGTGCCAAAGGATCCAGTACGTCTTGGAAAAACTCACAAATTAGATCTGAAGACATCAAGATCCATGCAATTTATTTGCTGTTTTATAGACTTCCAAATCAGATATGCCTCAGATACTTGACACATTTCAGATTTCTTCTTTTTTTTACCTGATTGGCTTTGCTGTCGGATTGACCATTTGCTTAACTGTTGTTGCCAGGATTGAGAAGATACGAACAACTATCCAACTGGAACCATTGGTGCTGGACTGGTGGCAAATGGAAGAAGCACAGTTCCAGTTTTCTGGTGGCACAGGATTCAGTAGTTTGTGGAAAAAACTAGCAAACTAGATTTGAAAATATCAAGATCCGTGCAGTTTATTTGCTATTGTATAAACATCCAGATCAGATATTTCTCATACATGACAAATTGCAGATTTTTTTAATCTATATTGGTGGTTAACGCTGCTCCTTTGTCTGCCCTTTGGTTAACCAGCTTATACTGGTTGAGATCAAACTCAGAAGACCACAGCTCAGAAGATCAAGCTCTGTTGGTCTTGAGCAGGTACCAAAAGCTATCCAACTAGAACCTTTGGTACTGGAGTGGTGGCCAATGGAAATATTGTGGGTTTTGTGGAAAAAATAGCAAACTGGATCTGAAAAGTAGTTCAAGACTTATTTACTTACTAAAGGCTTATAGACTAGATAAAAGATGACTCATATAGTTATGCATTTCAGATATTTTTTAACCCGACTGTATATTGTATATGCCTCTTTTATTTCTTTCTTTTGCTGGAGCACCATAACACAGCGAGCGGTTAGTGTCCCAATCCATACTGATCTGCCTCACCACGGCAACGCCTGCCATGGAAACAGTGGTCATGTGATCAGAGTAATGAGGACTGTGTAACACACAAAAGGAGCCTCTTCAGAGAATCTGTCCATGTGGAAGTAAAGTGATGAAAACCTGAACCTGCCAAAACAACAACAAAATTCAAAATAATGAAGTGTTTTAGTCAGTCGATGATTCAGGAATGTGTCGTTTTAAACTGAGACATTTTGTATTTAAATATTTCGTTCTCACACTATTTTGATAATTGAATAGTTCTTGCTCCAGAGATGAGCCACATAGTGAAATGGGGTTCAGGAGAAACACTGGTGACGGAGGTGACAGTGATGACCAACTAAGAGCTAAAACTAATGTGTAACACAATGACTGAGATGTTGATAACCACAGGATTAAAACTTTAAGACAAGACCTCTTGCAAGAGCCTTGAAACTGGCCATGGTTCTGCTGAAAGTATGATTTTTATGCCTTTGTTTTTTTGATTTGCAAATAATGCAAATCTGTGTCAGTCGGACACTAAAGAAGGGTTTAAAGATTTACTTTGAATTGTGTGTACATAGTCGTATGCAGAATGAGTGCAGTTTTTAAATGACTGGCGATGAATAAGATATTACACAATGATAAGTCAGTGTTGTTATTCCGAATCAGATTCATATTAAAAATATGGGACGTTAATGGATTTGGTGTAATTTACAGTTTGTTGATCACTGGTGTCTTCGCGCTGTTTATGCCGTGTTCTCAGTTTGCTGCTCATTAACTGCTCGTAAACGATCTTATACGTCTTGTAAATCATCCTGTACCATTCATCTGAGGAAGAATGTTATCTGCAGAACAAATGGGAAAAACTTCTTCATTCCTGATCACTTCATTTTTACAGACAAATTTCTTCTTCAGTTTTTTAATGATTTGAGGCTTTTTTTCTTGAGCCGTTAATTTCATTGTGCTCATGTTTTATATCTGCAAAAAAGAAAAAGTACGAATGTCCTGAATACAGATGAATGTGTCTAATACAGTATATCTCATAATAAGATTATGGTAGATGATTAAGCTTATTTCTAGGTATTTTCCCCCTAATTTCAACCTCGAAATCATCTTGTTCTTTTGACAGATAATTTAATAATTTTGCATCTTTCTATAGGCTTGAAACTGTTAAAGATTTTTGCTAACAGAACAAAACAATGTCAAACTTGAAATTAGCAAAATAGATAAAGTAGGATTACGGATTTCATATTTTATTCATTGTAGTCCCATATTGAGAAATGTTAGATAAATCTGTTGCTATTCAAGATATATTCACTTGCTAACATGTTCAAGAGGTGTCAGTGTGTCATAAGATCATTAGTCATCAAGTCATCAGGAAATCTTCTTTCCTGGTAATGCACTGTAAAAAAAGATATCTTAGCACATTAAAATATTTCGAATATAGCCAAATTCAATTAATATTTCTCTTTATTAGATTATTAAGCTTATTTCTAGATATGTTTACTCATTTTAAGCTTGAAATTTTCTTTTTCTGTTGGCTATAGCTGTGGAGCCTGCTTCATTTGTTCCTTGGCAATACACTGTATGTATGTACTCTCTGTATGAACTTACGGCCTTGTCCTGATTGATTGCTGCGTTAATCTTTTCAGGATTTTGTTCACATTTTCTGAATACTTCCCATTAATTTCCTGTAAATATGGGCTTTTGTGTCATTTATTCTCACATACGTTGATCATTTGTAAAGTGTCCAGGTGTAGTAGCTAGTAAACTGTCCATCAGTGAACAGTTGAAAACTTCAACAAAATAGATTTCATGTGAAAACTGTAATGAATTTCATGGTTACACTATTTGTCCATATAGTACACAGTTATAGAAGGGATTTATTTATAATCGCACTATCCAGTGTCATCCAGATGAGGATGGGTTCCCTTTTGAGTCTGGTTCCTCTCGAGGTTTCTTCCTCATGTCTTCTCAGGGAGTTTTTCCTTGCTACTGTCACCTCTGGCTCGCTCATTAGGGATAAATTCATACATTTACAATTTATATCCTGAATGTATTTATTTCTGTAAAGCTGCTTTGTGTCAGTGTCCATTGTTAAAAGCGCTATATGAATAAAACTGAATTAAACTGGCAACTCAGTGTAGATATTACACATAAATTCTAATAATATTATGAATGATAAGCTGGTAAAAGACATGATTGAATTCTGATGCGTCGCTGTAGGTGGATGAATGTGGACCAAAGATGAACATGCTTGTGATTGTCAGTTTGATAGACCTCCAGATCAGATACGCCTCGAATACACGGCATGGGTGAGCCGTGATTTCCTGTCCAAATGGACCATTAAAGGAGAAGATTAAGATGCATCATCTGTCTTCGTCTCTATCTCTTATGCTCTCTGTCCTCTTTCTTTATCTCACATCCATACTAGTTCTCTTTTTCTTTACCATACAAATGGATTTATTGGCATGGTTTGTAGTTACCAACAGCTGCCAAAGCATCAATTAGAAAAAGCTAAAAAATAGCTAAAACATATACAACTTTTGCTGTTAACTAGTCTTTATTATTTGGCTAAACTTTTACTGTCACATAACTTAATATTACTTTTATACTACTATTACTATGCATTATTAGATTTTATATCATTATTATTTTCTTCTTTCTGTCCCTGCTATACAAAATTTAAAAAAGCCAAAAATGAGAGTAAATGAAAACAGAAGGAATCATAAATGATAGTGTATAAAATATGTATTTTGCTGCTTTGTAAATGATGTACTTGCTGGTCTGATCTCGAAGGTTAAATCGTTGAATTTTTAGGGACATACAAAAGAAGGACACATTCTTTGACACATTTTTTATTGTTGCCATGTTTGAGCCCACTGGGTAGACTATGTAATGGTGATAATAATAATAATGGTGTTATTTTATTTAATGAAATCTATCTATATTTAAATCTATCCTATTAGCAGTCAATGATTGCAGCCTGTGAGTCATAAATAATTACAACGATCATTATATTTAAACGGGAAAAATCCAAATGGTCCGTTCGTCTATTGGTAGGAAAGTTTTGTTAGTGCAATATCTTAAAAGAAACAAACAAACAAACAAAAAAGTGGTTAAACAAGTGGTTAGGATTTGTATGGACTTATCCCGGCTACCACCAGATGAACTGATTACATTTTGGCATTGATCCAAACATGATCGAGCTATATTTTAATGGTATTTAATGGTATATAATGGCATATAAATTAGTAAGAAGAAGGACTAGACATGTTAGCGGTGAAACCATTCCTGGTGATGCCATTGGCATTGAGTTCTACTTCTTTTCTTTATTTTTTTAACTTCTAACATTATCAAATATCAAGTCGTCTCGTATCATGAACACTTAAATGGGAATTAATTGCAGGTAGGAAATAAAGTTATGAGTGGGAAAATGAAGAAACATCAGAACACACGCAACATAGGATTGTTTCAAGGATACATTCAAGCTGATCATCTGGATTTGTGGCTTTACAGTCGGGCTGTAATAAAGACCGCCATTGTAAAGTCCAAGAGCAGAACTAGCCAAGATTGAGTCAAGATCGAGTCCTAAAGCCAAGTCAGGATCGATACTGAAAACAATCATATCCTTTACTTCAGCTAGTTAGCTAGATTTGTGCAATGCGCCAATGAGTGGGCTTTTTTTTCTAGAAGAAAGAATTACAACTTGTCAAACTTTGTGCATTCAGAAAGAAATGTAAACACAAACATTCATTTTACAAACTCAAGACCAAGACAAGTCCAAGTACAAATGTCAGTAAGTCTGAGACAAGTCCAAGTCAATACAGAAAACATCTCGAGGCTGGACTCGAGTCCTACATGTGTACTTTACATCATCACATCTAAAATAAAATAATACAAGTCATTCTGAAGAGATATATCTCTCCCTCTTTCTCGTTTATAATACCTCCTGTCTTAGTCTCTCTCTCTCTCTCAGCTACATCTTTATCTCTCGCTTTCTCCAGATCTCTCTTAAGTGTTCCTGCATTGATCTGACTTTCTCTTTATCTGTTTCATTCACCGCATCTCTTTATCTCTCTCTCTCTCCCTCTGTCTCTCTCTCTGTCTTTCATGATGGCATCGGTGTGTATTGCAGGTGTGTAAGACAGTGGTGTAGGTGGTGAGGGACGGAGGCAGCAGGCAGAGTGCTGAGGAGCTGAAGTGTGCGTGGGCTCTACACAGCTGTGTGTGTTTGTGTGTATGTGGGTGTGTGTGTGTGTGTGTGTGTGTGTATGAATGAGAAAGAGTGTGTGTGTGTGTGTGTGTGTGTGTGTGTGTGTGTGTGGGCTGTAAGGAACTGTTATATACTAAGTGTGTGTGTGTGTGTGTGTGTGTGTGTATGAATGAGAAAGAGTGTGTGTGTGTGTGTGTGTGTGTGTGTGTGGGTGGGGTTAATGAGTGGGCTTTAAGGAACTCTTATATACGAAGTGTGTGTGTGTATGAATGAGAAAGAGTGTGTGTGTGTGTGTGCGTGTGTGTGTTTGTGTGTGGGTGGAATAATATGCGGACTGTAAGCAATTTGTGTACTGATATTACACACGGTGCAGGTTTGTATGCTGGAGCTTTAAGGAGGTGTGTGTATGTGTGTGTAAGTGTGTGTGTGGTGAGGGGTTAATGAGTGGGCTATAAAGAAATGTTATATACAAAGTGTGTGTGTGTGTCTGTGTGGGCTAATGTGTGGGCTGTGAGGAACTGTTATATACTAAGTGTGTGTGTGTGTGTGTGTGAAAGAGAGAGAGAGAGAGAGAGTGAATGTGGGTGGAATAATATGCAGACTGTAAGCAGTTTGTGTACTGACATTGCACACAAAGTACAGGTATGAGAGGTGTGTGTGTGTGTGTGTGTAGCTTGAAGCATGTATTATTGTTATACCATGGTATGTAGGTGTGTGTGTGGGTGTGTGTGTCTGTGTCTGTGTCTGTGTGTGCATGTGTGTGTGTGTGTTTGTGTGTGAGCATGTGTGTGAGCATGTGTGTGAGCATGTGTGTGTGTGTGAGCATGTGTGTGTGTGTGTGAGCAGGTGTGTGTGTGTGTGTGAGCAGGTGTAGGTGTTCAGAGCCTGAAGGATGCAGAGTGACTGTGCTGACTCATTGTGCCATTAGCCAGCGCTCCACTCCTCCCTCCATCATGCCGCTTGGATGCTGTGCTGTGTGAGTGTGTGTGAATGCAACACCTCCGCGTGGGCAGGTGTGTGTGTGCGCATGTGTGTGTGTATGTGTGTGTGTGTGTGTGTGTGCGCTGCGTGCTTTCAGAGTGTGTATTGATGAAGTGCGACGTTAAAGGAACAGTTTGGACAAAAAGGCATCTAATCAGTGAAGACATGGTGATTATTATTGTATGCAGTTTGCACGATGTTAAACTGGTAGCTTTGGACTTCTTTTAAATGTTAGCAAAAATTAAGAAACGCCAAATCTATCTTGGCTGACTGACTGAAGGATGGTGTACATTTTATTTTGTGTGGAATTGCTGCCTTAAAGCTGTAGCCGTGCCGCAGGATGGACTGAACCATCTGACGGGGGTGGACTGTCTTACACACACACACACACACACACACTCCCACACACACACACATCATGAATGGTTTGGGCTCCTCTCATGAAAGCAAAGCCTCTAAGTCTGTTCATGTCACACACACACACACACACACACACACACATTGTCACACACTCACACACACTCGACAGCCTTACAAAAGTTTTACTCTGGAAAGTTGCAGTGCTTTATTACTTCTCTTTACAGCTCAGGCTGATGTTGTTACGTGTTTAATGGAGAATTGTGCATTTAATTAGGCATATTAAAGATTTGACTGGCTTCTAAAATGTTTTATAAACACTGTCTGGTGAGAATATTTGCAAAAATGTGAAGATGCACATTGTCTGATGTGTTTCCCAGGGATTTGTGTGTGGAGTTGCTTGTGTGCGTCGCTTTATTATGAGGATTAAATGACACTTTATTGATCTCTGGTGGGAAATTGATTTGTTACAGCGGCATGCATTGAAATAAAGTTGAAGTGAAGTAGAAATATAGATAGACAGTATAACAGTATAAAGCACAGCATGTGGGCCAGAACAGAACAAACTACACATTTACAAGTGCAATATTACACAAATCTAATACAGACAGTGAAAAATACAAAATATATAGAATTGTATATAGAGAGATGGTTAAAGTACCACCACCTGAAATTCTTTCCTCATGTAAAAGTAAAATTATTCATCAAAAATAAATCCTGTGCTAAAAGTTGAAATATAGCTTCATATTCTTCACTCAGGTTAAGGTATACAGTCAAGTATAAAGTCGTACATTTATTATAAAAAGATGTCACACACTGATTTGATGCTACATTAGTGCTCATGGGTATCAGGTCTCATTCTCCCTGTCACGTCTGTTAAACTTTAGATTTGTTACGAATTTACATCGACTCCTTGAAGCCGTCTGACGCATAAAAGTCACCTATTGAGTTTACAAATGCACACACATTGGCCACTTTATTAGAAACGCCATACTAATATTGGATAGGACTCCAGGGCCTCAATTCTTCACAGCATAGGTGTTGGAAACGTTCCTTTGAGATTCTTGTCCATGTTGACATGATTGCATCATGCTCCCATTGTACCACTTTCTACCTGCAAACATTGTTTTCCAGTGTAAACAAAATTAATAGTATTATAAATATGTTTATTAATAATAAGCAAATGCATTATTATTTATAGGTTTTTACTGTATTGCTGACTGTTTGTGGGCAAACCTATATATCAGGATTCATACTGTGTATCGTGGAAATGGTATTTGTTATATCGCTCACGCCTACTTTAAATGCACTGTGGAATTGGGGTTTGGTTTGGGTTTATTCTTTGACTTGGTTTTGATTAACAACGGAGCTAATTTTTTTTCATTAGCTCAGTAAAATTATAAATAAATAGCTTCTAGCAGTGTTATTTATGTTGAACTGTAAAACACACCTGTTGTCGGATGTGTCTGCATTTTTAAAAAAAATACAAGTAACTTTCAGTCGAAACAAGAGAAAGTTTCATATTCCCTCGCCAGATGTTACATTATAGGAGGAAAACCAGAACTTTTGCTAGAAAGCAGAGACACATATGTTATTGTGCAGAACAGTAGCATGCATAATAAAACTGTGAAAGCACTTCTCACTTTTCACCATTCACACACTCGGCTCGTGAATTCACTCATCGGCCAAATGTGAGCTAAAAAATGGGTTCATGAGAACCTCTTTTTACATTTAGAGGACCAGACATTTCTCCGCCCTACAGAGAACGGAAGGAACATGGTATGCCTCTGTTACTCCACCTCAAAGCTTCTCAAAAACACAATCACTGATCTCAATCAGCAGCTGATCCTTTACTTACGTATCGAATTAGACTGCATACAAACAGTGTGTTAGCAAACGTAATAAAAAGCAGGGAGCACCATCTGATCTTCCCATCTATGTTTATACAAGTGTGTGATATTTCAGTTTCATTAGAGTACGTGCAGCAGAGCAGGTTTTTCAGATTTGACCCATTTCTCAAAGAATGCACCTTGATATTATCTTTCTTAATCTTCTTGTTGAGATAGTGGCCATTTTTTAATTTCTGAAAACTGCCACTGGTGCTTTCAATTTTCTCCATCTCCATCTCTTTTAGGCGGTCAATCAGTGTCTGAACCTGAAATAACCTTTGGACTAGCATCTAGGGTAAAAAAGTAGGACAGTAGAGAAATCCTGTTTCAGATTTAGTTCACTTTTCCCAAGTGACTCACTTTTTAGGCTAAAGGAATGCCCACATTTAAAGAGGAGGGAGTACGGAGAAACATAGAAGTCTCCATTTGTTAGCCAGAAAACAAGGCTATTTGAGGGAAAAGTGCTGACGCTGTGCATCATTATTATCAGTCAGTCCTTGAACTCAGGAACAGCCTGAGGTGATCTGTTACATATGTAGACAGACCAATCTTGTTTACATGTCTGTTCATGCCATAGACCCATGTAGCCAACTCTATTAATATACAGGGTGGATGACATGCCAAAAATTTCATATCCTAATACTTGAGGATGTATCACAATATAGGATTTAGCCAACAAACCGTCGGCAAAACAGTAGTGTTGCATTAAAACTGTAAAATTTACAAACTGTTAAACTTGAGTTTGATTATGGATTTATTTTTAGCCAAAAGGCCAAATTATTGCCATTTTAGCCATATGGCCAAGAGTATGGACACCTGACCATCACACCCATATGGGCTTGTTGAACATCTCATTCCAGATTTAGTTCCCCTTTTGCTGTTATAATAACCTCCATTCTTCTGGGAAGGCTTTCCACTAGAATTTACAGTGTGGCTGTGGGGATTTTGTTCATTCAGCTACTACAGCATTAGTGAGATCAGACACTGATGTTGGTGAGGAGGTCTGGGGTGCAGTCGGTGTTCCAGTTCATCCCAAAGGTGTTCAGTGGGGTTGAGGTCAGGGATCTGTGCAAGACACTCGAGTTCTTCCACTCCAACCTTCACACACCATTTTGAATTTATAAACACTTCAGTTATAGTATCAAACATCATCTTAAATCTATAAAGGCTAAAAAGGTTTTCACTATCTAGCACTTTTTGAATGTCTAGTAGCAGTACGTCAATTTGACCTGACCTGAGTTATAATCTGGACAAAGTTTTGCCACACACCCTTGTAGAACCTCATTCCTGTCACCTTGACTTACTTCTGCTAGACATTTACTTGAATGTGAGAAGTTTTAGCTTAGGTTTAGGGCTCGCTAAAGTCAGTGAACCACAACGTATGATGTAACTCTTCCAAAATTATTTCCACTCTAAACCACAAGTAGCTGGAGTGCCTCCTAACCAGAGAAACATACAATTTGCTTTAATGAAGTCGAATGCTCTGCTGAATGACCTAAAAGTGGCTGCGGTACTGGAGCAGCCGAGTAACAGGTCTCTGATTCGCCAGCAGTGTGTTGTTCTGCTCAGAAATATAAAGTTGGCAGTTAA
Source organism: Pangasianodon hypophthalmus (assembly GCF_027358585.1). Taxonomy (NCBI): domain Eukaryota; kingdom Metazoa; phylum Chordata; class Actinopteri; order Siluriformes; family Pangasiidae; genus Pangasianodon; species Pangasianodon hypophthalmus. The sequence continues at coordinate 27,834,814 of NC_069714.1, forward strand.
TGAGGGTTATGAAGGCTCCTGCAGAGCTGTAGATTGGCAGGACATTGCAGCAGTGATAACATGTCATGTTTTTTTGGGGGGAAATTGGTGGAAATTGCCTGCTGTTTGGGTAAATGGGAGAAGAGACTGCCTCTGCCATCTATTTACTGAAATCTTATGGAAGTGTTTTTGTGATGAACCTGGTTCCATAGATCAAGCAAAATGCTCAGCTGTGGTTTGTAGAAGGTCCGTGTCCATGTTTATTGTTTACTCATCTCTCCTTTTTTTCTCTATTTTTGCTATATAGTATTTCTCACTCTCTAAAAATTTCCTCCCTGTTGTATCATTCTGTCTTTGTATTTTTTTTCTACTATTTTTAAATTTTGTCCCATGTATTCACTCCTGTTTTGCTGTCAAACTGTGTTTTGCTTTTGATGTTGCATATGCACATAAATGGGATGCCATTTGTAATTATGAAATTATGACATAAACATCATTATTATATAAATGTTTCATTATGAAATAGAAGTAGTATTTTGAAAAAAATGCCATTTTGAAATAAATATGACAATAACAAAGACAGTGTTATTGTTAAAATATTGTTATTGTTGCCATCTTATTGGTATGTGTGTCCTGATTCCTTGTGTGTGTGAGCACACTTGGCAATAATAGCTCATTCTGATTCTGATTCTGAAAATGAGTACAATGGAATAATATTTTATAATGATGAGTTCAGTATTATTTATTTATTTAGTGACTCATTTATATGGTTATTGATGCATTTACTCATTTTATTACTTATATCATAGGGATATTTATTTATTTAATTTAGACTAAAATGGCATTTCACACATGTGCCTAAGAATGTTTTCTGTTTTCTTTCTATTTGCTTTGCTTCTACTTTCCTTTTCTTCCTTCCCTTTTCCCCTTCCCCGTCTCGCCTTTAATAATCCATAAAAATGTCATTTTATATTTTATACATTGCTAACAAAGTATGAATTGTCCTCTGAGGGGGGTGGTGGTTAAAAAAATGGAAAAATGTAAAGTTTACTGGTAGTCAGCACAGCAAAGATAATAACCTCACAAATTTGGCCTTGAAATTACAACTCCCAGGAGAGTAGTAATTTCACAGTTTTCAGAGTAGGAGCTTTTATTATAACCCTGATTTTTTAGCATCTTAAAAGGTTCCTCTGGGACCAAAAACCCTGTAAAAGGAGAATTTTCTTCCAGGAAAGGTTCCAAGTAGAAGCTCTTTAGAATGGTAGAACCACTGGCCATTGAAAAAGCACTGGAGAAACCATTTCTAGAAGTGTACACAACCTCAAAGTATTGTGTGAAATGTAATGTAATGGCCAAAAATATCTAATTTATAAAGTTTGTCCCGAATTCTGAAAATATGACACTGAACAATTTGAACAAATAGTATCTGAGAAGCTTCCAGCATCCAAAAACTGACCTTCTCTGTCAGACACATCTTGGCTGCTAACCTTTCCTTCGCTGATTTAGAACTGACGATAACTGAAGATAAGCTCCCACTTATTCTTAACCATCGTGTCTCAGATCTCTTAGGGAAATGTCAAACAAACACAAAACCTCTCCCCACTGAATCTGCAGCTTCATCTTAAATCTCTCTTTCCTTATTCTCTCTCGCTGGACCTTATCGCTTCTTGCGCAGGCTATTAGTCAGATGTCCATCATTCAGGATCTGGCCTTTTCAGTCTCCTTGGGAGAAAATTGTGGGGTGTCTGGATTGATTTCCACCTTGTTGTCAGAGATATGTGCCAATCATTTCTGTGCTTCCTCTCTTCAAAAAAGCCCCCATGATGTTTGAGGATCAAAAGCTAATGGCGTCTTTTACCAAAATTGCTCCTCTTGATTCTTTCTTAATGACCTGGTGGTGAATAGAATACCAGCCTTGCTTGTATAGACTCTTAATGCTTCTAACTGTCTGCTGTGAAGTAGCGAGCTGATATAGTTCATTGATCTTTCAATGGTGTGATTCTCAGAACGAAATTATTTTACGAGGAACCATGTAGAGAACAGTGGAACCATCCTGAAACCATGTAGGATCCATTCTGAGAATAAGGGCCAGATTTGGCTAACCTTTACTTCCTGGGAAACACCCAGGGGTTCTACTCAGAACCATGTAGAAAATGATGGAACCATCTAGAGACCATGTCTGGGCTTCGTCTCTGATGCACAAGCGCTGATGGCTTCTTCATTTACCAAAAAAGATCTGAATATAAAACAAAGCTGGCTAATTTAGAGGTTTGATTTGACTTCTGTGCTAATCTCTATCCAGTGACTGTTAAGATGTGGGTTGACGTAGCTAACCTTCACCCCCTGAGAAACATCTATCAAATGGTTGATGCACAAAACAAAAAAAAATATATATGTATATACAGTATCTACCATGGAACTTCCATCTAGGAAGCATGTCTGTTCTTCCTCTCTTGCACAAGTGCTAATGGCTTCTTCTTTTACCAAAAAGATGTGAACCTGATTAGAAAATAAGTGAATAGAAAATACGCTTTGGCTCACTTAGACTTTTTAAGTCTATGCTAATCTCAAACCATCTATTGTGATGAAGTGGGCTGATATAGCTCACCTTCTGAGAACTGGGCAATGCTCAGAACAAATTAATATATGACGCACCATGTAGAGAACCATGAAACTTCCATCTAGGGAGCATGTGTGTGTTCTTCTTCACTTTAAAAAAAGCCCCCATGATATTTGCGTATCAGTTACACAAGGGCTAATGGCTTCATTCACCAAAGCTAATCATTACCAAAGTTGGTCCTGATTCTGTATTAAGGATCTGATGGCTAATAGAAAACAAGCTTGGCTTGTTTAGACTTTTTATTTCCATCCTAATTTATGGATATCTAGTATGAAGGCATGGACTGATGTAGCTAACGTTCACCTCCTGGGAAACATGTCTCAAAGAGGAACCTGCTCAGAATGAAGTGATCTCTGAGGAACCATATAGATAACGATGTAGAGAAGTCTTCTCAAGGAAAGCAGATGTAAATCGATAAGTAAGGAATAAAGACAGGGTAGTGTGATGCGTCCTGACACACTGTGGATTTGCTCTTACCGTCCCAAAGATTATTTTTCAATAACAGCACATCCCGAAGTGATTTACTGACTGTTACAAAGCACTGACACTGGAGACTCCTTCCATAAAACCTGGCTAAACATTGTATAACATTTTTCATTTTCATTTTCATTTATTACTAGTAGTCTTGGACTCTATAGAGCATCTAACATACAAGCCCCTGTGAATGGGCTGTTGCTATAGAAACTATAATGTATTACAATGAGCACATTAATTACAATTTAACCAATGTCATCATGTTATAGAAAATTAATCAACACCTTCTGACCAATCAGATTCCAGAACTCAAGAGCGCTGTGGTATAATTTGGACTATGGTACATCTTGATTGAAGGTGATTAAAGGTCACTAAATCCTGGCTCCACTTCAGAGGAATGATTTCTAAGCAGTATTTTGATGCAAGATTCTTGTGGAAACTTCTTCTTGTCTGTTGCATAAAGCCGCTAACGTTCCTCTTTGTTTTACCTTCACATAGTTTTCTCCATAGGGAAAAAAGAGACCTTCTGTTGCGACTGACTCAGCCACGTTTCTTTAGGCGTCACTCGCTGTCAGGCCAAAACACTTTTAAGGATAGAAAAGCTTTGGAAAGTCGTCTCTCCTCCTGCCAGCTCCTATATTTAACCAGTGCTGACAAAGCATGATCAGGGACAGGCTTGGAAATGGAAGGCAGTTTTGGGGCAGATAGAACAATAAAGTTTATGGGCAGATAGAAAAATATCAGTGTGTGTGATCCTAGATGGGTGTGCACATTTATACCATAATTTTATAGCGTCCATGAGAACCAGTCAGAGCTTTTGTCAAATTATTTTGGTTACATATTGGACAAATGCCCATCAAAGCTCTAAGAAAACATCTTTTCAATGCAGAATCAGACACAGAGCGAGAAGAAAAAAAAAAGATGAATAATATGGGTGGTGGAAAAAAATAACCTCGGAGACTTTGCGTCTCGGTTAAAATACAAGTCTGGAGAGATTCAAGAGATAGCAGTACAATGGGATTAGTAAGATTTACCACAGATATAATCTACATTCCATTCGACTTATGTATCCACTACACGACTTTAGCCTGCACCATATCTCCCTCTCTTGAATGTTTTACTGTATATTTAAGATCGTACGATCATATAACTGTTGGAGCTGGATCCATGTGCAGTATATTTTGTGATTTATCGTATCTTCCCAGTCAAAGTCTGTTGTTAAATTGAACCTTTTTAGAAGGAATGAACACAGACAGATGTAGAAATGGTTTTGTGTTGATGACGAAAAATCTGGACCATTACAAAAAGTGATGCTGGACTTTGGCTGATCTGGAATCACTTTTATCTCTCATTGCTGAATAAGTGTGATTTCACACATTATTTTTCCTCAACCGCCAGTACACATTTTACACGTAATCCGTCTTAATGTAGCCGCAAAGTGGGCAGAATGTGTCCGCTCTTAAAAAAAAGCACTTCTGTCTGTGTTTTTTGGTTACAGCGTAGATTCCAAACTTGAAAAAAATTCAATTTTTCATAAAATTGCAATGACATCAAGTGTGTTTTTATCTCTCAACCAATCATTTCTCAAGTTAGAGATTAAATGAGAAAAAAACACATGGAGGACAAAGTTTTGGTGAAAAATTAGTCTGGTTAATAAATGGACACGACGATATGTGCAACATGTTGATTTGAAAAGATTTCAATGCCAGAATTCCAGTTGCAGTACAACTTACAATAACACTGTGACTATTTTTGTGAGGAAAAATACTCACCGGTACTCGAAATGACCCGCATTACTGATAATGATAAATCTAAACTAGAGATCAAGCTAGGCAAGTTAGTTAGCCGATATTAGCTAGTCTTGATAAGAGCGTTGTTATGGTTACATTATTGTTATGGTGTGTGTCGTGAGCACTTTTTTGAGCACTTTGGATGCAGAAAGCGTTTATATGGACAGGATGAACTGATTCTAGATCAACATTCTTACTCTGATCCCAAGTTCTCACCATCAAGCAGTAATTTCCCATGCAATCATGCAACTCCACTGTGGAATTAGGATTTTCTCAATTTTATGCAAATGAGTTAGTAAAAATGTGCAGAACAACAAATAAAGTACAAGTGGCTATAGTAAATATTTCAGACCAGTCATTTGGTGTGAGTGGTCCAGTTTAGAGTTGCGCAACTGCTTCCTTCCTAATCCATGTTTTGCTTTAATGGGAAAATCGAACAGAAAACTATTAATGCCATCTGGCTTCATTTCAGATTCCAGTGCAGATAAAACCTAAAAGCCTAGCAAGTCTGACTGCTGCTAAATTAAAACAGTCCTTCATCCTGGTCAGGGTGGCTGTGGATCCAGAGCCTATCTCGAGAACACTAGATGTGAAGCAGGAATACTTTGGATGGGACACCGTAGGCAATTTAGTGTAACCAATCCGCCTATCAGCATGTTTTTGGGAGTTGGGAGGAAACCAGAGAACCTTCATGAACACAGGGAGAACATGTGGAACTCCAGACAGTCAGTAACTCAAGCTCAGGATCAAACCGGAGACCCTGGAGCTGTGAGGCGGAAAAACTGTACCATCCCGCTGTACCACCGTGCCACCCGGTCAAAATATGCGTTGTGTTTATAGGAACGTTTTCCTTTTTATCATAACTAGATATTTAGATAGCTTCGAAGTGGGAATGAAGATTCTAGACAGACTGGTCAATGTTTAATAGTAGGTTATAAATTATACAGTATCCTCACTGTTATTGTTTTTGGACTTGATTGTCATTTCTCATTAAGACCCCAAAAGCTGGACAGTGAAGGACTGACAAACGTAGTGCTCTTGATATGACCACAAGAAAAAAAAACAAAAAAACAAAACTGTAGACATTCGTGACTCGTAGCCATTTAATATGAAGACAGGATGTTATGCCTAATGAAAGTGGACCATTTTTGATGCCATGTTTATGCGCATTTCCCTTTATTTCTTTCCCAGTGACCAAGAAAAATGTATTTTTAATGTAGGACTTCAAAGGTTTAAAAAATTCTTGTCCCCTAAAGCACTTACAAAGCTTTGAAGAGACTCAAACCGAGCCCATTTGTTTTGTATCCTGGTAAAGCCATTTCACGTTGTTCTGCCAGTGGATCTGTGACATGCTGAGTGTGTTTTCCTGGCTATGGTTATCAACATGTGTGTTCCAGAGGCTTGGAGAGAGAGAGAGAGAGAGAGAGAGAGAGAGAGAGGATCTCTCCTGTGAAAGAACAGTGAGTGGAGCTCATCTGAAACAGCCTGGGTCAGACGTAGCCTGACTTCTGTGACCTCAGCGAAGACTTCAGTAACGACAAAAAGTGTTGTGTTGTGTTTTCATTTTTCTGGGACGGATGAGAACTGAGCAAAGGACAAACCCACTCTGGAAGATTTGCCACTTCATTTCCATACAACAAACGTCTTATAAGTAATTTGCATAAAATTGAGACAATGTCTGCTGTAATGCTAAAATAAAGTTTATGTTAGTTTTCGATGTAGAATGTGGTAATGTTTGTTGTTGGCTAATCTTTGTGTGTGCTAGTGTCTCTCTTTTATTTATCAGTGTTTCCACAAATCTCCTAGTGGACTAGTAAAAGTGAACAGTTACTGCTTTTCTTTCTTTCTTTCTTTCTTTCTTTTGCCGTTCTGTTTCTCACTCTCATTTTATCTTTTGCTTTGTGTCTTCTCTTCTCTTCTTTTCTCTTCTCTTCTCTGCTGTTGTTACACTCTTTCTTTTATCTTTTCTTTTCTCTCTTACTTTCAGTCTCTCTATCCTCACTGTCCTTTTCCTTTGTTTTCCCCTCAATATTTCTGTTTGTATGTTTCTTTCTTTCTTTCTTTCTTTCTTTCTTTTGCTGTTATATTTCCCATTCTCACTCCCATTTTACCTTTTCATTGCTTTCTCTCTGTTTATCTTTCTCTATTTCTTTCTATAGTTTCTCTTTATCACCCTTTCTTCTCACTTGTTTTCTTTCTTTCTTTCTTTCTTTTTCTGCCATTCTGTTTCCCATTCGCACTCCCTTTTATCCTGTCTCACTCTGTTTCTCTATTTTTTTCTATGGTTTATTCTTCTCTTCTCTTCTCACACCACCAAGAAACAGATTTTTTTATTCATGTATATGACCGCCTGCATACTGATATGTCTACTGAGCAATATGAGCAAAAAAAAAAAAAAAAAAAAAAAGGAACACTAGCACATACACGTCTTCATCTCCCAGGGAAGAAGAACATGTCACCTTGTCTTCTTGTCCACTTGTCAGCATGAATAAAGAATCCAAATTGATGATAGCTGTAAAAAAAAAAAAAAAGGCAGAATATTAGGAACATGCATAAACACTGATAAAAAAGATGTGACGAAGTGGATTAACAAATGAGCAGCATGCTGAGACAAAATATGCTGATATTAGCTAACTGTGTGTGTGTGTGCGTGTGTGTGTGTGTGTGTGCGCTGTCTGGGACTTTACTTCTCACTGTCCTGCTATAGAGTGTTAAGGTCTTCTATACAGTGCTACTACACACACACACACACACTGTAGTGTAAATAAGCGTAGGAGTCAGACGAGTCAGACAAGACTGCTCACACTCCTCACACAAGATCAGAAACATTTTTGCTGCAGTAGTGTGTGTGTGTGTGTGTGTGTGTGTGTGTGTGAGAGAGAGAGAGAGAGATTTTTCACAGAGAGCTGTATGTGTGTACAGTCACAGAGCAGTGTGTGAGACAGAAATGCAGAAATACTGCTGGTCCCAGTGGAGGAACAAAACCTGCAGCATCACAGCTGGAGCCATGAGGAGTGTACACACACACACACACACACACACCAGAATAACTCTCTCTCTCTCTCTCTCTCTCTCTCTCTCTTTAATCTATCTTCATTTCTGCTTCTTATTCTATTTCTGTTTCCCTTTCTTCTTCTCCTTAATCTCTCTCTCTCTTAAAAAATATTTTTTCTCACTCACTTTTTATCAGTGTTTACTCTTTTTCTTTCTTTCTGTCAGTCTTTTTCCCATTCTCACTCTCATTTTAGCTTTTCATTGCTTTCTGCCTATATTTCCCTTTTTCTTTCTGTAGCTTCTCTTCTCTTCTCTTCTCTGGCATTTATAACTCTCACTATTTATTCTCTTTCATTCTCTTGCTTTCTTTCTTTCACCATCCTCTCTCTCTCTCTCTCTCTCTCTGTCTCTCTCACTCAACCATCAACCTCTTATCGTTGTTTTTTTTTTTTATCTTTAATTTCCATCCAGTCCCCGAAGGCCTCTCCGATGCTATTATTCGTTGCTATGGAAACTGACTCCGGGTGTGTTGCCGTGGTAACAGAGGTTCGGCCGCCCACGGCTCTGGGCAGAAGAACCTCTTCATGAAGGCAGTAAGAGGCTCAGAGAGTGGAAGGAGTTAGTCAGCATGTCAATGGGCCAAAACCAACCCCACACACACACGCACACACCACACACACACACACACACACAGCAGGCTGGGAAAAAAAAGCCCGCACTATTCTGCCTGAAGAGTGGTTATTTATTTTTTAAATCTTTGCTCAGAAAAAGCGAGTATGTTGATGTGAGGATAAGACTTGATCATTCTGATAGATTCATTTGTCTGTGACAATAAATCAACATTTAATTAGATTATAATTGCAAAGCTTTAGATCTCTAGAGCGCTTTCTTTGTTCCCCGATCATTATCCAGTCCCAAGTCAATTCTCCTAATGAATAATTCAAAACCAGTGTCATGCTGAGTGAGGATGAAGGCATTTGATGGATATGATGATGCTGCTGGTAGTGTGTGTGTGAGAGTGTGTGTGTGTGTGTGTTTTAGCAACCACTGGAACAGTTATTTTATGTGAGAGGTGTCTTAATGGACGCTCGTATTGCCTGGCTGCAGTGGAGGGCTTTGTACTGTGTGGTGAGTGGTGTATGTATACATCCTGTGCCTTGCAGCAGGAAGTGACAGGAAGCTGCTGTCACTGATCCGTATGGAGATGAAGCACAGAGTCGTAACGTTACACAACTCTTTAACCCAAATTCCCCCAACACGGCCAACTCCACACTGTCTTCACACACACTGGATGATCAATTCTTGTCCAAGGCGATGGAGTTTGATAGAGAGGATTGGTATTTGGTTAGTTTTTCTATTTCTTAATTTTATGGCACATTGTAGCATGCTTTTTATCTGTCGCACAATTTTTAAACAATTGTCTTTAATTTTTTTAAATAATATTATTTATCCAAGCTAAGAACAAGCAATTTCATTGTACAAGGGCCTTGTACATATGATAATAAAGTTCTTGAATCTCGTTGGTGTTTGATGAAAGATATTGATTGAAAATATCGCTATGGATTTTTTAGTTATTTGATGATGGATATTGGAGTTAGTTGGTGTTTTAGGGAAGTGTGTTTTTTTCCATAGTTGATGAAGGTGTCATGCTGTTTGATGGAGAATGTTGATGCATGTTGGTGTTTCATGGAGGTTCGTGTTTGTTGGAGGAATACAGTGTTTGCTGGTGCTTGAATGAGTAACACCAGCTGCTTTTTGGTGTTTGGTAGAGATTATTAATGATATTTAGTGATTTATGGAAGCATTTGTGGTGTTTGTTTGTGTTTGATGGAGAAACACCAGTCACATTTTGGTGTTTGATAAAGAAGGCCATGATTTTTGCGTTTGATTGATAATGGTGGTATTTGTGTTTGAATGTTGGTGTTGAAGTTTGTGCTGAGCTTCTGTCTCTGTTCTCCCTGTGTCGATATGAGTTCCTCTGGGTTCTCTGGTTTCTTCTCACCTCCAAAAACAAGCCAGTAGCTATGCTAAATTGGCCCTAGGTAGACTGACTCCTTATGCAGAGTGTATAGCCCAGGATAGGCTTCGGATCCACTGCCACCCTGACCAGGATAAAGCGCTTACTGAATTCTTTAAGTTTACCGAATTACTGAATTCTCTAGCTTGATCTCTAAACATTCACTGTCTGTGTGTGTCGAGTTTTTTTTACGTACTTGTGCTGTAGATCTACGCAGGTTTGTGAAAAGCTGTGAAATTTCCTGCCCGTCTGTGATTTGTAACACACCCTACACTTCTGCGGCTGAGTGTTACACATGGCGTCAGCTTCCACCTCGTTTCATGAGTTCACTCACCCTGACAATTATATCAAAGCGTTGGCGATATGTTAACAGAGCGGGAGGGAACAGTCTTCTGGCAGCATGAGTATAACATTGTGTTTCATGGGAGCATGCAGAGGTCTGTGCCCGCTTGTTTATTACTCCTTGTGTCGGGTGTCTGGCGGGAAGGAGAAGAGATATTTTGGAGTACTTGTGTTTTGTAGTGTAGATTTGAAGGGTGCTTGAGTGTGGATTCAGCTCTGGCAGACAGAGACTCCCTCCTACGTGCCTAAGCCTACGCTTCGCTCACATGTTTGTTTCCCAGCCAAGTATTTACTGCATGCCTCGTTAAGCTCATCGTTTGATAGACTCCAGCATTAATAACCCTTAATTAGTTAGCACATCACGGAGTTCACTTTTGCAGCTTATTTTATAAATTTGTAGCTACATTTTCACTATCTACTTACTCCTTGTGTCACGTAGTTACTTATCTGGTGTTTACAAAGGTTTGTTTTCCTATTTTTAATTCTCATAATCTTCTTTTCCTAATGATCAGGGTTCATCTTTCTTTGCCAAGAGCACCAACGCATCTCCAAATAAGGCCAGCAAACATCAGCAAAAACTAATATTCCCCATCAAACACCAAGAAACATCAGTAGTCTCCAATGTTCATAAATAAAGACCACCATACATCTATGAACACCACCATTCTCTAACAAACATTACCGTAGACAAATGAACAAGACCATTCTCCAATATATACTAACATTCACGAATAAACACCATAATACACCAGTAAATGCCATCTATTCTCCAACGAACACCAACATACACCAATAAACACCATCATTCTCCAAGGAACACCACCATACACCAATAAACACCATCATTCTCCAAGGAACACCACCATACACCAATAAACGCCATCAATCTCCAACAAACACCACCATACACCAATAAACACCATCATTCTCCAACAACACACACCAATGTACACCATCTTTTTTCAACAAACAATGCCATCATTCTCCAGCGAGCATCACTATACACCAATAAACACCATCATTCTCCAATGAACACCACCATACACCAATAAACGCCATCAATCTCCAACAAACACCACCATACACCAATAAACACCATCATTCTCCAACAACACACACCAATGTACACCATCTTTTTTCAACAAACAATGCCATCATTCTCCAGCGAGCACCACTATACACCAATAAACACCATCATTCTCCAATGAACACCACCATACACCAATAAACACCATCATTCTCCAACGAACACCACCATACACCAGTAAACACCATCATTCTCCAACGAACACCACTGTACACCAATGTACACCATCTTTTTTCAACAAACAATGCCATCATTCTCCAACAAACACCATCATACACCAATAAACACCATCATTCTCCAAGGAACACCACCATACACCAATAAACACCATCATTCTCCAAGGAACACCACCATACACCAATAAACACCATCATTCTCCAAGGAACACCACCATACACCAATAAACACCATCATTCTCCAACAAACACCACCATACACCAATGTACACCATTTTTTTTTAACAAACAATGCCATCATTCTCCAACATACACTAATATACCCCAGCCAGCACCAATATCCTCCATTAACCACCCAGTAATGTCAGTATTTTTCAACATGCAGTGTAATGAGAAGCGCTGATCCTCGTGCTGGATTAGGAGTTATGCTGGCTCATTAGGTGTGTGGATTATACTAGCATGTGAATGGGACACAAGATTAAGGTCTTCCACAAGCTGGACAGATGGATGGCAATGAAAAGTGGGAGGTGAAAGGATTGAAGAGTTCAAATGCAAAGTTGAACTGCTGCTTTATTTCCCTCAGCAGCAGGAAACCAAGCACATAGCCTGACCTTTGACCCTTCTTGCTTTCACACATGGCTCACAATGTGATGGTTCCTGACTGAAGAGTTCTCTGAAAGAATCGCCGTCCTTCGTGTGTCCTTGCCTTTCCTTTTGTGTTGCGTTCCCCTTGTGTTGTTGTGTTCTTTTTGTAGTGTGTGTTAGTGTGTTGGCAGTTAGAAGGAGAGTGTGGTTTGGGCTGTGTGTGAGAGAGAAAAGAGAGAAAGAGAGAGAGAGGGAGTAGGGGTTAGGGGGTTAGGGGGTCGGAAGCGTTAAAAAAGGCTACTACCAAGAGGCAGAGCTGTTTACGACGACAACACAGCTCCTGCTGAAAGAGCCCCTTGTCTGCAGGGCCACAGTGTGTGTTACGGGAGCATTACATCATTAAAACACACACCACACATGTACACTTAGTCATGTTGGTCTGTTATATTCTGGACCATGTACACAGCTGAAGTGTGGGATCTGAAATCTTGTAACACCAAATTTAAGTGATGTCTATGTATCAGTCTAATGCTGTTAAGGTTATGAGAGTCATGGATGTTAGCCTGTAGTATGTGCACTGAATATTAAACAAAGAAGCAATTCAATTCAATTCGTTTTTATTTGTGTCGCGCTTTTAAAAATGTACATTGTCACAAAGCATCTTTACAGAAATCTATCGATTCCGGATATAAATTTTTAATTTATGCATTTAAATTAGCTAATTTTTGATGTTAGATAGATGCATTAGCTTTTTAGATTAGACAAAGTTTAGTTATGTAATTTACACATAATAAGAAACTATAGATTTCCATGTATTATGGACATTGTTTGAAAAACAAAATATATTTAATTCTCCACGACAATAAATGATAGCATTTGAAGATATCTTAAATGAAGGAAAAGTTATCTAATGTTCCTTATTATGAGAAATGTAACAAATATAAGACCCTTAAGCCTGTTTTTAGACATACATACTAATTTCTAGCTTAAAATGGTCTTAGTCTTATTACTCTATTGGCAGATGATTTTGCTTTTTTTTTAATAGAAATAAATGATCTGACAAAAGAATTCTATTCAAGCTTGAAATGAATAGAAAAGGCTAGAATTAGGCTTAATAATCTTACATTTGTTTACTTAACTATGTAATAAAGTTAGAAATATTATATATATATATATATATATATATATATATATATATATATATATATATTTTAGTTTTATATATGTATACATCAATTTATATATTATTAGTTGAATTTGCCTATATTCAAGATATTTTACTTGCTAAAATATTATTTTTGTAGTTTATAATGTGTTTTAAAGACAAAGGAACTTTAAATGTTTGGGATAATGTATAAAATAAATAAAAATCTAATTCTAAGAACTTGGATTTTTTGTGATTCAGCAAACTCTTTAATAATAATAATAATAATAATAATAATAATAATAATAATAACAACAGTGGTCGGGAATGTTGTGTGAAGATGTAGTGGACATTGAGGCTGTAGTACTTCAGTAAGTTTTCTTACGAGTGAAGCAGTGGCATTCTGGCAGAAAGGTTTGCGTTTTGTTTGCGTGATAAAAGTAAATATTGTGTTGGTAATTATGCGGTGTACGCAGTGGAGCTGTTTTCATTACTAGTACAGTTTACACACACGCAGCTCAGAGACACAGCCCATGGACCTGCATAGATATTTAATGTTACATACACATTCAGCTCTACCCGTTACTGAGACTAAACCCCCTGAGACCGCTTGAGTGTGTGTGTGTGTGTGTGTGCATGTGTGTGTGTGTGTGTGTGTGTGTGAGAGAGAGAGAGAGAGAGAGAGAGAATGAAAGAAACCACACATAAAAGGGCATCCATGTTACACAGAGAGCAAATTAGCCAGCAGTGTGGAGCCAGACTACTTCCTTTCCTCTTTCTCTCTCTCTCTCTGTCTCTCTTTCTCACACGCAAACACACACACGTCACAGCACTACATGTAGCACATGTAGGCGTGTTTTCTTCAACAGTATTTTGGTAATGTTTTGTGTGTGTGTGTGTGTAAGGAGAGTGTCTTGGTCCAGAGCTTTCACTACACCCTTCTTTACCCACCCTGAAGTGGCCACTGCCCTCAGCCACAGTCCTGGCACTATCCGTCTCTCCTGCTGTCAGTTCTTTCTTTCTTTCTTTCTTTCTTTCTTTCTTTCTTTCTTTCTTTCAATCCTCTGCTCTCTCCCTCTGTAGTATTAATTCTTTTCTTCAAGGTTACATGTGCCTTTCCTTATTTTTAAACTTCCCGTGTGTAGTTTCTAACTCATACTCGTTCTTCTCATGTTCTTTATTTCTCTTCATTGTTTTCTCTGTTTGGGTTTAATAAAGCTCTTTTATTGATGGGACGGTATACAATACAATATTACCACAACTTGAAGAACTGTGTGAGAACGACAAACACAACAGATAACTCACAATTTCAGTATGAAAAAAAAAACAATAACTAGAGTAATATAGTTAGCGATAAGAGGAAAAACTAGCACCATTGTGTGGATTCTCTCTCTCTCTCTCTCTCTCTCTCTCTCTCTCTCTCTCTCTGTCTCTCTCTCTCTCTTTCTTGCTCCCTTCATATTCTTCTGGAAACATTTGTAAAAATGTAATTATATGATTAATTCAGTCAGAGTTTTGCAGTTTGCGGTCAATGTAAGCCCTTGATATCTCACTGCTGTTACATCATCATCAGTTTTTTTTTTTTGTTTGTTTCTTTTCAATTAATTTCAGTTCAATTCAATAAACTCTCGTGGCAAGGCCATTACAGCAGTTACAGTATTGCCAAAGCAGAATTTTTATACAAATCACAATTTAAAAAAAAAAGAGCAAAAATAAATATACAAACTTTTCAACCTTTCTGTCTTGTATATACTAAACACCTCTCTCTGTCAGAGTATTTTTCTCTCTCTCTTTACTTTGCATTCTCTAGTTTTCCAATTCTTTCTTAATTTTTCTCTCATTTTTCACACTGCTCTCTCTCTCTCTCTCTCTCTCTCTCTCTTTCTTTCTTTCAGTTCACTATAGCTCTCTTTTACTGACATGACCATACACAGTGCAATATAAAGTTGCGAAAACTGTGTGAAAACAACAGCAAAAATAACAAAATGTCACTATTAACAATGCTAACATCAACAATAACACAGAAACGACTAGAGATGGTACTAATCTCATACCCGGGATCAGTATCAACCTTTTAGTAGCAAAAAAAAATGGCAGATCAGATATTGAAAGTAAAGAAAAAGGAACAAATTTGTACCAAATGGAAAAGAATGGAATTCAATTTGGAAAAGATTTATTTGGAAAGAGGCATGATTGTATTGTTTTTCTAAGATTTGATTATATTTACACTTAATTACATTTGTTATATTTGTCATGTACGTGATTTTTCTGTTTAACCGAAAATATAAAGGTGAGGTTTTGCGTAAGTCATATTTTTATCTATGTATTTTTTAAAGCTTAGAAGAAGAAAAGGAAAAAGTAATAAGATGAGTATCGATATCGATATCAGTTTTGAAAAAGAAAAAATGGTATCGCGCCACCTGTAGCAATAACAATAATACTAACAGCAAAAAATGGCACTATTAATCTTTTCTCCCTGTCTTCCTTTCACTTTTCTCTTATCTCTGTTATTGTATTCGTTCTCTCCTTGTAACATTCTCTTAGTCAATTTTTCTACTTCTTTCCTGTGATTTCCCCCTCTTTCCCTCATTTCCTCTGGTTTTATTTCTAGCTTTCTCTCTCTGATTTATATACAGTTTGATGATGAAGATGATGATGTGAAATATCTCTGGGGTTTTTATCCATCGCAAACAAACCTCACATATAATTAGTGCTTTACATTTGTGCAAATGCCTTTTTTTTTGAGTCTCTCCTGCTCTTTCTTCATCTCTGTCCATCTCTTCCCTCCCTCTGGAGGATTGCCCCTCTCTGCACTTCCTTTCTCGCTCTCATTATTTAAGCCTGTGCGCTAAACTGGCCCCTGGGAAGCATATTTCACACAAGAGGAATTTCCTGTCTTCTTCACAAGAGTGGGATGAAGAAACGGAGAGAGAGAGAGAGAGAGAGAGAGACGAGGAGAGAGAGAGGGAGGAAATGACACCTCAGCCAAGAACTGGTACTCCATCATCCTCTCTCGCTCTCCTTCATATTGCAGTTGTGTGTTTATGTGTCAGTGTGTGTTATAGTGTGTGTGTGTGTTTATTAACAAATTCGCAGCTCATATGTTAGAGAAGAGCTCCGTTGCTGAGTCGGCAGCTTTGCCTTTTCTTTTCATCCAATCAGAGATCAGAGAGCGTCTCCCTCGCTCACATCTGTCAGGCAGACTGAGAGCGAGGCTTTCGTTCACTTCTCCATCCATTTCCACAACTTCGGTTTCACTACCACCACATGAGGATGAAGCCTTTCTGCCTGGTTGTAACTTCCTGTCTAACTTTACTCTCTGACTGCAAATGTAATTGTCTATTCAGCTTTATCTGTACAGTGCTTTTAACAATAGATATTTTCAGAGAAATAGAGAAATCTGGATGTAGAATTAGATTCCTAATGAAGAAGCCAGAGGTGAGAGTGGTGAGGAAAAACTCCCTGAGATGACATGAGGAAGAAAGTTTCCTTGAGAGGAAGCAGAAAGGGAAGCTCTTCTGAGTGACAGCAGACAGGGCGATGATTTATAAATCATTAAAACTCGACTTGATCACATTCACACCTTCGGAGAGAAAAGGGAAAACTGGGATCATGTTCAGGTGCTTTTGAAGCTGAATAAAACTACATTTGAAAAGTAAATCTGAGCAGATCACACAGCATCTTCAGCTCATATGTAATTAACATGCCTGGAGCTGGTTGAATGCATTTCACAGCTAGTGTGTTAATTCAATTTGTCTGTTGTGGTATTAAATACAATCTCCCATGTGACCTTTCTCTGTGAAAAATATCCAAGGCGGTGTTTGGATAATTTGAGTTGCAATCAAGATAAATAGAGAGTGTCGTCAGGCTCGTTTAAATCATGTTTGATTGGGAAGAAAAAGACGTAAAGGTTCACATGTAACCCTGTGGTGGTGGTGTTGAGTTCCTGGGTTGAGTTCTCTATGCCTTGTCATGTTTTCTATGTTCATATTCCTTCCTTGGCTCTCTCTCTCTCTCTCTCTCTCTCTCTCTCTTCTCTCTCTCCTTGGGCTGGTTGTTATCCCGATCTTTATCTCTTCAGGCCTACAAGAACACTTTGAAATGTTCTTGTCCTTTATCTGTCCATTTGGGTTTCTGTATTTGCGAGCTTTAAGGCTCTAGAGCAGGAGTTGGACAGTGGTTCGGATGCCTACTCAGTATCAGGTACTATATTTAATCGGACTGAACTGAGCCAGACAGTGTAGCCTATGAAAAAAAATAGCCGCAGTTCAGTGACTAAGTTGTATCGGAAAAATGTACCAGTACAGCTTCTGTAACAGATCTTGTGTTATGTTGTATCCTGTCAAATGCGTGTATGTAAATTATTTAGCTGAAGGCAAATTATTGGGTCAGAGAGAGCTGGAGGTCATAAAGGGAAGTTTTGACGGAAACAAAAAGGTTGTTTTAGGCAAAAGACCAAGTGGAAGACCAAAAGAAAAGTGGGAAAAGACCAGGTGATTTCCTGTTCTTGGCTGAGAGGAGTGTGACCCAGTGTGGTCTTCTGCTGTTGTAGCCCATCCACCTCAAGGTCAATGTTTTGTGAATGCTGAGATGCTTTTCTGCTCACCACAGCTGTAAAGAGTAATTATATGTTACTATATCCTTCACGGCAACTCGAACCAATCTATCCATTTTCCTCTGACCTCAAGGTGTTTCCACTGACAGAACTGTCGCTCACTCAGTGTTTTCTGTTTTTCACACCATTCTGTGTAAACTAAAGACTGTTGTGTGTGAAAGTCCCAGGAGATCAGCAGTTTCTGAAATACTCGAACCAGCCCATCTGGCACCAACAACCATGCCACAGTTAAAGTCACAGAGATCACACTCTTCCCCATTCTGATGTTCGATGTGAACATTAACTGAAGCTCTTGACCTGCATCTTCATGATTTTATGCATTGTGCTGCTACACATGATTGAATGATTGGATAACTGCATAAACCAGCAGGTGTACAGGTTTTCCCAATAAAGTGGGCGGTGAGTGTATATGCTTGTTGGAGAATGTTGGTGTTTCTCTGCTGTCTAATGGTCTTTATGTTGTTTGTTGAAGAGTTTGAGTGTTGGTTATGTCGTGTATTTGGTGTTGCTTGCTGGTGTTTGATGGAGTCTTTATTGGGGAATGTATATGCTTGATGGAGTATGTATTTTAAGTGAAATGTTGGTGCTTGTTAGTATTTGTTGGTGTTTAACAAGTTTGTTGGAAGGCGCTTGGTGTTTTTTGTGTTACAGTCTATATGCTTGTTGGAGAATGTTGGTGTTCATGTTTGGTGCTTTTTAATGGTGTTTGGTGAAGACTGCTGTACTATGAGTGATTGGAGATTGGCTATATTTATGTAGTGCTTGTGTGTAATTTTTTTGGTGTTATTTGTGTTATTTGCCTGATGTTGTATTCTATTTGTCAAATAATCTATATGCTTGACGGAGAATGTTGATGGTTGATGGAGAATGTTGGTGTTTGTTAGAGAATTAATGATTTGAATGTTTTGGGTGTAGGCTTTCTCACTCGTCCTCTCTACTCTAACTTGAGGGTGTTTATAACCACGTCCTGGTGTTGTGGTGGTGTGGTTTGGTTCTCTCTAATCTGAGTGGACAGGTGCCGCTGGTCACTTTGAGGCTTAGCAGGAGGTTTCAAAGACTGACCGCCTACTGAGAGTTTCTGACTGTGAGTCTTTCAGCCATCTGCTGCTAAGGAGGATCACAATTAGACACACACACACACACACACACACACAAACGCACGCACAGGGAAAACCCCAATAGGCTGCTCTCCACCCAGCTGGTCAGCTGTCCCTGTTCATTGTGTCCTGGCATTCCCTCCTGAGGAGGACAGCTAATAAATAATGGAAGCTGGCAGAGCACGAAATCCAGCAGTTAGCATCATCATGCTCATGCTAGCAGCTGGGTTTTGTACCTAATTAGCTTGCATTTGTTTTTTTTCCCCACAACCCTTTAATCTTTTCCTTCAATGAACCAAAGATCATTATTATCAGATGACGATGATTACAGTATTACTTCTTTGTTACGATACGCATGAGACATGTTTACCAGTTTGACTTTTTTTTTTTTTTACTTTTCTGAGACTGACACCTTCTAATAACCAAAATCCGTGATGATTAGATGTTCAGTCTTTTTCATTAGATGGAAAGAAGCCAGTTTCCTCCCGGATGAAACACAAAATAATAATAATAATAATAATAATAATAATAATAATAACTGATTGTTCTTATTACCGGTATTAATTAGATTGATTATTAAATATTGTTCTCTTTGCATTCTGATTTGAGTTGAAATTTTAGGAAATAAGCATAAGATTATGATTTAAAAGATTTAAGCTTTTTTTTCTTTTTAGGAAGGAAGGATCAAGCAAAATATTTTAATTAGCTTTAATTCGCTTTAATTTACCACAAGCTAAAGGGATTGATATTATGGGGAAAAAAAAACTCAGCATGGCAATCACACTAAATGGACTAAATCTGAATGGAAAAGCCTGAAATTCAGCGAAAAACTAAAATGGTTAAATATTGAAAAAATGTTGCAAAAAAACAGTGCAAAATAGACACACAAAAAAATGTATTTTAAATAAATTAATTAAATGAGGACTGTTAACGTTTCAGCCCTACATCTAGATACTGTATATCAGAACATAAACATGACAACAGAGGATATTTTTACAAACAAAATCTTGATTTTATGATGAAAGCAACTTCTAGCGTCGCCGCGACTGGCCGAGGTAAAGCGCTTACTGAAGATGAAGGAATGAACGAACATCAAATTTCAAATCTGTCCATTACGGTGCTGTTATGGTGCTCATTTCATTTCAGTGCAGAGATAAAAAAGCATCACTTTTATGTGACTGTAGTTGATGGAAACACAGTTTCTTTTGCACGTATTTTGAAAGTTTGATTTAAAATGAAAAAAATGTTAGTACTACTGAAAACTAGTAATACTGATGTTACCGAAAAGATAATCATTTTCTAGGTAAAACGTTGAACAACCGGGGAACATCGTCAACCCTTCTGGAAAAGAAAAACGCTGTGTGTGTGTGTGTGTGTCCAGGGGCGACACTACTCTTCAGACAGTGGCAGTCTAGAGGCTTCAATTGGCTGTGCCAATGAAATATTTACCATAGCTGTAACTCAAAGCTTTATCAAACGGCTGTTCCTGCGGCTTTAGTGTTTGATCCAGTGGGAGTGAAGTTCTGTTACTGTTTACACTGAAACCACAGTCCGCCTCACTTTCACCAAAAGAATAAGGATCTTCATAGCGTGTTCTGAGCACTTAGGACAAGGAGACCAGCTGCACCTCATCTGGCTTGTTCTACACGCAAAAAAGTTTCAAATCAGCAAATTTTGCTATTTTAATCTACTTTTTTACAAATACTGCACAGATGTGCATCTCTTTATTTACAATATAGGAGCAGCGTATTGTCAGGATTGCAGTGTGTAGCCAAGCTGCTTCTGCTCTTGATTAAGAAAACTGAGGCACAGTAAACAACAACTGTGCTGTGTGTTTAATACAGCCACATGTACTCTACATGCAACAACACTAAAATGTGAGAAGGTTTTATGTCAAGGCTTCAGCCCAAGAAGCAAGATGGTAAAATAAAAATGTGCAGTCATGTAAATATGTATAGAATCGAATCAAATATATGGCATCAACCAGTTCTGCTAATTTATTAGCTATTTTCTAGAAATAAGTATCAGTACAGCTCAATTTTCATACTTTTCTACAGAGAAAATCTTGTTTCGAACACAAAAAAATTGGTTTCTTAGTATTTTCTAAATTGCTTGATATGGCCGTTCTATAAACATTTTTATTAGAAAGCAAAAGGTATAGGCATTTTTTAAATATCTCATAATTTAAATATCAAATTCACAACAACCCCTCAATTCTACAAACATTTATAGCACTGATTAAAATGTAGCCAGTAATAATATGTTGTAATACAAGTTTATGTCAAATTGCTGTTGAGTTGTTGATCACATTATAAACAATAAACAGTAACGTATTGAAATAGTTAATTCTGTAACAATAGAATAGTTACTTAAGATAACAACATATATATGTAAAATATATATCTATAGTTAAATCTATAACATATATAAATCTATATCATACTAATCACTATTTTGAGAAGGTAATCAACATTAGAGTTATCACCAACGTTAGCCAGCTAGCATGTTGCTGACGCTATTTGCTATTGTCTGTAAAATTTCAGTTAAAGTAGCTTTTTACGAGCTTTATGTGCTCTGACAGAGCAAGAAAAAGACATGCTTTCGAGGAGGCCATGTTCCATGTTTTTTTCTCCTTTGAATGTTGAATGTCCTGAGGTGGAAAATGACTATTAACTAACTTGCAAATGACCAATTACAAGACACCACGAACGCAGCATAAGGATGGAGGAAGTTGTGTTGGTAACAATCTGCATTTTTTTTTTGTCTTAGAAAAAGATAGAGACTGGTGAGGAAATGACTGATTGTAGCTGCTGTAATGTAAGTGATAACAGGAAATACAGTGTTTTGTGGACATTAAACAGTGTTTTAAATAGTTTCTGCAAAATTCTAATATCCAATCAATTCAATTCGACAACTTCAGCAAAATATCTCATACCTATATTGTATGTTTCAAGATGGTCGCTTGATGAGAGTTTGGATTAAACTTTTTGGGAAGTGTAAATCTTTAGTGTGGACAAATGGGACCATCCACAGCAGTGGAAGATGAGTCTGCAGAAAGTGGAGAAAGCTCCAGGCAGATGTAGAGCATCAGGACATTGCCGTTGAGAGAGATCCTCTGCAGCTCTCCGGTGATGAAGTGATTGAATGAGCTGAGCCTGTGTGTGTAATGATCAAAGGGCTCGACACAGATGAAAGCCGAGCTGTGCTAATAAATGAATCCGTGTTCTCAAGTGCTTAAACACTGACACCTCAGTCATGCTCTTTGCCTTCTTTTCTCTCTCTCTCTTCCTCTTCAGTATCCTGATCCCAATTAGCATGTGCACACTCCTGACCACACCATCAGTACAGATTCTGAGAAATGTAATGTCCTAGGGTTTAATTAGCCTGTGAGCGCGCTTTAGCTGCTGTGGAACTGAATTAGGAAGCCCTAAAGAAGCTGTCTCAACTTCCCTGTTAGTCTCACTACCCTTTGGCTGGTGTACGAAAGAAGTAGCACACAAAGAGCTGTATTTCTCCAAAGAAAACCTTTTATATGCAAAACCACTCAATGTTTCACCCTTCATAATTACAGACACCATTACATTACAAAGATGAACATACCAACATGACCACCATGATACACTATGGAGTGGAAGTATTAAATATTAACAAGAAATAGGTTGTAAAAAAAAAAACACCCAGTGTGTGTGTATTGACATTCTGGGTATTGAATGGTCTTTGTTGTAAATATTTTATTAACAATGGCAGATGTGTAGTTTTTAATTAAAGCCCATGCTTGACACTGTGGTTATAGCTTGTTACATTTCAGACACAAATCTCTCTGTGTTTTATGCTCTGGCCTTATCTTATGCACTCCTGGCTGGCTTGCCAGTTGTGTAAGGTATAAATCTACTTGCATAAATGAGTACATGGAGAGATGGAAAGAGGTACCTACCAACATGACCAGCTATCTATCCTGTATATATTTTAATTATAGCCCATGCTGGACCCTGTGTATCTTAATAAAAGGGTTAGTCTTTCGAATCTCAGGTCTCGAGTCTTCAGAACAGCATTTTGCGTCAGCATTGATGTACTTCCTGAATATTTTTCAGTAAAGCTTAAAAACATTTGTGCTCAGAGCTTGTCTCAGGCACTCCTGTCTGGCTCATCATTTGTTACATGCAGGCTGTAATTCTACAGTAAAGAGGTACACACTAGCATGACCACTGTGATATAAATTGGAATGGAAATATTACATATTAAAAGGCGGAAAATTTTATTCTATTCTATTTCTGTTTGTTTCTGTTTGTTTGTTAATTTCTATTCGTTTCCTTTCCATTCCTTTCTGTTCTATTCTAGCCTTATGACTGTAAATTGTTTTCTACTATAAAGCGGTGTAGTAAAAAGAGGTAGCAATTAAAAGGTTTGGCGTTGGATCTCAGCTCTTGGGTCTTTAGAACTGCGTTCTGGATCAGCTTGAATATTCTTCCTGAATCGTCTTCAATAAAGTGTAAAAAACAGTTGTGCCCAGGCCTTGTTTTATGCACTCCTGGCTGGCTCGCGTATTCTTACATATAAATCCACTTGCATAAATGAGCAGATGGACCAGTAGTGGCCCAGTCACAGTACCCCCAGGTCTGGCTTCAGGGGTGGATCCTAGCAGCTTTAATCTGTTCAGGGTACTAATAGGTCCTAATTTGGCCGGGGGTCTATGGGATGGCTTTTTTTCTGACCTCTGCCCTCAGACCAAGAGTGGCCCCACTTGTGCATATGTACAGTGCATTCATTGCCACCAAACTTGAATTTATTGGAAGTCGCTCACAGAGTGAGACAGCTGGATCCCAGAAGGCTCAACTCTAAACATTTAGTGTTAGCAAGAAAAAGTATGTTAGAACATACAAGCTAGATTGATTAATCAGTAATTGTTGTGTGCTGCAGAGCTGGGGGCTTGAGATGGGGATTAGATTTAGGATTACTATCTAAGTGGGCAGCTGCTGATGGCTACAGTAGGATTATCGGCTTGTCGGCTAGCCCTGACCTTTCACCTTTGAGTTTGTGCATCCCGTCATTATGCTAGGTGGATATTAGTCTGGCTAATGAGGACTGAGGCTGTAATATATTGCACTGATCATACACACAGTGGTCCATGCTAAAGCCACATTAACAGAAGAATAAAAAGGTCTAACAGAATCAGCAATATGACACTGCAGATCTGACAGCAACATGGTTATATTTTCCGTTATGACTGTAGATGTCATAAATGAATGGATGGAGCATTACAAGCACAGTATATTTTACACATATCAGCTTCTGATCATTAATTTGAAGGCCATTTTCTTATAGAATAGTCTATAATAAGTCTAGAGAATATCGAGAAAATGTGTAAACTCCAATCTGATCCTGTTCCAGTGTTTCAAACCAGTACCATCCCATGATAGTTTTTTCCCCACTCAGCACTGTCCTGTCTAGTTAACGTGCACTATCCTTTGTATTTATTGTCCTGTGTGTTTATTGTATTGTTTGTACTCGTCTCACACTGTCATGTATTTGCACTTTATGTAGTTTTGTGTACTGTGCCGCTGTATTGTTATGTATTGCACCTTGGTTTTGGGGAAACAAGCTATAAAGAGAAATGATAATAAAAACCACTTGACCTGATACTGATAGTCAGTATTAGATCAGTACGTCTCTAATTTCAGATTTCCGTGGTATACCATTGTTCTGATTTATTGTATGGTCACACCCTGATTAGGAACACCAATGCTTTTGATTGGACTATCATAAAGCTAGTTTATTTTAGTTTTATTCCCTGTTGTTGATCGTTGCCTTGTGCTGCTCTAATAGGATTCTCAGAGGAATGTAAATCTGAAGAACAATGGTGTCTCTTTCACTTGTGCTCCTAATAAGTCTCCTTTGGGGTCAATTGATTGACTCCGGCTGTTTACTGATAGAAGTTTTGTTCTCTAAACCCACTTAAATGACTCTGGTTTCAGATTGCTTCTATTAGCTAAATGAGTCCATGTGTGCATTGAGTCTCAGTCTTTTGGGAAGGCAAATCGACTGTATTGATTTCCCACCATGTTAAATACAATGTATATTTGTACAATGCTAAAAACATTACCATCTTTTTAATTTTTCAATGCTTCTCTCTCTCTCTCACCCTCTCTTCTCTCATTTCCCTCTTTTTCATGGTATTAAGCCACAATATTTTGTAACTAATGGCTCAGAAAGTTACATTTTCATGCAGAGAGCTTTCTCATTACGCTTGCCTTAAGGCCACGGCCTGATAGAGCCACTGAGTGGATTTTGCTCTAGCTCAAGGAGCTGTTCTGTCACATTTCTGAAACATTATTATAGATTATCTTGAAAAATGGGTACACAGGCAAATGTCTGAAAACATGCCACCACCTGTGAGACGGCCCGTGTAAAGTAGCAGTCATGTTGGGCACGATTCAGGAAACGTGATTTGCTTTCAGTTGCAGTTAATTTCGCGTCCACCTTTCACATCAACCATCTCTGATTTCTTTTCAACGCTGCAAATCCACCAATCTTAGAAGGGTGGGCCGATAGAAAACGAGCACACAGACGACGTCATATCTGTCTGGAAGGATCAACATGGAGGAAGTGTTTATTATTAGCATTTCGCTATGGAAAGAAGCTCGTTCTGCTCTTCAGTCAGGATAAGACTGGATAAGACTCATTGCTCACAAACAACAAACTAGTTAGCTAAGGTTAGCTGTTCACTGAGCCACTACTTTCGCTCCATTAACATGTCACACCAGAATGCTGATAATCACTTGAATTTGCTGCCCCCTGACTAAGAAATACACAATGTGAATATTTGGTGTTTAAGCCATCTCAATCCAACACCAGTGAAGCTCTTTCAGTGGGTGTGTCTCAATCAGCTCCCTAGGTCATGACTCAGTATATATCGTATACACGAGTTCAGGCACTGCTAAGGATCCTGGCTCACTACACATTGGGACACTGATGACTCAATTTCTGGTGACATGACTACGTACTCGCGTTGTAAAACGTCACCAATGGCATTTAACAACAACAGGCACAACCGATTTCATTCTGACATTATATGTCATATAAACGTCAATTAAAGTTAAACATCGCTAACGTAAATAATCTTCTGAGAGCTACAACAACGATAACAGGCTACTTACATTTGTAGACTAAGTTGACGAGATCGTCCGCCATTTTTTTCAAGCTGAGAGGCTTCAGAAATTATGATGTCATTTCCAGTAAGGGAACATAGTGAGCATCGGTGCTCCCTGGTTTTTTGGTGCATTGTGGGATTTTTTAGGGACCGAAAGTTCCAGTGCACTGGAAGGATTTTGCGATTGAGACAGCCCTTAAAATGTCCGACTCCCTGGTCAGTGCTCTGACTAGTGAGCTAGGGAGCTGATTGAGATGCACCCAGTGTCAGAAAACTGTTTGCTTCCTGTCTCTAGCTACCTGGTTTTAAATGTTGCTGCTCTAGCTCCGCCCTCACCACGCCCCTGGGATGTTTCACACCCGTCTCTAGTCTGATTTTAGTCATTTTAATCCGTGTTTGTACCGATTTGTTTACCTCGCCTGTGTTTCCTGGTCTAGTTTCATGGTTTCCTAACTTACTTGTAGGGTCAGCGATGTGACCAAAATATCACACTGTAATACTTGGAGCCATTTTTTACACAATGTGTAACATGATACATAGGTTTGCTAATAAACTGGCAGCAAAACAGTAATTAACCAAACCGAAGGGAAAAAAATATTCAAACTAAATTAAAACTGTAAAATAGTTTGATGATACCTTTATTTAAAGCCTTTATTGAATACCTTTATTGAAAATTTAATTAATTAAGCTGAAAAATAAAAAATAAAATATAAAATACAAAATAATTGAAAATTAAAAAATTAAAAATAAAAAATTAAAAAATAATGAATTCTAATAAATTCTAATAATAAATAAAAATACATTTTACAATTTTAAAGCTGTAGTACAAAATTCTAAAATCGTATCGGCTGTATGTGATGAAAGTTATCACAATATCACCTATATGGTCAGATTGTCCAGCTTTATTTTCTAGACTTTCCTGGTGATCTTGTGTTATCCATCTCTTTATAGCTATATTTCTAGTCTTTCTTTGACCTCTGGCTGTCTTTGACACTGAGTATTGATCTACCCGTGAACCCTGTCTGCTGCTCGACCTCATCTCTGAATTATGATTATGGTTTTTAGATCAGCTCTAATAAAGAGACTTTGCCGAGGTGTCCAACTGTTTAAGCTTCTATTTATTACAGTCTGCCTCCACGATATATATAGTACGTTATATAGTATATAACCAATGGTTTCCGTTATTACCCTAGAAGAATTGCTCAAACTGTTGAATTCTTGATTCTGATTGGTCAGAAGGTGTTGATTAAATTTCCTATAACAGCAGCTCTGACAGTAATACTGACTGCAAGGTTAATATTAATGCATTCGTTCTAATATATTATTGTTTCTATAGTAACAGCTCATTCACAGGGACAACGAAAAACATATAACTGTTGATCTGATGAAG
The DNA here is from genome assembly GCF_027358585.1 of Pangasianodon hypophthalmus. NCBI lineage: Eukaryota > Metazoa > Chordata > Actinopteri > Siluriformes > Pangasiidae > Pangasianodon > Pangasianodon hypophthalmus. The sequence continues at coordinate 27,862,271 of NC_069714.1, forward strand.
TTTTCTGTAATGGGATGTTTATTTAACATTTATGGAAGGAGTCTCCAGTGTCAGCACTTTGTAACAGTCAGATGTGAAGCGGTAACTGTACGTTTTCCGCTACGGGAAAGTCCTCGGGACAGATGAGTTTACGCTTTTACGGTTTCTCAGTTGTAATTTTTTGTTTTATTAACTTCAAGAGAGAGAGAAAAACAGGCTGGTGAGGGAAAGACTTTTTCTAGCTACTATACCATAAGTGAAGACAGAAACTAATTTTTTTCCCAAATGTTCTACAACATTCAATGTAACTATAAATGGATAAAAAAGACAACATATTGTTTTGCTCAACATACTCCTCTTGTTTGTCACTGTATATTTTTTCCACACTATTTTTCTCAATATCTTTCCTCACTCTTTCAAGAAGGGCTAACGATGAGCAATTGAGAAAATATTACTGACTCTAAGTGTCCAGTAAACTAAAACTAATATCGTAGGGTCATGTTTAATAGAGCTGTGAATGCACAATGGCTGGTGGAAAAAAAATTGAGTTCAATATCATAAAGCTTAAAGAGTTTATGGGTATCGTATCTTAAAGAGTTTTATGGGTATCGTGACAGGAGATGTTTACATTAGTTCCACCTGATATATCCACACCAGTAATCCATGTCCGGGTCTGTTCTTACTTAATCTGTGCAGGCGGATGTGTTTTTTAAAAAATCCTGCCTTCTATCTGTTCATCCTCAGCCCCTCGCCACACACAGCTAAAGCAATCAGACATGGTATTAAAGGAGGATCGACTCCCAGCTCACTCAAGAAAGTGCATTAGACAGCGCTGTGGTCCAACATGCCAAAAATGGCTGCAGCAGGGTTTTAGAGTAATGCGTGTGTTAGTATTGTGTACGTGTTGGGCCACAGTGAGCCACCAGAACAACACAGAGTCTACAGACTTCCAACTCAGTGTGTGTTATATTCTACGTTCGACTAAAACTCGGAATTAAGACCTCCGACCAAAGAAAACGCCCCTCAAATCAGAATTCCTACTCGGGATGGTCTCCTCAACCCACATGACGTCAAATCAAAATGGCTGCTCGCAGCATCACCAGTAAACAAAGAAGCACTTCTTTACATTATACACACAAGTATTTGCTTTAGATCAAACAACATACAGACATTTTTGCTTGTTAAATCTAAAACACTGACTGTACAGTTCAGTACTGAGCTAAATCTATATAATCGCTCACAAGCCAGTTAGCTGCGTCCATGTTTTTATGGCGTGTTTCACTCAGAGGTGGCGTAATTCCGAGTTTCAACTTCGGAGTTAAGTCGAACGCAGCAGTAGAAAAGCAGAAATGAGGAGAGAAGAGTGTGTTTTGAGTGCTGGAGTACACCACAGCACACACAGATGGCAGCAGAGCCGTACAGCCACGCTTCATTCGGCTTCTGGAAGCTTCTGCTGTAGTGACTCATTGATTGTTTAGTTCCCTAATGCTGTAGTGCTGCGGCTCCCATTCATACAGGACACACACACACACATACACACACATATATTCACATACTCACACACTCACACGCAATTCCCATATCTCATTTAGATACACATGCACTGATCCCCTAAACCCATGCATGTACTGTACATACACTAGTGCTGTTAAGTTTTTTTTTTTTATTTGAATGTTAAAAGTGTCGTTAAAAGTATTTAAAAACTGTACATTGTAAATTGTTAATTCTGTTTTAAACCCTACATAGTGCACTATATAGTCAGTAAAATGCTTTTTAAGGATTCAGACACAGAGCAACTCCAATGAGTGTCTGCTGGAAATTTACTCCTTGCATCTAATATCACTTTTAAGACACACGCATTTTACATTCTGATTTAGATTTTTTAAATTTAATAAATAAAAAAATTGCTGACGTGAATGATGTATGTCATTCAACATACTTTCATTAGGTCGTAAACATTTTAATGTGATTTCTTTTGCCTTAAAATAGATAAATATAAGTTAGAAATCTGAATAATATTAGAACGGTGATATTTATCCCTAATACACACATTGTGTCAGTTTCAGCTCTCCATATTCGAAAAAGTATTATTACACAATATTTAAAATGAGTTCTGACAGTTGTAGTACACACACACACACACACACACACATACATGTGTGTGTGTACTGACTCCCTCCTCTGCTGTAGTGGCAGGCTGCCGGGTGCTGGCAGCCGGTGTGTGTGTGTGTGTGTGTGTGTGTGTGTGTGTGTGTGAGCGAGAGAGAGAGAGAGATGGTGAGGAGGAGCTCAGGCAGTGTGTGAGTGGGAGTCTCTGTGCTAAAGCTTTTCCAGGAGACTCAGTGTTTCTGTGTTTCTGGACGACGCCTGCTACAGCCACGGAGGTCACATGACCACAAAGGGCAACATCTAGGCACCTTGTACTCATCTGCCCTCTCTCTCTCTCTCTCTCTCTCTCTCGCAGGTCCACCTGGTCTGGTTCTGCCTCCTCTCACTGTGCAGCACTGAAAAACCAGCATCCTGCTCACAGGTAGGCATCTCTCTCTCTCTCTCTCTCTCTTTTTTCCTCCCTGTCTGTGTCCTTTAATCCAGAATCCCTCACCTTCTTTTCCCTTCCCTTTCTTTTACTCTCTCTCTTTCTCTCTCACCCTTTCCCTCTCACTCTGATGCTCTCTCTCACTCTGTCTCTTTCTCTCTCTCTCTCTCCCTCTCTCTCCCTCTCTCTCACTGTCTCTCTGTCTCTCTGTCTGTCTCTGTCCCTCTCACCCTCTTCATCTCTCTCTCTCTCTCTCTCTCTCTCTCTCTCTCTGTCTGCAGAGATGCTGCGTCATTGTGTTCAGTGCTCAGGATTTTTCACTGTGTGAGCCTTCGTCTCTCTCTCTCTCCCTCTCTCTCTTTCTCTTTCATTCTCTTTGTCATTTTCATCTTCTTTCTTCCCTGAGCTGATCAACTGAGAGTGCTGTATCACAGCTGTGTGTGTGTGTGTGTGTGTGTGTGTATCCACCTGCTGTTTTCTTAATGAGAATTTGTAGGAGTGTTACTACTCTCAGCAAAGGTGTGAGCCATCGCTGTTACTGTACTGTATCTGTATACGTGTGTGTGTGTGTGTGTGTGTGTGTGTGTGTGGTTATGGTACGTGTCAGACTCCGGTGGTTGTGTCTAGACAAACCATTATACAAAACACCAAATGCGCATGTGCGTGCACACACACACAAACACACACAGACACACACACACACACACACACACACAAAACACTGGCATGTGGATTTGATGAATGGCCAGGTGTCAGTTCTCCTGGGGTCCGTCACCTAAAGTGAGTTTTACACTGGAATGTTGAATATAAAAAAAATGAGAGAGAGAGAGAGAGAGAGAGAGAGAGAAAACAGTTGACACACAGAAGTTATGGATAAAGGGAGAGAGAGGAAGATGAAAGAAAGGAAGAAAGATAGAAATACAAAGAAATTAAGAAAGAATGAGAGACAAAAACAAATAAACATAAATAGAAAATGTAAAAAATAAGGTAGAGAAGAGAAAATGAATAGTAGGTAGGGACAGAGGGAGAGGTAGAGAGAGGGAGAGAGGGAGAGAGGGAGGGGATTTTATGTGGATCCTGTAACACATAGTAAATGGATCTGGAGTGTATCCCGGGAATACTGGGTGTGAGACAGGAATACACTCTGGATGGGACACCAGTCCTTCACATCACACACACACACACACACACACACACACACACACACACACACACGCCTAGGGGCAGTTTAGCCTAGCCAGTTCACCTACTGACATGTTTTCGGGAGATGGGAAGAACCCGGAGAATCTGGAGGAGAATTTTTGCATAAAGATAAAAACGCATTTTCTTCTTGTGATTTTTTTAGCTGAAATATTTCGACACAGATCCACTGTCAATGCTTTAAACAACACGCTTAACCATCAGCTGTTCACAGTGAACTCGTGAGCCCGTGCTTCGTACGCAGGTAGTCACACAGATGGTACACTTCCAGTTCAAGTGGTTAAAGTCATGAGAGTGCTGTTGCTAGGCAACTGGGAACCATGGACGCTGAAGAACTCCTTGCTGTTATTTAACTGGAAATCAGGCTGAGGGTTTAGTTAGCAAGCGCACAGGCGGTGTACTGATGGTGGGAATTACTTTCTCTCCGATTGGCCTTTATTATTAACTGGAAATGAATCTTCTGTGGGTTTAAAAACAAAACTTTCTGCCACAGGAGTGAGCCGATAACGTGGGCTCTGAATGATCACACTGAACACACTCCTCTGTTTGAATATCCTGCCTTGTAAAATAATGTATTTGGTAAATAGTCTGAGTTTTGCATGTGTATTAATTCATGACACTTTATACCACAGCTAGGCTGAATTCTCGAATCTGATTGGTCAGGTGATGAACAGCGCAGCTACAAATCTCAGGTTTATATTAGACTTGGTATGGGCAAGGGGAGAGAAAGGGTGAAAGAATGATGGAGAGAATAAGAAAGAAAGAAAGAAAGAAAGAAAGAAAGAAAGAAAAATACAACAGACGGAAGAAGGAAGGAGAGAAAGAACACATAAGTAAACAAATCAATCAGTCATTTAAATATTAGAGAGAGAAATAGAAAGAAAGAAAGAAAGAAAATACAAAAAGAGAGAAAATACAAAAAGAAAAATACAAAGAAAGGAAGTAAGAAGAGAAAGATAAAAATACATAAAAGAAAGAAAGAAAGAAAGAAGAAAGAAAGAAAGAAAGAACATTGAAAAGAAAGGAAGAATGAGAGAAAAAAACGGAAAAAATACAAAAAAGGAAGAAAGAAGGAGAGAAAGAACACAAAAACAAATCAACCAATCATTTAAATATTGGAGAGAGAAATAGAAAGAAAGAAAAAAAAGAAAGAAAGGAAATACAAAAAGAAAAATACAAAGACAGGAAAAAAGAAGAAGAGAAAGAAAAAATACTAATATAAAAAAGAAAGAAAGAAAGGAAAAACAGAAGAAAGAAAGAATGAGAGAAAGAAAGATAGAAAAAATACAACAAAGGAAGAAAGAAGGAAAGAAGGAAAAACATAAATAAACATTTAGAATGTATTTTTATTTATATACTGTATGTTATTTATTTAGCAAATAAAATATGTCGATGTGGTGAAGTTTTCTGTGAGGAGGTGTTTACTGATCACTTATGGAAGGAGTCTCCAGTGTCAGCGCTTTGTAACTGTAAGTTTTCCTCCATGGGAAAGTCTTCAGAACGGAGGAGTTTACACGTTGTGGGTTCTCGGTAACATGGCAAGCTGCGTTGTCATGGCAACGACTGGCTATAACTCTATAAATGATACCAGGAACTTGTCTCGTGGACATTCCATAACATTAACTGTAACTATAAATGGATAAAAATATGATGTATCATTTAATTAAAAAAAGAAAAAAAATGAAATGACATTTTATTACATTGCATTTTATAGTTGTTATAGGAAAAGAATCCACTGTGAGGTGTTAACTGTGTACGTGGGTGTGTATGTGTGTGTGTGTGTGTGTGTGTGTGTGTGAGTGAGAGAGAGAGAGAGAGATGTAGAGCAGCACTGAGGGAGGGCTGGGGGTCGACTGACTCGTCCGGGGATACTGCTGCAGCAGGAGAGCGATGATGTAATGCAGACGAAGCCGGGCAGAGAGACTCACAGGCAGTGCGGCTGTGCACTACATTGTTTTGAACTGTTATTGAGATGTTATTGGCAGGACTGAAATACCACTGAAGCCTGAATAATAAGGCTGAGACGTGTTCTGCTGTGATTGTTCTGACCGAAATCAGACGCTCCAGATGAATTACTGTGCGGCTTTGGATGAATCACGGCATCCGACTAACACATCATTTTGGTCAAATAATGACAGACAGACATTAGACATACAGAGACACAGAGACGGATCAATATACAAACAAGTAGGAGGACTGACAGACAGACAAATAGAGGGATCATGCACATGGAGAGAGAGAGAGAGAGAGAGATTGTGGCTGCTAGGGTGGGAAGAGAGAAAGCTGTGAGCATCTTAAAAAAAGAGAGAGATAGATTCAGACTGCTGAGACAGAAACTGCTAGGATGTAGAGAGGCAGAGGGAGAGACAGACCAAAAAGAGAAAGAGAAATATTCAAGGAGAGTGATAGACTGAAATGTTAACGCTGCTGGACAGGAAAGGAGAAGAATGAAAATGGAAGGGAAGGGAAGGAAATGGATGTAAAGAAAGGAAAGGAAACAGGAGGAAAGGAAAGCAAAGCAAAGGAAAGAGATTTCCAAGGAAAGGAAAAGGATGAAAAAGGGAGGAAAGGAAAAGAAAGGAAAGGAAGAAAAGGAAGGGAAATGAAAGAACAGGAAAGAAAAGGGGAAAAGGGATGAAAAGTAATGGAAGTAATGGAAAGGAAAGGAAACAGATGGAAAGGAAAGGGAAGAAAAGGAAAAGAAAAGAAAAGAAAGGAAAGGGATGAGAAGGGAAGGAAAAGAAAGGAAGCAGATGAAAAGGAAAGGAAAAGAAAAAAAAAGAAAGGAAAGGGATGAAAAGGGAAGGAAAAGAAAGGAAGCAGTTGGAAAGGAAACAGATGGAAAGGAAAGAAAAGGAAAGGAAAAAAAGAAAGGAAAGGAATGAGAAGTAAAGGAAATCAAATAAAACAGAAGGAAAGGAAATAGAGAGAAAGGGAAGGAGAGGAAAATAAAGGGGATATTAGAGACAAAAAAGGTGCTAGAGAGAAAGATTCAGGCTGTGAGGGAGGAAGAAGAGAACCTTAGACTGCTAGGAATGAGAGAGCAGGAGAGAATCAGATGGTTAGGAACGAGAGAAAGCAGTAGATTGAGGCGTGTCTCTGGGCTGTAGATCAGAGCGACAGTTCTGCCTGTTTTCTGTTGACTCTGATCTCTCTGATCAGATAGATGCTGACACACAAGGACAGAGCAGTGCCGCTGTAACACACCCCAAAACCACTTAACTCTTTCGCTTCTCTTCCTCACATGCCTGCGTGTACTGAAGTTCTGAGGCCACTGAAGTTACTGCCATTTAGTTTGATGCAGAATCATCGACAAAACCCTGGCTCTGGTGTGTTTTTAGTATATTTATAGCACAGTTCTGTTGATTCTGTACTCTTGATTCTGATTGCTCAGATGGTGTTGATTCATTTTTATAACAGCAGTGTTTTATAACTATAAATGGATAAAAAGTACAGTGTAGTATAAGAGGAATAGTGTGGGATGTGCTGCTGTTGGACAATAATCTTTGGGGTGGTAAGAGTAACTCCTCTTTGTGTCGGGTAGCATCACACCATTCTGTCGTTCATTATTTTCCTAGAATAGCATGCCGCCATGTGTTTTATTCCGAATGTAAAACAGTGAAAGAGAGAGAGAGAGAGAAAGAGTGACAGATCGTGGCCCGGCACATACGGTGATTTTGGTAGCAGTGTGAGTGTTAGTCTATATTTTGGTTGCTCTCTCATCACTGTAGCATGATGGGCTCACAGTTCAGCACGAGCATACTTAACACCATCTGCTTACTCTCCCGCAAAAACAGATCAGACATGACGACTGTAATTCTCAACAACCCACTCTCTCTCTCTCTCTCTCTCTCTCTCTCTCTCCTTTCTCTCTCTCTTCTCTCGTCTCTCTCTCTCATTGAACTGTAAAACTCAGTGCCGTAAAAAGAGCGAAACTCTGCATCAGTGTTCCTGCTGTAAGCATGCTGTTTCCGTTTAAGCATGGTGGTCTCTCAGCTGTGTGTGTGTGTGTGTGTGTGTGTGTGTGTGTGAGAGAGAGAGAGAGACCGGGACGCCTCAGGAGCGAGGCTCACAGACCGCCGAGGCTAATTTAGATGCAGCAGAGTTCCTCCAGAATCCCATAATGACATCCTGAAGAGACAGAAAGGAGACCGCAGCAGAGATCGCAGGCACTGAGCTTGGAGAACGGCACTGAGCTTTTCCAGACCTTCCTGCAATACGCCTTACTGCTCTGTGTGTGTGTGTGTGTGTGTGTGTGTGATAGGGATGTTACAAATTATATATACATTATTCAGAACAAACAGATAACATTTTCTAAACAGATACAAATAGGAGGCGCACTATTGGATTTTTTTTTTTAAGAAAAGTTCACATTGCATATGGTTGAGATTAGATGTGTGCATCAGGACTGGGATCCTGCAAGACGCAAGGAAAAGTTAGTTTTTACTTTCATGAGGGTGCAAGCGAGCAGTCAGATATGAAAGTTGTGGGACAAAAGACCACGATCATTAACGTGAACTTACTTAACTTCAATCATTCGTCCTTAGTAACTGCCTGGTCAGGGTGGTGGTGGTTTAAATTAGGCTACTAGTTTATATTTAGAAAACTAGAACCAACGAAAGTTGTTAGAAAATATCACAAGCAGGTGCAAATACAAATGACGCTGCTGACATTTCTACATCTAGTTTGTGTTTTGTTTCTTTTCCAGTGTTTTCACGTTTTGGAGCGCATAGTCGTAGGATTCATTTAGGGTTCCAGTTTAGGCCACACCCACTTACAATTTAAATCCATATACAGATACAAGTACAGATATTTGGAGCACTAAACAGATACAGATACAAATAGTGGCATTGTGTTACACCCCTAGTGTGTGCACATTACTGGAAATGGTACGAAATTAGGATTTTTCCGTATCAGTCTAATTGAACCTGCTGCTGAAGTTTTCGGAGTCAAATCCAATTGCGATAGAAGGTGTTGAGGAGTAATGTGATTTATTCTGAGAATCGATTCTGAATCAATTCTGAGGTTTGATTCGGATTCAAAGAACTGATACCACACAGAAGATCAATAACATGATACACTGAAAGAATAAAAAGATATGTTCTCGGTGCAAGAAGTTCATGTTTTCACAGTCACATGACTACTACATCCCTGTACGTGTATACGTGTGTATCCATTAGTGTGTTTTCTTATTAAACTGTTATTAAAAGTGCCCAGGTGTGTGGATTAGATACTGTGGGTTTTTTGTGCAGGTTATGAGTATTTGTGTGTTTTCTTATTAGCTTTTTGGTGTGTGGATTAGTTGCCATGTGTGTGTGTGTGTGTGTGTTTTGAGAGTGAGGAGGTTATGTGTGGTCAGTGAGTCACAACTGAGAACTCGATGTGTCTAAAGGCGCTTGTTTTGAGTGGAGAGAAAATGCTGTGCTTTCCAGCTCATGTCTCCTGAGGCAGAGAGAGAGAGTGAGAGAGAGACAGAGAAGGAGAAAAAGAGATGAAAACACTTTTCACTGATCTTCTCTACAGCAGGTCTCTCAGGCTAAACTAACTGCTCTTCTGACTCCTCATGATTCACTGCGCTTCACTTGTTATTGGTAAAATCAGTTCACATCTGGCACCAGTAAATCCCCGGTCTCGACCCGAGCAGAGGGTAAATTTGGGCAGGAGGACAGGGGAGCTGAGCTGGGGTATGTTTCTGTAATTTAACCAAAATGTAAATCACAGCGTATAAAGTACATACATAATGTTATAATAATGATGATATAATACAGTTCCACACTACTTTCTTCTTGCTTTTCTCTTTGTCTTTTCTACTTTATAGAAAATGCTTTCAATCAGTGAAAACTGTAAAATTATGCTGTGTTGATTTTACTCTTTTAAACGCTTTAACGTTTCGTGCATCTTTGCCAGAAACGAATCAGATATTCTTAACATGAGCACGAAATATCATGATGACAAAACTGAAAACCTGAACGGATTCAGAGTGCTGGATGTAATGATTTTGGAGAAGAAGATTTTGATAGAAAAACATACTATTACAAGCTAGGCACATTCTCAGAAAAAAAAAAGAAAAAAAAAGTACTAAACTGTACCATTTCTTGTTTCTGGGATGGTACTCTCAAGCACACACATTTTGTATCTTTAGTGTGTATCTTTTACCTAGAAACATGCATGAAGTGTCTATTTAAAGCTTTATTCTGTAAGGTAATTACAGTCCAATTATGTAACTTAAATCTTTTTACAGGTCCACATATCCAGGTGAACGATACCCTACCCCAGCGGCTAGGACAGGAACAGCTTAGTACCCTGAGATTTCATAACATGCGTTGTGAAATAACGTGAGCACACAGATTAATTTCTAAGATGCCAGTGCAAAGTCAGTACACATTCAGAGAGAGATTCAAGGTCGCATCTTAAACTGTATAATGCACAATAATAATAATAATTATATTAACATATAATAACTAAGATAATGAAATATTAATGACACTAAAGCTGTACTGATGTACTGTCTGGTGCAGTAATATGTGAATTAGGATGAGGTTTGAGTATTCATGTATTCCTCACTCAAAATCTGTTGCCAATGTGTATTTTTCTCATTAATTCCCACTCAGGAACACATGTTAGAAAGTATTTCTAGTCTCTTGACTCATTTTTTTAATAATCATATGCACTGCAGCTTTAAGATCTGTTAACTGTAATTAATTAAGCTAATCCCTTAAGACAGTTGTTTTAATCACATTATTTGATATTGGACTCCATATAAGAATACATAAAAACATAACATTAATCTTTCAACATTTCTGGGACTCATAAAAAAATCTTAATGAAGCCCATGGAATGGAGGAAGCAAGTCAGGTTTACTCTAAAAAAAATAAAATCCATGGTTAGTAAATACAGCTTAACTTACAGTAAACTAGCACATTCACCATAAAAATGTTAAAGAGGTTAACAGAGAAGTCTGGGTAATGCATCAGAAAATAAAAGACTGTCACACTTTTACATCAGCCGCTAGCATCAGATTCAATGTAGTGACAGTAACTACACTTCACGTTGGGCGTCATCTCAGGACCCCGTCATAGCACGTCCTCAAGTGTGTTATTCTTACGGTATGTTAGCCATTTAGAGTTAATAAAATAACATAATAACGTTTTTGGAAATGTAGATGTGTATGACCAAGGTGGCCACTTTAATAGTTACTAGATTGGTACACCTGATAGGCAGGCAACTCATTGCGTACTTTTAGAAAACAAACGGTTCTTCAAAGGTTCTTCAGATGTGTAAAGGGAAATATTAAGATTTGAGATGCTGCTGTGAATCAATAAGTCTTTGTAACTCGCACAGTATTTGTATTGTATTAGTATTAATGGAATCTTCTTTGAGAAATATTCATGGATGAAGTAATAACACCAGCTAAAATTGTTTTAATCTAGCACCTAAAGAGTTTTTCAGGTTATCCCTTTGGGAGAGCCCTTAAAGGTTTTATGGAGGAACCCTATGATGAGTTTGCCCTTTCGAAAGGATTCCACAGAGACACTTTTCTGTCCTATATTTTAGACAGTCATTTGTATGAAGGTGTTTGCATCCAGTGAGCTAGAGGAACCCCATAAAATATTTCAGTAGTTATATTTTATATAACAGCAGGCCTCTGTGAATGGACAAATTACAGCTGGGATTTACAGCGAACTTCACGCTGTAGACGTTTCAGGGCTCCACATTATTGTGGCCATCCATTTAAGCTCTGCAGGAGGAAGCGCTACGGCTCGGCGCGTGGCCGTGTGATTTGTAGGTTGCAGACCCTGAGGTCAGTCTTGGCTCCTGACTGCAATTTGACCTCCATTTGTCTTTACTTTAATTACCTTTATAACTTTAACTGCCCTCAGTCAGAGCAGATGCACTTCTTTTACTTCTTCATAATACTTTTACTGATAAATATCGATTTGGTGGTTCTTCTTCTTCTGATCACCGTTATCCTGTGATGATGCATTTCTCTCATGATGGGTATGGTCTGTTTCAGGGTGACCCCGCCCCCATCCGCAGGGCACGAGGGCTCACCGGACTATAAATTCTACAGTGCCATTATATGTACAGTGATCCTAGTTGGTGAATAGGTGGTCATTCAGTATATGTGCACAGTGGGCTGTATTCTAAAATGGCGACTTGAGTCTAAAGATTATGTCAGTATTTACGTTGGGAAAGTTACTCGTATTCAGAATCAGGTTAAGCAGCTGCTTGATTCCATTCTCTTGAGTAGAAGTGTCCAAGATGGTGTTTTTCAACACTGTCTAGACCACCAGCTTTAAAGATATGGGGGATAGAACATGTGGACTGTAATATAAAAGCAATTTTTAAAAAAATGAGACTAATATGATGATATAAATGAGAAGATATCAAGGACTGAAATAAACACACAGACACACAGATATCTTGCTAAAGCTGACTGCAAAAAGCTGGAGGCAGTGCATACTCACACAGTTTTGACACAGACTGGAGTAGTGATCATCAGCACATCGCTAATCTGTGCAATAAATACATTTTTATACATTTTAAAAGAGAAGTAAGTGCTTATGAGTGCTGTTTATTGCACATGACAAGCATGCAAAACTGCTGTCATGTCCTAATAAATGAAGATCTTCATTCTGATCGTTTTATCATCATGTCTCCTGGAATAATGCCACGGTCACGGTATTATGCAAATGAAATCCAAAAAAGCTGTGGTGACTTCTAATGGGACTGAGGGATGATAGTACGCTTCATTTTTTCTTCCTCACTGAGAAAAAAATAGCTGTGAATTTTGGTTCCTATTAGATATTTGTACCGAGTAGCGCAGTTGGTGAGAGTCACCGTGCTGCTACGTGCTTGAAGTGTTTAACGTACACAAATAGAACAGCGCCGGTGCTTTTGCTGCAAATAGACAAATTGATTGTGAAGAGTAAACATTGTTTTTGAATCATTCTGCCACGAGTACACACTTATTCAAATAAAAGCCTACACCTAACACTCTCTAGGGTTATTTGTCTTGTCCACCGTGACAATATTTTGCAAATATTCTGTAGCTAGGTGGTTTTAGCTCAGGGGTTCAAGCTTTGGGCTGCTGAGCAGAAGGTTGTGAGTTCAAATCCCAACACTGCCAAGCTGCCACTACTGGGTCCTTGAGCAACACCTTTAACCTTCATCTGCTCAAATGTAAGTTTCTTTGGGGAAATATAATCATCTGCCCAATGAGGAAATGTAGCTAGTTAGTTGATGTGGCCATGCCACACTTCCCAGGTACTACTAGTGCAACCATGGCAACTCAAGATAAGAATGAAAGTGAACAATTGGTAAAATAACCCCAAATGGGAAGCTGTTTTTTTAAATAAAATTTTAGAAACAAACTGTTAAGTAAAGACGGATCACACTCTCAAAACAAAGGGTTCAAACTGTACCCTTGCTTGTCGCTGGGTTGGTACCTTCACAGGTACATCTACTGTACCTTTTTTTCCCTCCATTTATCTCCCCAGTTTGGTCACCTGCCATTTCTCTCCCACCAGCCAGCTCTCCCGTATCACATGACAGTTACGAGCCGGAGAGGGTGAAAGCTAATAGGTGCTTCCTCATGAGACAACTCTGCTGCTCATGCTGCATCATAGGGCAGTGTAACACACTCAGAGGAAGGTGAGATCCACCCTCTTCCCCAAACATGAATTCTCAGATGCCCATGATTGGCTAGTGTCACTGTGATTGACAGGGGGAGAGAGAGTATAACATCCCTCCCACTCAGAGAGGGATGTTCCTGGCCACAGATGGCTGTGGCATCATCGGGATTTGAGCTTGCGATGAAAGAGGGAAATCTTTTCTTTTGCACCACTAGGGGTCATCTTTTGTACCTTTAATGCGTATCTTTTACCTGAAAAGGTGAGGTGCATGTTGTGTACCTTTAAAGTACTACTCTAAAAGCTTATTAAAAGTACAAGAGTGGTCCTTAATGTCCAATTGTGTGATTTAAGTCATTTTTAAAGGTAACTACATTCACATTACCATGCAATAGATACACACTAAAGGTAGAAAAAAAGTACCCTTGAGAGTACCACCCAAGTGACAAGCAGCAATACAGTTTAGTACCCTTTATTTCTGAGAGTACATCTACTACCTGCATAACATTCTTTACTTCATCTTACCATCTTTCTGATCTTGAACACTGAATGCTAATAATACATCTATATGGCAGTTTGAATGTAACCCAATGGTGGATCAGCGTAGAACTTATCTCTGACCCAAAATAGACAATGTGGAGATTAGGTTAATGCCCCGCTAGCTTCTCTTAATGTTAGCATGTCGGCTGAACTAGCCCTGTAAGGGACGTTTTTGAACACATGGAGTTTCCTATGTTTTATTACAGTTTAATCATTATTATTGCCACAGACCAAACAAAATGATACAGAATTGTGATTAAATAAGGAAAGCTAAATCTGTGTGGAACTTATTAACTGCTCGCTCTCAGATCCTAATATGGTGCCAAATGAGTGTTTTATTAAAGGCAGGAGCACTTGGAGGGTAAAACCATCACATCTATACTAGTGGTACAGTGCAATGGCGCTATCTCTTTCTCTTAACGGCTCAAAAATCCTTATCTGTATCTGTAGGTGTGGCCTAAACCAGAAGACTCTCACAGTTGTATTTGTTTGTACCTACCTGTGATATTTTCTAACAGATTCATTTGGCTGTATCTCATAAAATATAAACACATACGTAGCCTAATATAGACCACCATAACCCTAAACTGGCAGTCACTAAGGATTAATGAAAGCTGTAAATGCATCGCATAGCTTTCTTTGTCTCAAGAGCTTTATATCTGACCGCTCGCTCGCGCCTCCCACTTGTGCAACATTTTGTTGTGTCCCAGGGAATCCCAGTCTAAATGCAAGACTCAACCAGATGTCCAGTGAACCTTTCTGCCAAAAAAGTATGTCTCCTATTATTCGTATCTGTATTTGATTCAGGTTAAAACACATGATACGTTTATTGAGAATAATGTATTTGTATTTGGTTACATCTCTAGCCTATAGATAAAAGACTCATATACAGAGGTAGTGTTAACTGGAAACCATAAATACACTATATGGCCAAAAGTATGTGAGCATGGGAAAAGAATCATGGGATTAACACAGAGTTGGTCCCACCTTTGCTGTTATAATAAGCTCCTCTCTTCTGGGAAGGCTTTCCACTAGATGTTGGAGCGTGGCTGTGGGGATTTGTGTTCATTCAGCTACAAGAGCATTAGTGAGATCAGGCACTGATGTTGGATGAGGAGGTCTGGGGTTCAGTCAGTGTTCCAGTTCATCCCAAAGGTGTTCAGTGGGGTTGAGGTCAGGGCTCTGTGCAGGACACTTGAGTTCTTCCACTCCAACCTTCACACACCATGTCTTCATGGAGCTCGCTTTGTGCACAGGGGCATTGTCATGCTGGAACAGGTTTGGGCCTCTTAGTTCCAGTGAAGGGAAACTTTAATGCTTCAGCATACAAAGACATTCTATACAATTATGTGCTTCAAACGTTGTGGCAACAGTTTGGGGAAGAATGACATATGGGTGTGATGGTCAGGGGTCCACAAACCTTTGGCCATATAGTTTATGTGATGCCTAACGTGACTAATTAAAGTAATACATATTTTAGGTCTAGATTGTTTCAAGAAAATAGAAAAAAGTTACTTTAGATTTACTTTAGACACAAATTTAGACACAAATAGTAAAATATAGTGTTCAAAAAATAAATATAAAAAATACAGTGTTTGGCTGACGGAGTAGTCAGTGTCTGGAATCAAACCGTATGGCCTTCTGTGCTGATCTAGCATTTCTGATCTAGCAGAACCTCTGCCAAATAGAGAAGAGGGGAAGAAGCTGAAAAAACATCTTGCTGTTGCATTAATAGCAGAAACGTTAGGGACTGTATTGTGTGCTGTAGTGACGCATACTCATGTTGTGTAGCAGCAAAAAATATGACCATTTCCCAGAGGTTAAAAATAAAATATCTTATTTTTCTTTTCTTTTTTTTGCTTTGTGTATACAGGAAGATGTTTTATGGGTAGTTTTATTTATTATGTGTGTGTGTGTGTGTGTGTGTGTGTGGTGTGGTGTAGAGAGAGAGAAATTTAGACTGTATTTTTGTGTGTATATATATCTTGTGGCTAAAACAGATGTGTATTCCCTTATGCCCCTTACACACACACACACACACACACACACACACACACAGCTGCGCTACTCTACCTATTACAGGTTCTAGTATGTCAAAATAATGACCCATCTTTTTTCTTCTCTCTCCTGGCTCCAGGTGTGAATTGGAGCTTTTCTCTCACTTCGCTCTTCTCCCATCGTGTCGGCGCTCTAAGTGACTCCGCAGGGCAGAAACAGGCCTCCAAACATACTCAAACACACACACACACCACACAGCCGCCATCGTCACCTGGAGGCCATCACTATCTGGACAGGTAAAACTCTTTCACCCAGAGTGTAATAATCAAGAATTAGATTAGGCCACATATTGCTCTGAGCTTTAGAGGGCCAGTATTTTATGCTTCTCTCCTTTTTTTTTTTTCTTCCCTGAAGTGCACTTATGAGGTCTGTGTGGTTCTTATGCGCGGAGTGAAGTCCTCAATAAACTTCAGCCACTCCTTTAGGAGACGGTTCTGAATGCTTTGGAAGGCTAGTCAAAGATACATTTTCATCAGGAACAGGAAAAACACACTGTATAGCTGTTTCCTCATAACACCTACAAGTATTTGCATATATGCAAATTGGTTTATGGTAGTGATGTCATAACCCTGAGGAATCCAAAATGGGCTGTCTTTGCAGTCTTTCCATTCCATATTATATGGAATGTTTGGAAGTGTACGGAACGCTTTTATTTAATGAATGAATGAATGAATGAATGAAAGTCAAATTTTCTATGAGGTAGTGAGTGAGTTTTTTAGTCTCTCCTTAATACAAGCACTTGTGGTGTTTTATTCGAGTATATGTAGCTCTTGATTATAACATGGAGTCAAAAGGTTTCAGTAGACTGGACTCTGAAAACTTTTCTGTCTAAAAAATGATTGTAATCTGTCTACAGATACACCCAGGGCAATAAAACATGACAGATCACTTGGGGATGTGCAGTTATAGGACAGTAAACTTCAGTAAGAGTAACTCCGGTTTGCATCTGGTGGCGTCACACCACCCCATTGTTGATTATTTTTCTCTAAAAGTAAATCCCCAAGTATTTACTCCTCTTACATTGCAAACATGGTATCTTAGCAAGTGAAAATATCTTGGCCAAATTTATCTAATGTTTCTTATTATGTGATTATTATAAACCAAATATAAAATTATCCAGCCTGTTTTCAGATGCCTTTACATTTTCCTATTCTGTTGCCAGATAATTTTGATTCTTCCTAGAAATAAATTAACAAAATTATCCACAAATAGAACAATATTATTTCAGTTTGAAATTAGTAAAAAAAAGTGTCTAAAAATACGGTTAATAATCATATATTTAGTTTATTGGAGTCTTATAATAAGAAATATTAGCTCAATTTGACTATATTCAAGATGTTTTCACTGGCTGTCATTTTTTTGCAGTGTATACTCAAGCAATTACACTTACACAACAAATACAATTATTTATTTATTAAAGAACAATGCATCACATTTTTATCCATTAATAGTTACATTTAATGTTGACTAAACAAGTTAGTTCCTCTTACATTATAACAGCTACAGTATAAACAGTCTTCAAGTCACTTTCTCTTGAAGTTAAGTAGAATAATTAGAAGAAAAAAAAGTAGAAGAATGAAGAATAATTAATCCAATGTCCTGTAAGACTTTCCCTTGTTGGAAGAATTTAAGTTACAGTGTTACATTTTTTATAGCTTTTGTGAATTCTTCAAAATGTTACAGAATGTTAAATAACTGTCGCCTTACAGAAAACTTGACCATATCAATGATTATATGATTTCTTTGTTAAACATCTGTACAGTATGTAACTATATAGGAAACAATGTATTAGAATGAGAACATGTGATTTGCATCCAGAACTATTGTCAGATCTGCTGTTAAATTTAAAATTAATCAATAGCTACTGACCAATCAGCTTTGAGAATTCAGTAATGCTTTAGTATGAACAATAGCAATGGCTGGAAGAGGATGACAGATTTTTAACCAAAAAATGCAGCAAAAGAGGGTATTATTTAGCGACAGTAATATGTAAGCCTGTGTGTCTGTGTGTGTGTGTGTGTGTGAGAGAGAGAGAGAGAGAGAGAGAGAGAGCCTGGCTCTAGAAACACTAAAAGCTGTGTGTGGGTTGAATGCGTGGGAATGAGCGTGACGCTGGAATAAAAACCCAAATATAATAAATACTGCTCTTCCCTTTCACTCAGTCTCTCTTTCTCTCTATCTTTCTCTCTTTCTCTCACTCAGGTTCTTTCTTTCTCTTTGTTTATCCCTCAGCATCACCTTCCTTTTTTTCTATCTATCTATCTATCTATCTATCTATCTATCTATCTATCTATCTATCTATCTATCTGTCTGTCTGTCTGTGTGTGTGTTTGCCTATCTGTCTATCAGGAATGGATGATTGTGAGTGAGTCTCTAAAGGGTTTAATGGCTGTGTTCATGGTGAGGTGGTTAAAGGGCAGAGGTGTGCTCATGATAATGACACACACACACACACACACACACACACACACACACAGACACACACAGAGAGCCTCATCAGTTGTTCATGAGAAGTTCATGGGAGCATATCTTCCAGGAATTACTATTGTTTATACCTGTTAAAATCTGATTGGTCAGAAGGTGTTGATTAATTTTCTATAACAGCACAGCTACAGATCAGCTGCAGGTTTATAATAATGCACTCGTTCTACTATGCTAGCATTTCTGTAGTAACAAGAGAGGAAGAAAGACAGTGAACAACTATTTATAGATGCTATAACGTAACTGATAACAGAAACATGAACATGTTCCACAGCATCAAAAGTTACTTTAAGTAGATAAGAATACAACGTGTCAGACACCGTCGTTGATTCCTTTTTATAACAGCACACCCCCAAGTGTTTTAATTAGTTGAATAATTTGTTTTCTGCAATGTCTGGATAGTAAAAAATGATGTTTTGTAAAAAGTTATTGACGTGAGAATAACGAGGTTGGATGGTGGAGTTCATCAGTTACGTGTTTAGTATATGAGTATATGGAGTGTGACTAACATGTGCTTGTGTTAACAGAAAGCAGCCATCTTGTTTATTAATGTCCTGACTCATTCAACAAGAATTAGATCATTCTCCCACAGTTTACGTGCCTGTTATCCATCTCAGCGCAGCCTGCTAAAAAATCTGACATTCATATGTGGATTGTTATTGAGCATCTCAATACAGACACACATGCACACACGCACACACACACACACACACACACACAAACACACACACCAGACAGACATCAATACCTGCAAGCAATTATATAAGACTGATCTCCCACTTCCTTCCATTTCAGTCAAATCAGTCCTGTAAGTGCAGATGTGGTGAAAGTTATTTAGCCAAAAGTCCCAAATGTCCCATTTAACAGATGTTTAAGAGCTGTTTTTACATTGTCACTTTTTTACGGTACACTGATCTAATAAACATGCTCAGTGTATTCCATTAATCATCAAATACAAATATTTGCTGAGCTGACATCTATTATTGAAGAATTATTGCATTATTAAAAATAGATTTTGAATGTTTGAGAAATCATCATGTGAAAATAAAATACTGTTACGTGCAAATGTTTGACGCCCCAGTGGATTTCTGAGTGGAAAAAAAGAATGTATGCAGACAAAGTAAGGAATAACACATGACAGACAATGCTGTTATACCAAAATAATTATTATTTTCATACAACAACACAATTCAATGTGTGTTTTTCCACTTATACCACAGCAATGTGTCAACTATTACCATTTTAAATTATTAATGAACAACGCATCACACTCTTTACCCATTTATAGTTACATTTAATGTTATAGAATGTCCATGAGACAAGTTCTCACTTCAGTTATAGCAGCTATAAACAATTGTTCCCTCAATAGCTTCTCTTTTTTTTTTTCTCTAAGTTAACAAGGCAAAAAAAAAAACCCAAAAAACGCAGTATGTCATGTAAACGAGAACCTGCAAACTGCAAAAAACTTAACGATTCTTACAAAGCGCTTACACTGGAGACTCCTTCCATAAATGTTACATAAATGTGTCCTAAAACACATCAACGATTTTAGGATTTTTTTTTTTTTTAAAAATCAGTTTTAATATTTATTAGGCTTCAAAGTCCCTATTTAATTTGTTACAAAAAAGATTATAACATATTAGAGTGAGTGCATTAATATAAACCTGTGATGTCATGCGCCTTGCATCTGAACTACCATCAGGGCTGCTGTTTTAGAAAAATAATCAACACTTTATGATTTGGGAATTCAACTGTCTTGTGATATAATCACAGTTTAACTTTATAAAATTTACAGTATAAAAACTCTATACACAGTACACTGCCAAAGAATTTTGAACACCCTGATAATAATGAACTACGGTTCAGCTGAAGTGAGCACCAGACCTTTGTTTTTTAAGAGAATTTGTTCTCTGGACTGCTCCTGGGCTCAAAAACAGCTTTCACACTTCGGTGAACAAACCAAATGAGAGCTTGGAAAAAAAAAACCTCAAGTGTGAAAATGTCCTAAATGTATGGAAGCTGCTATATTATAGTGATTATTTATTTCAGTGGCTCTATACTCCAGTCATAAAGTTATATAATGGTGCAACACACTCATCATTTTAAAGGCTGATGTGTATGTAGGATTTTGCTGGACTGTTAATTAAGCAGCTCTGGTTGTATACAGAGTTCCCGGTGGATGGCACTCTGTCTCTGTGTAGATGCTATGCTGCTCTGCTGTCGCTTTTTCAGTCTCATATCTGCCACCAACACACTGTGCGAATGTGTGTGTACGTGTGTGTGTGTGTGTGTGGCCCAGCCTCCTGCAGTGATTTGAGAGCTCTGCAATGCAGCAATTGAGGCAACAGACTGAGTCAGACACCCAGAGAGAGACCGAATTTATTTACCTGGTATTAATACAAGCTTAACTTTCAATATATGTGGTAAAGAAGGCATGGCCTCTATTTCTCAGTCCCAGTGAAGGAGGCGTGGCCTCTGTGTCTTAGCTACATGAAAGAAGCACAGCCTCTGTACCTGTCCTTCACAGTGAAGGAGGTGTGTCCTCTGTACAAGTCAGTCCCAGTGATGGAGGTGTGGCTTCTGCATGAGTCAGTCCCAGCAAAGTAGGTGTGGCCTCTGTGTCTGTCAGTTTCAGTGAAGGCATGGCCTCTGTACCTGTCCATCCCAGTGAAACAGGTGCAGCCTTTATCTGTCCCAGTGAAGGAGGTGTGGCCTCTATATCTCTCAGTCCCAGTGAAAGAGGTGTGACTTTTGTCTGTTCCAGTGAAGGAGGTGTGGCCTCTATATCTCTCAGTCCCAGTGAAAGAGGTGTGACTTTTGTCTGTTCCAGTGAAGGAGATGAAGCTTTTTGACCTGTTCATCTCAGTGAAGGTGTGGCATTTGTCTGTCATTTCCAGTTATTGAGGCTTGGTCTCTGTCTCCGTTTCAATAAAGGAGGCATGGCTTTCCCATGAAGGAGGCGTGGTTTCTGTGTCTGTCAGTCCCAGTGAAGGGGTCGTAGCTTCTGACTGTATAACACTAACACTTTCATTAGTATTTTTAATTAAATTTGAACTGTTTGCACAGTATTTACTTATATCAATAGCTGGTTTTACATATGTTTTCTACATCATATAGTTAATTGTGTATTGAGTGAATTTGCCATTTTGTGCAAAATCAGTTGTTTAATTTTTTATCCTTATATATCCTTATAATTTGAGTTGAATCCAAACTGAGTTCTTGAACTGAAGTAACACTGTCAACAACACCAACCTCTTTAAGAAGATTTAATGACAGAGAGCAGTCTCCGGTGATTTTAGGATGATTTCCGGAGTATTAATTTATTTGATAATTAAAATACAGTCCCCTCCTAAAGTATTGGAACCTCAAGGCCAATTCTTTTGTTTTGTCTACTCTTAGTTTAAGCCCTGGGTTTCACCTGTAAAGGCTGTTGTTTTTAAAAAAGATAAACCAACATGAAGACCAGAGAGCTGTCTATGGGAGAATAGCAAGCCATTTTGAAAAGAGGGAAAATCAATCAGCCATTGCACAAGCATTTGATATAGCCAATACAACAATTTGGAACGTCCTGAAAAAGAAAGAAGCCACTGGTGTACTAACAGAAAGAAGCCACTGGTGTACTAACAGCCAGACATCAAACAGGTCGGCCAAGGAAAACAACAGCAGTTGATGCCAAAAACATTGTGAAGGTTGTGAAGAAAAACCCAAAAACAACAGTCAGTGACATCAACTACTACCTCCACAGTGCAGGGGTGAAGGTACCACAATCCACCATTCGAAGAAGACTTCAAGAGCAGAAATATAGAGGTCATAGCACAAGATGCAAACCACTCATCAGTAGTAAGAATCAGACGACCAGACTGAAATTTGCAAAGAAATACAGAGATGAGTTCTGCAACCAAGATTAACCTCTACCAAAGTGATGGGTGGTCTGCCACCAAAGGTGCCATGTTTTAAGTTGTTTAACACATCTAGATGTAAATATCAGGAACTTATATTCATCTTCTGGTTTCAAACTCGAATGTTTTCAGGGTATAGCAAAAACGAAAGAATACTTTCAGAGGGGACTGTAAAAGTGCAAACTTAATTTCTCCATTAAAGCTGAGTTATCCTGCATGCTCTCTAAACACACTCCATATGCTTCCTCTTGGAATAAAAGCATTTCTGCTGCTTTGCTCTGTGGTTATTCTCAGACATCACCATTTACTGTTTTAGATTTTACACTAAAGCATATATCAGATCATGATCCATACACGAATTAACAAGGCAGGGCATTTTCTTTCCTACCAATTTAACATAGAAGAAGATAATTGAGTGCGGAGATCACTGCTCTGAGCTCTTGATGCTCTTTCGTGTTATAATGTAGCCTGAATTATTAATAAGTGCCACATTTTCCTCATCACATCACAGACACATTTCCATGTCATGTTAATCTGCTTTTATAGTGGAAATACAGCACATTATGTAGGACTGATTTTTCACACCGTTATCATGCATTATGCATTACAAACAATCTGCAGGAAATTAGTTGGCCATTTTTGCTTATTTATTGATAAGTAAGTTGCATTGACACTAAAATGATGCTCATGTATTCTGCATGTAGTGTACAGTTTAGGGTTTAAAAGGGCATTTCTGGCATCTGGTGTCTGAAATATTATTTTTAGTCTGTGTATGGTTGTTAATTGACGTGTAACTTGTGTTTTACTTTTTAGAATTACCTAGTAAACATTAATAGTCAATACTTTTTAGCTACAGTGGGATCCAAATGACTGAAACGACATTTAAAATCCGAGAATTTATTTTTAAATTAATAGTGGAAATAAACAGAAAGTTTTAAGGAAATGTTCAATATTCTGAATATTCAATATACACAATTCAGCCCAGTTTGTAAGTCGTTATTGTTCACCATTTTAGTTCACCATTTTAGTAAAAAAGTCAGTTTTCTTGAGTCTTATCCATTCCATTGAAGCACGTGTTCAGATGATGCTACAATGGATTTGATCTAACATTGATCTTCAGGTTTTGTACAAACTCAAATACACACTATCGTTATAGCAAAAAAAGGGGGGGATGTTCCAAGTGCTAAGAAAATTTGAAATTCATTATTTAAATTTTTCTGAGCTTATAACTTTCACTCAAGTTATTGTTGATAGTATCATTTATAATGATTTTTTTAAAAATTTAATTAAAAAAGCATGCAAAACAGGTGTCTGGTGTCAGACTTTTGGAGCCCATTGTACATTAGCCTTGTAGCTCCAGTTCAGAATTAAAAGAAAGGAAATTTAGATCCTAAACCTCAAGAATTCCTGGCTGATCCACTGCAATCAGATTAACTTGAAAATCATGTATCTTTTTGCTGAACTATAGTTTTCAACTCACAAACATCACAGCATGACATGAGTAAATTCATACTAATTAACATGATCTTGCTTGCATTAGATCATCATGTTTCCTCCCTGCTGTAGACACACGCACGTGTTAATCACCATCTGGATCACTGCTGACACTCAAAAACTTCCCACCGTTCCAGATTTCTGTCTTATTAGTGGAATCAACCTCCTTATCTACCCAACTGTAGTGAATTTCACTCACATTAATAGCACAAATTTCTCGTATATGCAAGTTTTTCTGCATGCTTATTGTAATTAGGCCTCATTTAGGTGTAAATGTTTTCTGTAGGCCAAACCGAACTAAAAATTTCTCCCAGTTGTACAAGTTTTAACTGAGTTGTTTTAACTGAGTTATCAAACAGAAGATTTACATTTAGTGACGCCCACAAAACTCCATAAAAGGTAAAGCTCACAGAGAGCTGAAAATGACAAAATGGCGATTAAATGGTGAAAGAGCGCCACCTATTTTTAGTGTCTGCTAAATCTTCCTTAATGCAGCTCAGGCATTGCAGCGCAGACACACACAATAACTCTTCCTCATTTTAGAGGGTGCCATTACTTTTGTCCTAATTGAATGGCTAGTGTGATTTTTGTTTAATGTATTGATTTGTTTTTGATTGCTTTCTTTCAAGACATTAATATGAAACAATAGATTTTCATAAAATTTCATTAAATTTCTGTGCAGCTGAAATAAGTGAGTTAAACTTGACTGTGTAATAAAAGCGCAGTAACTCATAGGCATTTATATGATTTGAAGCCGATCCATGGAGGTTCTCATTAGGTTCGTCTCCTTATATGTGAATTTAAACAAACTCAGGAAATCTTAGAGGATACAATTGTTTCCCAAACGAACTAGATTTTCCTGAATGCCATTTTTTGAGTAGTAAATAATTAATAAATAAACTCTTTCATATCAAGTTTGTTAAATGAGTAGGACTTTTGTGCTGTGTAATTGCATTAAAGAGAATTTGCTTCCTGACTCAGGGGGCTTCTGGGCTGTGGTTGCCATGCCAACCTCCTGTCCACGTCTCCCAGCTTGTCTTCCAAAATCACTCTGATTTTGGGATGTTGTTATATGTGTGTTGTTTTAGATGCTGCAGGCTTTTTTAGCCATAAATATCAGTCTAAATTTGCAAAAAATAAATGTCAGTCTAAACTTCAGTTATTATTTAAGTATATTTTGAAATCTAATTGACAGGTCACTTGGATGGAATGGGTTTAAAATGACACCAGTCACATTAATGTGTTCCTTTGAGGAAACTGATCTCCTAAACTAATGTTGAAAACCTTTTCTGAGTTCTCTGAGACCACTCTCTGATACCTGAAACTTGTGGCAGAAATGTGAAGTGTGAAAGAGCTTTTTGTTTACTGGTCTTCATGTCCAGCTCTGAGAGTCAGAACAATATAATCCAGTGTGGATATGGCACCTGAAACTGGTCTTGGCACCTGAAACTGGGCCAGTGCGCAATTCTGCCAGGTTTACACACCCTGGAGCACCTGGCGGACATGCCAGCGGAGTGGGCAGCGCTGCTGGGACTCAGTGTGTCCACCAGAGGGCGCTGTTCAGGAACGAGGGAAAGTTAGACAAAATACGCTCGCCATGATTCAGTAGGACTGAAGGTATTTAGGGTGACTGCGACTCTGAAACTGTCAGCCTGGAGGCCTACAAATGCATTAAAAGTGACCTTGATATTCAGTCTGTAAGAGAGAGCTGAGGAAAGAGAAGAAAATAAGCTGCATTCATGTTACAAGCTCAGATTTGTCTACTTTGATGGTTCACATTCACATTTGCAGTTGACAAGAACCTGTGTTTAAGCTGTATAATCTAAATGTTTTGTCTGGAACAGTTTCTACCCCACTGCTGAGTGCCTCTTAAATACCTGGATATTATACTGATTATTCCTGTCTATTTCCATTTATTATATTTTAATTCTTAACTACAGTGCTGTTGAATTCTCAATTCTAGTCAGAAGCAGCTCTGCAAAGCACAGGATTGTATTAATGCGCTCTTTCTAATACGTTATTGTTTCTATAGTAACGATTCAATCAGGGACTTGTATGGCGTATGCCACAGAAAATTTAAGCCAAATAATATATGGATTAAATGCACCTCATTGTCACTGATATGGTGAAGTGTTCCATAAGATTTAACATTTTTGGAGGAAGTCTTCAGTTTCAGTGCTTTGTAACAGTCAGAGCTTTAAGTTTAGGTTTTCCACCACATGAAAGTCCTCAAGAAAGAGGACTTGTTTTTTTTTTCTGTAACATGACAACATTAACTTCATTAACTCCAAGAGAGAAAAAAGAGGCTGGTGAAGGATTGATGGATGGATGAATGGATGGATAGATAGATCACTTTATTAATCCCAGAGGGAAATTCACAAAAATATAGCTGCTATAAGGTAAGTGAAAACAGGAATGAACTTGTCTTGTGGATATTACATGTAACTATAAACAGCTAAAAAGTATAACATAATCATTGGCAAATTGATCTGGTGTAACTGATATGACTCAGGGAAATTGGTAGGAGATTTATTAATAAAATCATTATAAATCCAAAACAGACCAGGACCAGAATACAGGGATACCAATATTTCCAAATCCAAAGGGTAAATCCAAAGAGTGGTCGAAAGGTCAGGCAAGTGTCGAACACCAATTCCACAATTTCCAAAATCCAAAGAATAATCCTGAGTAAACAGAAGACAAGGGTCATTCACAAAAGGCTAAACAAGATACAAAGATACAAAGACAAGCAAGATACATGAGCATGATAACCGATGAAGAGTAATGAGAATTTGGGGGAGGATGCCCTCTGGTGGTGTGGTGGTCCCTTTCAGATGTGATATGTGATATTAAAGGTACTAATCAACAGTGGAAAAACGTATTCTCTATGAGTGTACTTTTTTTTTTTTTTTTGCTTTTCGGCAAACTCCACACCAACATTCAAATGTATATTTATTCAACACTTACAAACAACACTAAAGTACTTTACTTAATCAATAACCAATTGTGATCGACATACAAGACCATAAAAAAGTATATGGGCATCATAGAAATGGCAATAAAATTAAAAAAACTGTCAGCCCAAGCCTTTGTCGTAATGATAATTTGTTCTGGACGCCATAATCTGTTCATGAACAAGACGGAAACGTTCCAGTTAGGTCATATATCTTTTTAATTAGGGCAAAAAAAACATGAAGTTAAGAGACTTATCCCTACAGAAGTCCAGAAAAGCCATGTGCTATTTATTTATTATTTTGATAAAAAAAGATAACAAAAGTTTTATTATATATATATATATATATATATATATACATATATATATATATATATATATATATATATATATATATATATATATATATATACGTATATATATATATATATATATATATATATATATATATATATATATATATATATGTATATAAACACTTTTATTTTTTTCTTATGTCAAAATGCATTACTGGATGGATGGATGGATGTACTTTATTGATCCTGAAGGGGAAATTTGTGAAAAATATAGTTGAACGCCACTCAATCACCCAAGTTAAAAATCGAACTCACAACTTTGCAGCTGTGAAGCCATAACTCTACCACTGCACTAGGTACTTTCTGTTATTGAGCTCCCTGATGTGTAGCATATATGGCCAATAATGCAATAATGACATGCAAAAAAATAAGTTGTGATCTCGGGAAAGCAACTTTTGTTATTATGAGATCACACACACACACAAACAAAGAAAGAACGCATGGCCTTTCTGGACTTCTGTACGTCCCTGATTACTTGACTGCCTGCTTGGATAAGAAGCCAATCTAGCACAACATATTACCCACACAGCTACGAAACAAGCACAGTTAAGGATGAAAATCTGATTTGTGCCATTACAACCTTGTAAAGTGAATGTAGTCAGAGAGAGAGAGAGAGAGAGAGAGAGAGAGAGAGAGAGAAAGAGAGGGGGGAAGGGGGTTCAGTGAGGTCCTATTTCACAGCTTGTCTAATATCAAGTGCGCTGTAATTTGGATTCAGGTGAAACGCTGGCTTTGTGATAAAAGTGTCCCCATTAAATAAGCAGATTTATTACCCACAATGCATGGCGCCCTTCACCTCTCTGTCAATGTTATTCTAATGAAGCAGCGCAGATTGATTCAGGTTTTTAGTGTTTGAGGGGTACTTAGCTACAGTGTATTGTTATGAGACAAGCTCTTCACTGGAGCTGTTTGGGATTTTACTGAAGGTTCACCAAAACACTGCTGCGTCACCTCCCTTTGAGATTGATGAGACTTCCATGTTTTAGATAAGGACAATTTGGAGGGTGGCATTTGAATTTGAAAGAAAACCCGAACGTGGACCATGCAGTGTGTGTCAGAGATTCAAGACCTTTGTTTTTAAGTATTTTAATTATGACCAGAGAGACCTGTTCATTGCAGCACATAAATTTTTTTTCATTTCCTAATTATGACCTGTTCTGTGGTTTGAGTCCTGAAACAGTAATAAAAACAGAGAGGATGTGTCTGAAAAACAAACCTTGATTTACAAATGCAGTAAAACTCTGTGCATTAGATCGTACAATAAAAGTCCAGGCCACTATACAATGGTTATAACTTTGTTATGTTATAAATAAATATAATACTTCTATATACTTTTACAGTACCATTTGAAAGAGTTATATTACATTTCATGGAGCGTGGATCATATTTCTGTGTTTTTTTTATTATTATTTATTTATATAAGGTATGTACAAGGGTGAGTCAAATGAAAACTTTTAAAAGTGCAGCATCAATTCGAATTGAATCCATTTTTTTCCTAGAGGAATACTTTGAACAAAATGGAGATTATGTTGAAAAAGATACACTTTGTGACACTTATTTGCAAAAAAATAATTAAAATAAAAAAAAAAAAAATAAGGGTTTCATTTGACTCACGCTTGTATTTTAAAGTATTAGCTCTTAGATCTGTGGAGGGTTTTTTTTTTTAAAGGGAATAAGAAAATGAGCATTAACCACTTTTAATGTTCAGCCTGTGTTGAGTGTTCATAGTTAATGACAGAGTATAATCTTGACAATTGTGTCAATTTTTAATTTTGCGAAGTCATAATAGTGTGCCTATTGCATCAATAGGCTTTGTACAGTTGCGTACAATAGGTGGCAGTCTCTTTAAGGGACGAAGAGCTTTGTGTTTTGCGTGATTGAAGACCAGAACACTGCAAGCTGTTATGCTGCCCAGTACTGAGTTATAAAGATAATGAGATAACGCATGCCTGAATGAGGAGATGTGTGATATTGACTATTATGGCAGGTATGGTCTGATTTTCAGGATTCTACACAGAATGAATCTGAATTTTCACCGGGAACATTTAATTACCTACAGTATAATAGCTGAATAACACAGAACAGTGTAAGGTACAGCACATTATTGATGACGTTTTTTAGTGATAATGTAGGCTCGCTAACAGGAAAAGACGAGCAGTTCCAGTAAAACATTCACCTGTAATCGGACAGACATGAACGCTTGCAGAGCTCTGAGTGTGTGAGCAAGCGAGTGGGAGGAAGGACAGGTTGATGCTTCCAGCAGAGACAAATAGGAAGGGTGAGACAGATCTGTTCTTTCTTGTTTACAGTAGAAGGTTTTAAGACGAAAGGAAAGCTCTCTGGCAATGCAACACAAAGCAAATTGCAAAATGTCTCCCAGCTCACAGAAGATGAGAAACTACAGAGTGTGTCAGGGGAAGGACACACACACACACACACACACACACTGCAGCCATAGCTAGTACATTTTTTGTATATTTCCCTACCTGAGAGAAAGTGAAAGACTACAGAAAGTTTATTATAACAGTTATAAAATATATTCAAAAATATTTATTCTGTATATGACTCTCTGTATGGCCACATTATATAATTGTTAGGGGACATTAAAAAAAATTGCATCAACATTTATGCGGGGAAAGTTACATGTATTCAGAGTCGGGCTATGCACAATTTTCAGATTATGCAAATCGCCTTTTTGATGTTCGTACCTCCAAGGTTGCCAGATTTTTCAGTTTTTCAGTAGTTTCTAGACCACCACCTTTAAACAAAAGCACTTGCCTTTAAACCTGATAAAATCAGGGATAGAAAATGCAGACTGAAGAAGCTAATTATTTGTTTCTTTGCTTGCAAATGTAATACGATGTTTAATATGATATGGTGATTCAAAACAGGGCGGCACTGTGGCAGCTCACAGCTCCAGGGTCTTTGGTTTGATCTTGAGATCAGGTCACTTGTCCCCGTGTTTGCTTGAGTTTCCTCTGGGTTCTCTGGTTTCCTTCTGCTGTCCAAAAGCATGCAGATAGGCAGATTAGTGAAGCTAAATAGCCCCTAGGTGTGGTTGAGTGTGCATGATGTTCTGTGATGAACTGGCATCCCATTCAGGGTGAATTCTCCTACCCTTCACCCAGCGTTGCCGGGTTTTGCTACGAATCCACTGCAACGCTGACCAGGATAAAGTGCTTACTGAAGATAAATGAATGAATAAATTAGGAGCATTTTTTTTAAACTCAAGGGGTGCCAATACTTCTGGAGTGTGAAGGTATGAAGAGTCAGTGATTTTAGGGGATGGATGTTATTCATTGTAGGTTTGGATGTTGGTTTTGAGTTCTGGAGTGATCTGAAGATGACAGATTGTAATAGAAAAAGCAATAATTAGCAATAAAATAAGCAATAATACATTTGGTTACTGAAGGTAAACTCATCTTGGGCTTTATATCAGTCAGGCTGAGGCCACATGGGAGTGTTAAAGTATTGCTGACATTGTTACAGTTCCTAACGATTGTCTGGAACCACAGTGATGAGACGAGGGAAAAGAGGGAAAAACATCTCAACTTTACGATCAGGATTTGAGCAGAGCTCTGCAGCTCCTAATGTGATGCAGAGGAGATGAAATCCCTCGTTCCTCTGTTCATTTCTCCATTCCTGTCTTCATTAGCATGGCTTAGATAAGTGCTGAGCTCAGTGATTTCCTGCCGATTGTTTCTTTACGATGCTGTAATCAGTGTGAAAGGACTTGGCGGGAATCCTCCCAAACTCTGGAACATTAGAGAAAGTGCTGATTCAGCTCAAAATCCCTGCGCTCATGCTGAGAATCCCAGAAGTCCGATAAGTCATGCGCTGAGCTCCTCACACACACACGCACCACACACACACACACACACACACACACACACACACATTGATTTTAGCTGAGTGCTAAAAACGCATTGCTATGTTAAGCACATCAGGAGTGTGTAGTAGAGAGTGGAAAGGAGAAATATGAATGCAATAGTGATTTGATCTCTCTTTCATCCTTTCTTCTCATTTTTGCTCTCCTGAGCAGAGCCGACCATCAGTTATAGTAAACCAAGGCTAGTTTTTACTTTTTTAATCAGTTAATCGTGCAAGTGGGCAGCACGGCTGGGAC
This sequence comes from Pangasianodon hypophthalmus, assembly GCF_027358585.1. Lineage (NCBI taxonomy): Eukaryota > Metazoa > Chordata > Actinopteri > Siluriformes > Pangasiidae > Pangasianodon > Pangasianodon hypophthalmus. Next base: position 27,893,525 of record NC_069714.1, read on the forward strand.
ACGTTGTGTTTTAGGACACATTAATATACAAATTATCCAAATAATGTTTTGCTGCTACTGTATAAAACACACATCATTGCAGCTAGCTAGCTTTTTAAAAAAAAAAAAATAGCAACATAGAAGCAAACTAGCTAGCTGTCAACAACTTCTATATCAGGGAAGCAATTAGCATATGGGCGTTTCTCATTAGTTGATGGATGAACAATAAAAATAAGGCAACATATTCACTAATAATTCAGAACATTGTCCAGTTTACAATTGTTTTAATGAGACAGAAATGATCACGCATCCATACATAGCTCTATTTTAGAGCTCTGAGACCAAGAAGGCAAGAATTACATAAAAAAAGAAAGCAATCAAGAAGAACACCACAATGTGACAGAGAAAAATAGTCCTTTGGTCTTTGTTCTAAGCAGGTTAGCAGGATGAAATGCTAACACATGCTCTGTAACATTGTGGACGTGAAACTTAGCATGAAACTTGCTAGCTTTTTAGCTGCCATGGTTATATCAAACCACACTTCACATGAAGGCTTTCCTCAGTTTTTTGTTTTATCAGTGGATGACTAGTTTGTTTAATATATGCTAGTTGAAGCATGTAATTAGCAAGCTAATAGGCCCCTTTCCTCTGCTAAGTTACAGATTAGCTAGCAATGTATTGTGTTGTGTTGGCCATTAGGGCTTTTTAGAAAGAAAGTGAGATGGCAATTAGCGTGTTATAGAAGCAAAATGAGACGCTAAGATGCTAAGAGATGAATATGAAGCACTGGGATTGTTCCCTCTCTCTCAGCATGGGCACCTTGCTCTCTTTTAATCTCTCATTTAGCACAGATCAGATCTGACACTTAATCATTGTTTCTATTAGCACACCATCATCTAAATCACATCGAGGAACTCCTCCGCTCTCTGCTTGATTGGATTTTTCTGAGCTTCATTTGAAAATCTGGCCGCTTCACCTTCAGAGCTTTACCTTGCCCTGTCTACTTCAACCTCAAATGGTAAATTTTCCCACATATAAAGGCATCATATGTCAGCTAAGCAATTTTCTTTCTCTGTCTTTCAGCAGTAAGGCGAAATCTCTTCCCATCCCCCGGTTCTGATGGCAGACGGTCGGCAGCCTGAGGACAGCGCCTCCCAGTGGGCACCGCCAGGAACCCAGGACTCCTCTAGTCCCGTGGGAGAGAATGGTTTCCCCTACAGGACGTGCCAGCCTGGTGCTGCGCACGCCGCCACCGCTGCCTCCTACGCCAAAGAGAACGGCTTTAACGGAGACCTGCCCTCTGGCCATGAAGTTACTGCAGGTAGGAACCTGAAACTGAGAACACATACTAAAACTCATCCGAATGGTAAAAGCAATCATGGGCTACAAGCTAGACAAGAGTTCTTTAAGGGTTCAGTGGATGGGTAAGAGTTACTGAAGGGGTTCCATATCCCTCAATCTCTAAGAATTCCCCTGGAGAGACACTCCAGTTCCCTTTAGGGTGCCATTTGTGCTAGCGAGTGAGAAGTCGTCGATGTTGCTTGTAATTGGTCTAATGGAGGTGTGTAGTGACTGCTACTGTTGTTGTTTGTGGGCTTGTACTGTCTGTTTAGTTCTGATTAGAAAGGGAGTAGCTATTTAAAGCTTCTTAAGCTAGCTAATTAACTAATGTACTAATGGGTATGAAAATCAGTTGTTTGAGTCATGTTAAATGCTCGTCTTTGTACTACCTTTGTTGGCAGATTAGCAAAGCAAGCTAACCATACTAGCTATGCACATGCACCCGAGGCACCAACAATCTTTGCTGCTTCCTTCCAAGCTTTGTTTTTCTTCGTAATGTCTCTGTATACATTTAGTGAGAGGTCATATATGACAGGACAATATGAAACCAGTGTAAGAAAAAGGTTTTCGTACATTTTTGCATGTCAATCATTAAAAGGGAAGTAATTGCAGGTAAAGGCTGGGAGTGGGGAACTGAAGAAACGTCAGACCACATGTACTATAGGATTTCAAGAAATCATTCAAGGTGCTTGTTTGGATTTGCATAGAATTTAGAAAATCTCACTTTGTCGCTTGTCACAGCCTCTGACACCGTGGCTCTGTCACAAGTCCACATTTGCTTTGCTAAAAAGCTCACTGATTGTTGTTGCTTTATGTTGTTGCACCCCAAGCAATTTCAAATATTTCAGGTTAGATTTGTTACAAGATCAGAAAGAATTCTTTCTTTTTCTCTTTGATATCTAAGCCACCATTTTTTTTTTTTTGCTGGCATTGGCCCGATCTCGAACCTGAGTATTGGATTTGTGCCATCTGTACTAAAATATAGCACACTAACGCTGTTCTCTGTCTGGGGCGGAAGATACAGATCTCTCACTTCAACATAAATCGGAGGTAAAAGCGAGTGATTGCAGGGATGTGGAACAAAGGGCTGAGCTGACTGCAGGGGACTGGGTGCCATGGCAACTCTCAGAAGCAAGTACTAATGCGAGGAGCTCGGGTTAGAGAAAAAGACACACGCTTGAAAATATGTAGAAAAAAATATGTACTATTTCCGGTCCTATCACTTGATCTGAGTGAGAATAGAACAGGATATAGAGCTCTTATTGAGCTCCTGGATGATGAAGCATGAATCTCCTGGGATCAGATTCTGAGTGTTATGCACTATATTACTGAAACAGTATACTACTACTACACACATACACACACACACACATTCATTACCTTTATTAGGAACACATGTTCACTAATGCAGTGTATCTGCATGATTTTATGCATTGTGCTGCTGACATATGAGCAATTGCATGAATGACCAGGTGTACAGGTGTTCCTAATAAAGTGGCCAATGAGTGTATACATTATGCACATAATACACTATACACACATGCATACATCACTGACTGACACACACAGGCCATGGCCAATTCTCTGCTAACTCCTTTCTTTTTTCTTTTGTTTTCCCCTTTTTGCGGTTATGCCACAGTTTTCTTTTTCTTTCTTTCTTTCTTTCTTTCGTTCTTTTGTATTCATAGCCCTCTATCTTTCTTTTACCTGCTCTGTTGTGTTCTTTCTTTCTTTCTTTCTTTCTTCTGATATATACATCACTGGCTGACATTCTCTTTTGTCTTTCTTGCTATAAAGCCATGAGTCTGTGTGACAGTTTGTTTTGGTGATGTTTTGCTGAGAGAGAGCGTTAGAGCGACTGTTAACATTCAGTGTCGTGACTTGAGGAGGAGTGCAGAGTGGGTGATGTGGGAAGAGGTGAGAGAAAAAACAGAAAGAGGGAGGGGAAATAAAGGGGAGAGCGAGGAGAGGAAAGAAACTGAAGAGTAAGAGAAAAAGATGCTGGGAGGAGGAGGAGAAAAAGGTTAAAGTCCTTAGGGCAACAGTCAGAGGAATACGAGGGTGTGGGAGGCAAGGTGTGATCTTCAAAAGCACTTTTGTGTGTCTGTGTGTGCGTGTGTGTGTGTGTGTGTGTGTGCGTGCGTGTGTGTGTGTATGTGTGTGTGCAGAGTCCAGAAGACTCTCTGAACTCCACGATACTTTTCGCATACTGTTAACAGTGTGTATCCATCCTTTCATCTGTTTATCCTAATCACTCGTTCTTGCTTATGCTGTTTATCCCCTGTTCCCTGAGAGTCTCTCCCACCTTCTCTGTTTCTTCTGCTTTTCTTTGTTTTTTTTTTATCCATCATCTTCCTTTTCTTTACCTGATCACTGTGTTTCCATAGCACCTTTCATACATAAAAATGTTTCTCAACAGTAGCTTAAAAATAAATAAACAGGATTAGCTGTCTAATAACAAAAAAAGTTAAGGGCTAGAACTGACAGGTACATAAGCCACACCTCCTTCACTGGACACAGGACACACCTCCTTCGGCTAACAGATATATAAGCCACGCCTCCTTCACTGGAATTGACAGGTACACAGACCACGCCTTCTTCACTGGGACTGACAGATAAAGAGGCCACACCTCCTTCTCTTGGGCTGACAGATATATAAGCCACGCCTCCTTCACTACGACTGACAGATACAGAGGCCACACCTCCTTCTCTTGGGTTGAAAAACAAGTCCAAGCCTCTTTCATTGGGATTTACAGTATGATTGATTTTGTAACGGTGAATCTTCACGCCCCTACTTCCCTGACCTTAATTATTAATCATATCACATATCTGTACCAGCGAAGCGTTTCCTGTACCTGTGCGACTCGCCATCAATCATGAGCCTGTCACCAAAATCATGAAACCGATCGACCTGCTCCTCTCACAAACATGCAGAATTAATGACTGCAGCTTGCTTTGCTTGTTTAATTTAGTCATCATGAGTTTCTGTGGCCTGAGGGAAGCTTCCTGCCTCTGCTGTACCTGGTGTAACTTTCACGCCAGAGCTTTAGCATTTCTGCCGAGTTGTCAGCAAAGACCTTTAACTGTAGCACAAAGCCGGAGCTCAGTGGAGCTTTGTGTGAGCGTGAATGTGTTTTACAGAGCCAGGAGCTATACAATTATAAGCTTTCCAAACGCCATAGAGACTTTTAAACCAACACTGGCTTTCTGGTGCAGCTTTATGATATTAAAAGAGAGAGAGGAATTGATCTGAAAAGAAAAATGTGGAGAAGTAGATGTTTATTTTCTGGCTGGGTTTATCACAGATGTTTCTGCTTTTTTAGCCTTTCCACTTTCCAAAACTGTGCCTGTCGACACATGGCACTCCATGTCTTTAAATCTGCAGTGTCATGCTCTTGAGTGGCATGACTGTCCAAGCTTACCCACCATTGCAAAAACTCATAGTAAAATCTCAAGAATGTCAGAGCTGTACATTTGAGAGAGAGCACAACTGTTAAAGTCAGTGGGAAGGACTGCATTGTTTCCTGTAGTGATGGAGAGACGAAGCATCAGGACATGTTGAAGCAGTCCAGCTGACAGTGCTGAAAAATGGTTCATTATCTGAGAATTCAAGTGTCCACTAGAGGACTCTAATGGTCAAAAAATATACACCTGCAACTGTCATTGGTGTAATCCTGTCTGTAAGATTAACATCTACAGAGATATTTAATACTAGCTTTGCCTGGACAGTGGTGGAGTTTTGTTTAAATGGCACTGTATGGGGTTATACCTATGATGTATAAATAAGTTGTTCACATAAGTTGTACCATTGCTTGTTGTTTGGGGTGATAGCGTCAAGCGTAGACCTTTTATAGACCTAGTAGGGTAAAGAGTGCACACTAAAGGTACCGAAGGTTTGATGATACCACTTCGAAGATTTAAAGGTGCATTACGTAAAATTAGTGAAAAATAGGTCTCTATTTGGATTAATGGGTGGAGTTGAATAAGAGATAAATGGTTTTTTTTGTTTGTTTTTTTTACTGACTGCACCTGCTGTCATTTCCAACCATGTACACAAACCTTGTCCCCCAAAACCTATGGTGGTGCAACTAGAGTTGGCATGCTAACTAGAGTTATCATTAGCAAGGAAGGTCATAACATCACTTTCAAGCACACTCAGACATTCAACTGCTTGAAAGCCAAGTTACTTATAATTCATAACATATAAACCGGCAAAATTCCCTCATAATCGTTTAAGGGGATGTGAGGGGGCATTGGGAGTGTGTCTATAAAATGACTGACAAGAGGCCAATCCAAACAAATGTTGGAGACTGGAAGGCAGGTTTCCAAACTGGGTTTTTATCATCTGTGTAATTCACTTGTTCTGTGAAAATGGCTTAAGCTATTTTATTCTATTTTATTTCATTTCTACAATTTTTCCCAATATTTGTTCTTACTTGTACTAGTAAGAAATGAAAAATATTGACTACTACACCTTTAAGATACATAAATAAACCATTATTAACTGTTTAGCTTTAAAGGTGCACTGTGTCCATGTTTCCAGCTGAAAAATAAATAAGGTACAAACTATAAGGGCCACAAGGAAAGGTACAGTCTAGTACTGTTTTGTTTCTGAGCGTGGATGTCCTGTGCACCTTGTACATTCAATAATAAATAAGTAAGTTTCTGATTCAGAGAGAGAGAGAGAGGTAGGATTGGATAGCAAAGCCTGCAGTAACTGTTGATTTGAATTGCATTGATTATATCAAAACCTGTCACGTCTTTAAACACCAGCCGGATTGACCTTCTGCATCCTGCAGTTAAAATTTATTGTCGTCCGAGGAGCTGTGATATTCTCTGACTTTCTAAGGCGTTCTCAAAGACGATCTTGGTCCATGATGTCATCCTGCGGACCACAGGCAATTTGTGTCTACAGAAAATAAAAAAATAGTCAATTATGTTGCATGCTCACGTCATTACCCTGTAGGATTGCTGGTTTGAGAAACAGCTCTCTGACTGTGATCATGCAGAAGCCGTTATGACGGAGGGTGTGTTTTTTGGTACAGCGGAGAATGTAAGCCTGTAATAAAGTTAATGATAGAGGATGGTTCTCAGGCTGCACACACCATGAGTCAGGAACACACACACCCACACACACTCTGTCGGCCAAGGCATGCTCAGAGCATGAGCTCGTCCCGGGCCTAGGCGGCATGTTGCCGTGGCAACAGCTCCGCTCCTGTGCGCCGGGTAGTAGCCGTATCCCCCCACCTCATTGTTTTTTTTTTTTTTTTTTGGCTTCTTCAGACCTTGTACATGCACCGCCGTGCCTCAGTTGCTTCTCTTCTGGGTAAGTCGGTAGATCGGACACAGTCCGGGGGTCTTTTATATGTGATGGTATTTTGTCTTTTATCTGGCGTGAGGATTGCGTTATAACAGATGGTACGTTACTTTTTTTCTAGTCAGGAGAGCATGAATAAAGTGAGTCTTTGGGCTAAACGGTGATGTATTAGGCATGGTTAATGTGCTAGAACTTTATTTAATATCATGTGGACTGTTTGTAAACTGTTTTTAAGGACATGTTGGAATGATGTAATGCTTGCTGCCCTGATGGATGAGGGTTCTTTTGTTTTGTTTTGTCGTATCCTTTACACTTATTTTCATAAATGTAATATTTGTCTAGAAAGCTATTGTCTATAAAAGCAGCTGATACATCTGGCTTTATATATATATATATGTGTGTGTGTGTGTGTGTGTGTGTGTATATATATGTGTTTGTGTGCGTGTGTATTATTAAGACAAGACTTGAACCATAAAGGAAGTGACCTCATGCGGATTATTTGTGTGTATGTGTGCAAGAGTATGAAGAGTATCTGATTAGTATTCTGAACGTATCTCAGCCAGACAGGACCGTTTTGCTTGGAGGGGGGATGGAGGGGAGGGGTTGTACTAGGACATGTCTGGACCAATGCAGCCTGTCTGTCTGCCAGACACAAATTGGACAAAATGGTGGACTGGGATCAACAAAAGAAACAATGATTTGTAAAGACAGAAAGAACAAACTGGATACAAGGTATAGAGTACTCAGTGAAATTCATGTTTAAATTGCAGTGGGGGGAAAAAAATTGCTGCGTTAATAAAGCATTCGACAAAGGCAGTGATGAGCTGTCACATGTGCCCAGACGTCTGTGTTCAGAAGCTGATAGTTACGCTGATGTAGGATCGGCTTCATCCTCCCACTTCTTAACCTCGCTTAGAATACCATGTCTGCTCACGTTATTAAAAATATAAAGGAGAAAAAAAGGAAGGGAACAGGGCACAGTTTTCCCTTTTGCTCAAATATATTCAAATGTATTTGATCAACTAAAATGTTTGGTTTCCAGAAGATTCTTCTTACTTTTCACATGCAATTTCTTTCCAAAAACATATAGATTAATGTCATAATGTTATCTTTGAAATTGATTTTTTTCCTATCACAGTTTATGCTGATTGGTATAAAATTATCCAGTGATGGCTCGGTGTTTAGGAAGAATTCAAATCCAAGCACCACCAACCCGCTGTTGGATCATTGAGCACGAATCTAACCTCTATGTTCACACTAGAAAACTGCATGTTCTTGTGAGCGAACATGTAGGCATGGCCTCTCTAGAATTTTTATTCGAACAACAGATCAGGGGGAACCGGTCAGTACCCCTAACCCTGAGGGCAAGCACCCAGGGAGGGTCCCCAGGCTTAGACCCCTAATGCTATACAAGCCTACCTTGGAACATGAGCAAGATATAACAAAAGCCATACACTCAGATTGCCGCTGGAACAAGACACACATGGACAAGGACGGAGAATACTGAATTGATGGAATGCTACTATGACAGCAGGCCGAAGGAGAGAGGTTACATGCAACATGTGTGGGGATCTATGGATGAGCAGAAGACCAACATCCACACTGACTAAGAAGCAGCTGGTAGCCCAGTGCTCTAACATCAATAAAAATAAGTTACTATCACAGCTGGAGATAGTAAGGCTCCAGCAGAATGAGAACACTAATGAATAGAATGGAGATACTGAGTGGACCAGGAGAACAGTGTTAAAGAACCAGATGATACCCCACAACCAGACATGACAGCTGCATCCATTGAACTGAAGATGAGAATTGTGGCCAGACTAAGCACAGTCATACCCTGGATGTGACTCCCCAGCCTCACTTACAAAATTCCATCAGAAGAGATACTTGCAGCTGAACTTGTATATGCCACTGCAACAGCAGATAGCGTGGTTAATGGAGAAGAAGGTTGGAAGCCAAGGTCAAGAAATCCCAGCTAACAGAGGTGCAGAAGGGTGTCATGAGAGACAGGTCTTGGATGAATAAGTACAACAAGGTGTCCATAAGTGAGGTTCTAGAGACTTCCAAACAAAGACTCACAGCTCTGGCCGCTAGGCTGAAGAGATACACAAGAGAAGCAGCGGCCAAGAGAAGAGAGCCTGATCTCCAAAGACCCATCTAGGGTGGCCTTCCAGCTGCAAGGGAACAACAGCACAAGGACAGACCCACCCAGAGCTGAGACTGAGCAATACTGGAATGACATATGGGAGAACAAGGCATCACACAACACCAATGCCAGGTGGCTGGTGGATCTAAGAGCAGACCACAGCAACCTTCCAGAACAAGGACTGATCATCATCATCATCACAAAGGCAGACATCCAAAAATGAGTCTCAGGTATGAAGAGCTGGACAGAAGTTTATGAAGAGCTGAAGAAGCTAACAGTGTCCATAACCACCTAGCAGCACAAATGAGTGAGCTGCTAACAACAGGCACTCACCCAGACTGGCTAACACAGGGCAAGTCAATCCTGATCATGAAGGATCCCCATAAGGGTACAACACCTTCGAACTACCGCCCACTATCTTGCCTCTCCACAACATGGAAACTCCTCTCAGGCATCATAGCAGCTAATTTGAGCAGGCAAATGAGCAAAGCTCAGAAGGTCATTGAAAGGTACCTGATGGCTAGTAGGGCGTACCTATTGATGGCCTACTTGAGTCCATCAGTAGGTATGCCATACCAGCCATCAGGTACCCAGCTGGAATAGTAAGCTGGCCACAGGAGGAGATAGATGCCACTGATGTCAAAGCACAAAAACTCCTCACAATGCACAGAGAATTCCACCCAATGTCCAGCACCCTGAGACTATGAGCAGCGAAAAGAGGAAGGGCGAGGATTAGTGAGTGTCAGAACCACTATCCAGAATGAAACAAGGAGTATCCATGAGTACATCAGGAAGATGGCCCCTCAGATGGCCTCAGGCAGCAGAAGACAGAGGGTGATGGAAGGAAGAGAAAATATCATGGAAGACCAAGCGCCTCCATGGGATGTATCATCAGCAGATAGAGGAAGTGGCTCACATCAAGAAATCCTACCAGTGGCTTGAAAAGGCTGGCCTGAAGGACAGCACAGAGGCTCTGATCATAACAGCACAAGAACAGGCCTTAAGCACCAAATTCAGAGAGGCAGGGGTCTATCATACCCGACAGGACCCAAGGTGCAGACTGTGCAAAGATGCCTCTGAAACGGTACAATATATAGTAGCAGGGTGTAAGATGCAAGCTGGGACAGCATACACGAAGAGGCATAATCAAGTGACTGGGATAGTGTATAGAAACATCTGTGCTGACTATGAGTTAGAAGTCCCCAAGACCCAGTGGGACATACCACAGAAAGTGCTTGAGAACCAGACTGACAAGCAGCTGTGGGCTAACCAACCAGACATAGTGGTGGTTGACAAGGAGCAGAAGACGGCAGTTGTGATAGATGTGGCAGTCCCAGCTGACAGTAACAACAGGAAGAAGTATCATGAGAGGATCAAGAAGTATCAGGGGCTGAAGGAACAACTGGAACAGATGTGGAAGGTGCAAGTCCAAAGTGGTCCCAGTGGTAATAGGAGCATTAGGGGCCTGGAATCCCCAAACTGGAAGAGTGGCTCCAGCAGATTCCAGGTACAACATCTGAGGTCTAGAAGAGTGCAGTCCTAGGAGCAGCTAAGATACTGCACAGAACCCTCAAACTCCCAGGTCTCTGGAAGAGGACCCGAGCTTGAGGAACACAGCCCCTCCACCCCCAACGTAGGGGTGAGAGGGAGACCACCCATCATATATGTACTGTATATCTTGTAAAGCTAAGTAGTTGAAGACAAATTAAATAACAGTGTAGTTAGTGTGAAAATCGGTTGTTTGATTTACATGTTATGTGCTTGGATTTACACATCTTTATTGGCAGATTAGCAAAGCTAATCTGTACACTGTGTATAATCTATGTATAATCACTAGAGGCACCAAGCATTTGTGCTACTTCCTTCCAAGCTTTATTTTTCTTCGTGTCTTTTTTGCACATTTAATAAGAAGTTGTATATGACAGGATAAGATGAAACCAGGGTTATACGTTTTTTTTTCCATTTTATGGCATGAGTGAGATGCTAACAAGAGGCACTCGAGCAGTAAATGGGAAATAATTGCAGGTAAAAGTTGTGCATGGGGAACTAAAGAAACATCGTTCCTGCAAATTGTTTGGATTTGTCACGTTATATTGTCATACCTAATTTGCAAAGAATGGAGAAAATCTCATTTGTCACTCTGTTTCTTTAACTGCTTAATTATAAGTCACTTTGGATGAAAGTGAAAATATATAAGTAAATTGTGTAAATCATGACCGCTATCAAATTTGCATTTTGGTCAAAAATGAGTAAACCATATAAATTTCTTATCTAGGAGAGATGAGTTTCTTCTGTGGTGTTATTTTTAAGTATTATTATTTAGTATTATTAATATTAAAAAAGAATTAAAAAGCTGTATCTCCAAGCTCACATTTAAACTTGGCTTTATAAGTTTCTGTCTCCCAGCCAATCATCAGCCAGGATGAACATAGGATGAATGCAAAATAGGTGGCCTCGACCAATCAGTGTCTACATTTTCTATACATTCTGATAGAAACAAACAGATTTGAAGCCTAAGCCTCAGTATGGTCAGTCAGAAGAGAAAGTAATCTCTCTCTCTCTCTCTTTCTCTCTCTGTATGTCTCTTTCACTTTCCTCTCATTTTCCTTTTTTAAAACCCACCTCTGTCTCTCTTTATCCCCCATTTCTTTCTTTTCTCTCACTTCCGCCTCTGTCTCCTTTCTTTTTTCCTCTATATCTCTCCCACCTCTCTCTTTCCTCCTCTCTCAGCTCATCTCTGATGCCCCCCTCCCCTTGCAGTAATGAGGCATGTGGGCGAGAGGACGTGCAATTACAGCATGCAGTTCTCTCTTCTGTGTTGCAGATGGGAATGGCTCATTCTCTTCGTTCTCTGTGTTCGAGTGAACACTGATTATTCTCCAATCCCTGTTAAAGCAAAACGCCACGCAGATCCCTGGCCTGGCGTGAGTTATCCTGGTGGGATAACTCTAGCTTACGTGGTGCTAAATAGATGCCACATTAGCTTTCACTGACTGGCATTTCAAGGTGTGAATCATGTAGAGATGAATTTAACAGCCTGGTTCTGGTGAGAATAGAATCTGAAGATTAATGAAAGATGAAAGATACTGTAACACTGTAGACTTTTTAATGAGCATCATGGCTGTGGTTAAGCAGAGGTCTTGCGCACTGTGTAGGTGGTTTCAGTTGTTTTGATTTGCTTACATGTGTTTTGTGTGTGTGTTTGTGTGTGATTAGATGTGGGTGGAAGACGCTATGCCTAAAGAGCACAAAAGCACTTTCTATAGCATAGAGAATGTGGGAGTATAAAGTGGCACTTAACCAGTATTTTCTTTTTAGAGCCTTGATGTCATGCACCAGAAAAAGAGTTTACAGTGCTTAACACAGAGCAGTCCACTCAACACTTAGCTGTATACTACTGGGTCAGTGCTAATTCGTAGAAATCAACCATGCATACATGTGAGAGTAGGTTGATATACTGTGTGTGGTGATTTTTGCCTATGCTTTTTTCAGTTTACAATATTGCCATGACATTGGGCAAGAGACACGTTACTGTCTTCCATTTTTTTTATTTCAAACTGGGACAGTCTTTATGTTGGAATTGCAATTGCTGCCTAAAATACTGCCTAGCTAACCAGCCTTCACCCCAATGGAAAGCAGTAACAATATGTTGAATATCACAATTTACACCATAGCTCTGGTGTTGTAAGGTGTTGCAGTCTGACAGTAGTGCAGCTGCAAATCACAGGTTTATTTTAATGCGGCTGTTGTAACAGCTCATTTACAGGAACTTGTTTACTATGCTTTCAAGAAATGTTTATTTAGCATTTATGGAAGGAGTCTCCAGTGTCAGTGCTTTGTAACAGTCACAGGTAAAGCTGTATCTTTACACTTCCCAACTGGTAACCTGGTAACAAGCTGCATTTTTTCTGTCTTATTAACTTCAAGAGAAAGCTGTATTAGATACTTGCATATAATAATAATAATAATAATAATAATAATAATAACTATTTATTAAATATAATACTTATTAATTTTGTCATTAATATATACCATTGCTGTTATTATATTATATACCACAGTTGTTCTACTCCATTTAATGCACCCTGAACTGCGTCCAGCTTTTATTTCTACCTCCATTGTAATGTAACTTACAGCTGAGTTTTTTTTAAAAAAGAAATGATTCTGCTTCAGACAGTGAGGGAATGACTGTTTACAGCTGATAACAATTGATAACAAGAAATACTTGTTTAATGGATGTTCCACAACATTAAATGTAACCAGAAATAGAAAAAAAGTATGATGTGTCATCCATTAATAGATAAATTGTAATTATTGGTAAATTGCTGTAGTATAAAAGGAATTAAACAATTCAGAACATGCGGAACAACTAACTTTGGGGTAGTGACAGTAACTCAGGTTTGCATCAGGCTATGTCACACCACTACGCCATTGATTATTTTCCTATAGCAGCATGCCCCCAAGTGTTTTATTCTTTATGTAGTATATTGTATAACTGATTATCAACATGTCATTGTTTCAGAATGTCTCAACTACAGTAGATTTCCATGTATATATTGTGTTCTCATTTAGCCTGTTCTTTCTATGGAGTTGAAGGTATTGTTAGCACTTAGCATCTTCAATCTGATCTTAGCACTGGATGTAAAGCCTTCTGTGACTATCAACTTATTAAGCACTCACTCATATGATGCTTACCATGCTGATAATATGTATTTTCTGAACAAAAGCTTACAGTAACATTATAACACCTTTCATATATGAAAACTGACAGACAGCGTAACGTTACCTAACTAGCTAGAAAGTTTTAATCTGATTTTTTTTGTTCAGAATGAAGCTATTGTTTAATCTCCTCATGACATGTTGCTTTATTCTTTTTAATGCACTACTCTAGTGTTTTGAGCTTGTTAATATCAGTTCTCCTGCCAGCTCATCTAGATGAGTTTTCCATCCTGTGGTAATGTGATGTCTGGACTCATTTCCTTGAAATAGTCATCGACATATTAATTAGCCACAAATACAGAACTTTGGTCATTTTCTAAAAGCCTCAGGCTTGAATGCGCTTCTTGAAAATTGTCTCAGATTCAATGTCCAGATCATACAGTACATAATCTCTAGCCTTTAAGAATCATTGAGACATTTTATTCTGTTCAGACCAGCAGCCTGTAAGCTCCATACATGTCCAATTTTAATTTTGAAGCTTTCTGCGCTCCTTGTGTCACTGTTGCCATGACAATCTTTTCCAGGTCTATAATGCAGGTTTTCACAATCCTTTCAGAACTTTATTTTTAAATTATTATTTCACAGTCACTTCATTTTGCAGAGCACTAAAAGGACTGAAAGGCTAACATTATCTTGGTATTTATTTTTAATGGATAGCACTTTGGGTTTCTATGGAGAGTAACTGTGTTCAGGGTTGTTTTTTTTTTTTTTTTTTTTATTTTGGAGAAACATTTGATTTTTATTGAAAGATACCTAGATTACCTACATGTATATATAAGCAATTGTTTTTCATTTTTACTTATGTATCCCATTGTAATCTTTTTACTTTTTTATTTATACGTATGTACTTACATGCTTATGTACAGCAGTAATGCTATCAGTGAATTTTTTTTTTTTTGGGTGTAGGTGGTTCTATAAAGAGCAAAAAAATGGTGACGCATGTGACTGTGTATGACTTTTACGTGTACTTACTTTACGTGTACTTCACCAATTTAAAAAGAAAAACAAATATGAATGGATGAATGAATAATTAAGCTCTCTTTTCAATCATTTATTGTTTTAATCAAGCGTAGTGATGCTTAGAGGAATTAGAGCATCCAGTTATTAGAAAAACATTTTGCTCCAATGCCATGATCCAGGGCACTCATATGATGGTTTGCAAATCATTATATATATATATGTATATATTTTGTAGCTACCACTGAGCCACCCTGATGATGATGATGATGATGATGATGATGGGCGTGTGTGTGTTCTACAGAGCAAGTGTCTGCGCGCATCGTGCAGGAGGTGACGGCCGAGGCGGTCGCGGTACTGAAGGGAGAGCAGGAGCTCCATCCAGGCACAGCTGTCCGACTCTCCTCAGGTAGGATACACCACTATGATTCACTCTCATGGATACTGGAAGCCATGCAGCCTCGAAAGTCTGTTTTTTTTTTTTTTTTCGTCCAATGCACTTGAAATAGAAAAATCTGTTTTGCAATTTGTGCTATTTCTGTGGAAGATATGGCCTGCTTCTGTCATGCTGTGTCGTAGAGTTTCTTTATGCTTCAAATATGTTATATATTTTTTTCTTTTTCCTATAAATAGTATGAGTAATGCTGATTTTTATGGATATGAATGTATTTGAATACATTATTAAATGCCCAGAAATAAACAGAATTGTTCTGTAAAAAGGGACCTAAGTATTCGAAATGCTGTCGTTTTGATTATTTTGCACTTTGCACACAAATCTTGACATTTGATATAGTTTCAGTTGGGTCATTGAAAACCAGAAAATCTAAATTTGATGATTGTCCTTTTTTTTTCTTTAAAAATTAAAATGTTGCCAGTGACTACTCATTTTAATTTCAGATTAATAAGCTTATAGATCAATTTGCTTAAAGAGCAAGATCATTGAAATTACACCCATCTGTCTGACACAAACATGCTTGTCTATTCAAGACCAACTAGTGATAGAACTGCAAAACCTGTGCCTTGTAAATGTATTGCTTTATGGCGCTATACAGTGGAGGGGGTTAAACCAGTATAATCTATAGTCAATCTGTAGAGATTTTCAAATACTGTTTCTACTGCAGGACATCCAAGTCTATTGGATTTAATTTTGCTTTTATTGACATTGTCACAAAGCAGCGTTACAGAAATCTGGATGGATATAGATCCATAATAAACAAGTCAGAGGTGACAGTGGTGAGGAGAAAAGTCTCTGACACAACGTGAAGCAGAAACCTTGAGAGGAACCAGACTCAAAAGGGAACCACTTCTGGGTGACACTGGATAGTGGGATAATAAATCATTACAGTATACAAGTGTAGAAGTGTAAAGAGTATGTTGAAACAGTGATCAATATGAGCAGATGAGCACAGGACAGTCTTTATGATTACAGCAGCAGTTCTTAAGAACAAATCTACAGTATCCTGGTATGATTAAATACTGAAGGAAAGTTGAGAAGGTTGGGAAGTTGGGAAGTAGAGGTCTTTAGGGTGTCCGTGTGGGACCATCAGCAGCAACAGAAAGTCACAGATGTAGTAGATCATCAGGATGAATCTGGGTGGTTCTGAGCAGCAGAAGTGTGTCAGGATCAGGCAGCAGGAGTACACATACAGCTCGATAGAGAGAGAGAGAGAGAGAGAGAGAGAGAGAGAGAAAGAGAGAGAACAGATTATTAGGAATGCTGTTATCCTACAGTGGTTAAAAAGGGTGAACATTGTGATCTGAACAAAAGTGAGGACTCCAGAAGGTCTAGCTGTGAGAGCATAACTAAAAGAGAGAGCCAGAAGGTAACACAGCTGTAGGGTTTCATAGAACAGGTGTCCTAACTGATCTAAAGCTGGTGTTTATACATTTCGTGGTTTGCTGTCATCGTTTCTCATAGTAGGTTTTCCTTTGTTTTCCTGGATCCTGAGGAAAAAAGTGCTTTCAGCATTAATTGTAAAACTCATTGTCACTATTGCCACTATTGCTAATGTCTGTTTCTTAAATCTACTTGCAAGTAAATACTTTACCACTTTATCAGAAGAAGATGAATAATCTAGAATAGTGAGGTTGGTGAAGCATATCCAATTAGTCTGTTTTTTTTTTTAATTTTATTTTATTACAGTGGTAGAAACAATAACCCATTATTATTATTATTATTATTATTATTATTATTATTATTATTATTATTATTAAAACATCTTAAATTATGTTTTTGCTGTGGATATTTGAATTTATTTGGATTTGTCCTGGTGTCAGCAAGGTAATTTTCATTTGGTCTTAAAAAGGTTTTAAAATTTGAAAGGAAAAAAAAACAACAACTCTGCAACAACCCTGTCTATGACTCAAGTAAACTGCAATATTATTGTACACATTTAAATAATGAACCTAATATTTGGATAATTAGATTATGTTTATGAAATACATAGAATATATTTTATACTTAAAGGAGCCCTGGCTGAGAACCTTTGAAAGTTGAGGTGTTTGTCATGAAAGACTGTTTGCAAGATTGGTGGTTTTGCATTGTTGCACATGGAAGGAAACAAATAGCAAGTAAATTAGAGAAGAATCACTGCAAGTCAGTCAGTGGTTTGGGATCTGCCCCTTACAGAGACAGACTTAATACACCAACAATCCATCAGTGCAACACTTATGCAAGCAAATTATGGATATTGTGAGTGTGTCTGTGAGTTTCTTTCATAAGTGGCTATGTTTTTTTGCTGACCAGGTAGTGTCTGTGTGTGTGTATGTATCCTGTTTATCTATGGCCTGAGTTGGTCTCTGCACTGTCGCTTCACCTCCTGCTGAATGGCAAATCCGTTTTGACAGCTGGTCTCTTCCATTAGCACTCTGCTGTGTATATGCATGCTGACTAAGGGTTGAGAGAACAACCTGTCTGCTGGTCCAAGCAACCTGTCCTACCTCCTTGTGTGTGTGTGTGTGTGTGTGTGTGTGTGTGTGTCACAGTGAGTGAGGCTTACCTGACTTGCTGGTCTGATTCGCTACAATTAAGAGTGTAAGAGAGAAATAGTTCATATGGCAAAGTTTTCTGTAAGGAGACATTTATTGTACATGTATGAAAGGAGTCTCCAGTGTCAACTCTTTGTAACAGTCAATATGTTTTCCACCACAGGAAAGTCTTTCGGGCAGAGGAGTTTATATTGTGCAGTAATATGACAAGTTTTTTTTGTTTTTTTTTTAAATAACTTGAAGAGAGAAAAAAAAATCAAGGTTGGTAAGGGAACAATTGTTATAGTTGTGCTAAAAGGAACTAACTTGTTTTGTGGACATTCCACACCATCAAACATAATTATAAATAAATAAAAGTATGGTGTGTCATTTTTTAATTAATGAACAAGTGCAATTGCTGGCAAATCACTGTGGTATAAAAAAGAGGAATAAAACACTTCAGGATGTGCTGTTATTGGAAAATGTTCAATGTTGGAGTGGTAACAATAACTCTGCTTTGTGCCGGGCTGCCTCACACCACCCAGTCGTTGGTTATTCCTATAAAAGTAAGTGTTGTTGTGATGCATTCCTTGTGTTTGTGAGTCGTTTTTGGATAATGGTTGCTGAAAGTTTTCACTATGCTGAATTTAGCCTGCAGAAACAGATCGGCCTGTGTGAATTCATCTCTGCATTATTGAAAGGATGAGATTAAGCAAAATTACTTAGCACCAAGGAAGTCCTGCAGGTCGGATTGCACGTCCAACCTAAGCTTTGCTGTGTGGATTTGTTGCTGTCTTTTTTATATCTTCTTTCATTTTCTGTGTGTCTGCAGTGGAAGACTCAGCCAATTTGCCACCTTCCCCACCTCCATCTCCTGCAGCCGAGCACTTTGGCCCTCTGGAGCAAGGTAGGTCCATGTCCAGCTGCTAATGAGTGTGTGTGTGTGTGTGTGGAAAGTGTTGTAGTGTTTGTACAAAGGTGAGTGTGAAAAACATCTGTGGTTTGGATGTGTCTTCATCCCTGTTCACCACTGGCCCCACATGAGGGTTTTTTTTTACTGGAAAAGTGGCCAACACCATTCCTTGCTGGACAGACGGTGAGACACACACTTCTGACTGAGCTGCAGAGACCCGTGCTAGAAGAGAAATGGGCGCAGGGTTGTCTTTGCCACCTCCTCCTCTTCCTTACTTCTCCTCGGCGCGTGTTAAATGCTTGGCTTTATCTTCATCACCAGAATATTAGAGGAAATCAGACAGCCCAGATCAAAACAACACCATTACTCTTACTTCTTTCACCATCACTTAATTTCCTACATACACTCTTCCTGAATCCCTCTCAGCCTGCATGATGCCATTCTTCACTCTGGCCCTTCTCCCATTCCCTTAATGCCATCGTGTTGGCATTCAGGCTCACCCCACCGGTATCCTTAAGTCTAGGGAAACTTTACCTCATGCTGTTCTTGTCCTCTTCTTTTGCATGTTATGTAGTAGGTGCTGTTAATGTTGTGGGCCTGCACTCATCCGTTTCTTTGTTTGTATGTGTGTGTGTTGTTTATTGTTGTTGATTTTGGTTGCATCTGCTGTTTCTGCTCTGTGGTTATAATGGTGCCGTGTACAAACTAGTGGAGGCATGTACAATACTCAGCTTGTTTACCACATCCATTAGATGAACTGATGTTTAAAACAAGCTCAGCTTGTTACAGACATGCTACTGAAGAAGTGGGGAACATGTAAGCCATTTAATTCAAGTACTTCACAAGCTTTACTGGTGTTATCTGAAATTATGCTGATGACTGTTTGTTATAATGCTGTCTTCAAAGATACATATTTTTTAATACAAAGAACACTAATGCTTGTGATGTACCGACAACATTTTAAGACAGCATTGCCAGCTGTAACATAAGGTAGCCGGGAGCATTGGATGTACTGTATTCCAAGTCTCTTTTTTCAGGCATTTGCAATAACCATTGTCCAGTCCATATTTGAGATCAAAACAGGCAGTCAAAACAACATCAATAAGGACTAGGAAATAGGATTACCAATAGAACCTTGGAATCTAACAAGACATCAAGAAAACTATGGAACTAGGAAATAATGAACCTGAGAAACAAGGATACTAATGCTTACAGGACTGTGTAAACATAACAGAGCAACAGAGGAGTACATACATACGAGCTAATCAGATGTAATCAACCATTCAACAAGAAATAGGCTCAAGGGGAATGGTTCTGCCAGATCCCAAGCAGGAAAAGAGACATAAAGGGTAGGTTCTGTGAGGCAGAACAGCTACTGAGAGTGCACCCATGGAAACACTGACCTAGGCATTCAGACGTAAAGAAGATCTAGACATAGATATAAGCAGGGTCAGAAGTAGGCTCAGTGACATAAACAGATTCAAGCTTTAAACAGAGTCACAAACTTAGCTGGGTGCAAAAAAAAAAAAAAAAAAAGACTGAACCGAGAGTAGAGACTTTGAGTCTGAACAAAAAAAAAGACTGAACCGAGAGTTTGGAGCAGAGAAGAAAAGCCTGGAGCAGAAAGAGAAACTGTGCCAAAAGCATAAACAGAGAATGAGTCTTGAGAACAGACAGAGACTAAGACTTCAGCAGAGACAGTGACAAAAACTAGAGCAGGTTAGAGGAGAAGGAGTCATGGAAACTAGGAACTAGACCACTAGAAAATGAGATGCCTGAGGAACAAGAGAAGGGGACTAGCAACTTAGGAATGTTTAATTATTATAAGTCAGTTAACTAGTAATGGGTAGTGCAGTAATGTGTAGTGATGTGTAAACAGTGATCAACTGAAGTGATAAGGCCAAAGCTAGTGCAAGAGTGAGGAAAAGAGAAGCATAACAAAAAGTTTCTGTTGTCCTAAGGATTCCAGTTGGTCCTGGGGCAGCACCATCAAGCAACTCTTTCCAGTCATCCATTTATGGTACACCACATTAGACACTCATTATATCACCTTGGATGACCCCTTCCTCTTTCTTGTAGGCCAGGCAGTAGCAATGTTTTCATTGCAGTACCAGGTACCGTAAGACCCTCTTGGCACATGCCAGCCTTAGCCTGTGCCTGATGTGTGAACACATGCGAGAGACAGTTTTGTAGTTGATGCATGTGTTCTATACACTCCTCCTAATGCATTCTTGGCTCTGACAATTCCCCAGATTTTTTTTCTATTGGCATGTCCAGCTGGACATCGGGGCAGCAGCTTTTGTTTGGCTCCTCTACTGCCATTTGGCATGCCCACCAGACCTGGGGCAAGTGCTGATCCCAGACCCATTGGTAGAGTCTAGTTCAAGCACCAGGCCATATCTCAGTGGCTGCAGTACTGTAATGCACTTTTTTCAATCCTGGCAGACCTCAGGCCAGGTTTCTTGCCAAAAACATCTATGATGGTAGTGGCACTTTGGTCTCTGACTGGATATGCCTTGGCTATTTATTGAATTAGACCAGCTAGCTGAATTAGCTACTAAGATAGAATGAGTCCATGATCAGTTGTAGTAATACCTGTTCCATAGGATCCCACATTATGGCATGGCTGGATTGGAAATTGTGGCCATATTCTCTCTCATCTCTAATTGCTTGGCAAATCATTTTTTGCACCCTGGAAGAAGTTTGGGATGTTGCCCCAAAACCTGCTAGTGTATCTCATGTTCGTAATGCTGTCTTGCTTACTGGTTTACTCTCCCACTGCATTATGACATGGACTCTTTAATTCACCATCACTATAGCAAACTGGGTGGTCCCAATCAGTAGCTTTTGAGAGACAATTCTTTCTTGTGGTCTAGGCAGTATTTTTACTTGCAGCAACAGGTGTCACCCTGATGGCACATGACAGCCTGTATTTTTTGGCTCAAACAGATCCCCACCTGGTATTTGGCTTACCCATCAGACTGGGGCAAATGATGACACCAGTCCTTTTGTTGGTGGCTAGTCTAGTTCAAACATTTGATCAAGCCATACCTCAGTAGGTGCAGTGTGGTAATTCCTAGCACACCCTTGGCCAGGTTCCCAACTACTGAACACCTGTGCCTCAACCATCCGTGATGGTGGGGGCAATTTGCATTTGGATTGCATATACCTAGAGCCACATAGTGAATTAGTCCATAGCTACCAAGATCAAGTGAGCCCATGATCAGAGGTAGGCAGATGACCCAGTATTTAGTATCTATTACTACCTGCTCTTATTCCTACTGCTGGATTGGAATATATGACCAAACTCTGCAGAGGAATATTTTCCCTCTTATGTCTAACCACACGCGAACCGTCTTTGTTCGCTCCCTGGTGGACTTCAAACAACTCATATACTCAGTTATTTCCTCAAATCTTGTCATGTTGGTAATGCTGTCTCACTTACAGCAGTTCATACAATGTACATTATCATAGCTTGTTTACTCACCCATTGCTCTATGACATGGATTCTTTAGCTAACCATTCTCCTGGCTGATTGATCGAAATTTAAATTAGACCCTGTCTCAGACAATGACACGGTGCCTCCACAGCAGCTATTTCTGTTTGTGGCCATTGCGTCTTGTATCTATGTGTGTTTTTCAGTATTGTGCATATGTGTGCCACTTCTTCACAATCCCTTTACGTAGTACCTATTCTGCATACCTATTTTCTCTTTCTATTTTTTACTGCTGCCTTTGTACCTGCTCTTTCTCTTCCTCTCACCTTTAGCATCACCATGTTTCTCCCTTTTAGTCACCTTTTACTGCCCCTTATTTTGATATACTTCTGTCATTTTCTGGTCACCTTTTGTCACTTTATATTTCTTTCTTCCTCTTTCTCTATCTCTTTCAATTACTTCCATCTTCCTTTCTCTCAGTTCTTTTCTCTTCCCATCATGCTCTATTACTTCCCAACTCTTGACTTGTCCACCCTTCTGTTCATCCTTTCCTGTCTCCTCTATATCCCCCCTCTCTCTGTCTCTCTCTGTGTCCAGATTTCCCTGCATTTCCTTCTCCTTGTGTCTGTTTGTAGATGTAGGGGATGAGGAGGAGGCTGGGCCTCTCTGCCGCTTCCAAAATTCTCGGGAGAGGTGCAAGTTCCTCGCCCCCTCCATCTCAGTTTCAGTGCCCGAGGATGAACCCTACTACTCTGACGAGGAGTACTATGACCACCCCTTATTCAGCCCTGAGTGGACACTCTCGGGCTCACGCCCTTCAGGGCAGGCCGCTGCCTTTAGCCAGATTGAAGGTGAACCGCGCATGGTTCCTCTCCACCATCCTCCCCCATTCTCTTCCTTTCTTTCTCTGCCTTTTCTATATTCAGTTCTCTTCAGTCATGTTTATCCAAATCTTGGTCTTCCCTTTCTCTCTCTCTCTTTCTCTGGTCTCTTTTCTTGTCTGCCACCCTCCTTTCCGTCTTTTGTCTCTGTTGTGTTGTGCACGCTCTGTCTGTGGAGCGTTCCTTATCTTCGGCGTGCCCTTTCTTTTGTCTCCGTGCATTTTTTGGGACAGTTCATTCTAAGTCGTTTGGCTCCCAGCCCAGGTTTTCCTTTTATGGCTAGTTTCTTTTTCAAGTGTTACCTAAATGACAAACTGCATATTGTAAAATAACCCCACACACTCATGCCTGATACATTAGTGACACCACTCGTGCATCTCGTTTTAAAAAAACTTGCTCCAAATGTGAGCCAAACGGCTTGCCACATCAGCAGGTCAGTCCAGCATGGTGTGCATTTTTTTGTTCTTTGCCTGTTTTGTGGGTCTGCTTTTATGTCTGTCTGATTGTCTGTGTCTCCATCACCTGACCCATGCTCATTGCCCTGCCCCATCACCAAGCCAATTCCGTTTCCCCCTGCTGATGTACACATGCTGTAGATCACAGGAAGACTTTCAGCTCTTCTACTTTTGGCACAAACAAGCACACACACATACACTTTTTCAATCTATTACTGCAATGCATCAGTCAATAAAGACAGGGCATGCTTTGTCAGTTCTTGTTTGTTTCTTGGCTGAATGAAGGACCATACGTTACAGATGAAAGCCCATGTCTTTTTGCTCCTATATTTCTCTGTGTGTCTGTATCTCACTGCGGCATCCTGCTGAGAGTTGACCTAGTGTGCCCTGTGCTGCCAGACTCACAGCAGCCCTCATAAACACACTGTAGGCTGCAAACTTTCTCTTCTAAGCACCAATTTTGAATCTTAGACCCTCATTCACTCTGACAGATAAGACATTGTTATACCCCTCCTTCTGGTTGCATCCTAATGCTAAAAAACATGCCAAGCTGTCACAGATATTAACTAGTTTTGAAGGATTATTGCTTTTTCTTTACTCCCATGCACATTGGAGGTTTTAATGTCAGTTTTTGTGTATACTTATTCTTAGTGGTGCCTAATTAAAAGGTAAATAGTCACAGATTTATAATAAATACAATTGATCACAAGTGCTGCAGTGCTATGTGGGAAAGAATTAGTGTGTGACTCAAAAGGTCTTGTACAACTTTCTTCACGTACAGGTCAATGTCAACTCTGACTCATTCCAGCACAATACCACATTCAAAATTTATTAGATTCCCCATGTTTTGTTGTTTACATATTTTGGAAGTTATATTCCTGATCCCTCCACTGTGACAGACAAACATTTATGATGTGTCCTTAAAGCCCAACTCAAGGGAACTCAGGATGTCATCCTAAAACTAGTTCTGAATAGTGACAGCTATCACTGTAAACAGATATTGTACATTTTGATCTTGTTCTTTACCAATCCTTCTATGTGGCTGATTCCTTTCCACAGATCCTTCCTGCCAGTTTGTTCCCTCTGCATCACTAAACATTTAGCATGAAATGTGTTTGAGAGTCTTATATAAAAACCCATGGTACCACTGGTTGTAAGTTAAATAAACACTTGTATTTTACAGTGCAATACAACAAAAAAATACAAAATCGCATTATACATCTATTGTCTTGACAGTGCCCGCCATGCACATCATGGGGTTTCGTAGTAGTTTGAAATATGAGTTTTTTTTATTTACTCTGATTAGAGGTTATTCATATGTTTGGTGATAGCATATAAAAATGCCCTAACTGAGCAAAAATGTTATTGGGTATGTAAGAACAGTCTGTATTTTTCAAACTCAAAAACTGAAGGAAAACTCTTCTACAGCCATACTGAAACAGTACACATGCAACAATTTGATGTGACTTCAATCCCATCCCAGAGCTGAAAGTGTCCCACTTCCTCCAACCCCTGTAACCCAAGTCTGTGTTGTCCGTAGTCTTGATGTTTCCACTTGTCCCCCTCTTTATTAAGAAGAAGAGACCATAGAGGCTCTCTCTGCAGCGGAGGAAGATGAGAACATTGCAGCGGCAGCAGCTTTAGAGGAGCAGGAGGAAGAGGAGGAGCAGTGGAGTGGGGAGGAGCCTGAGCAAGAACCCATATCCAAGCTCTTAGAGCAGGCAGAGGTGGTAGTCGGGGCCCAGACTTTGCCCTATCTGCAGGCCGAGGACCAAGCACTTACTGCTGGCCCTGGAGCTCCTAACGGGAGCACTGAGGAGGCAGGGAGGGGCGAGTACCCTGAGAAAGGTGTGTTCTCCCTTCTCTGTGGCCTGCATGTTTTTTTTTTCCTTGCTTTCCAAAAAAGAAAAGCTAAAGCATTATGACAGATATGAGCTAAGGCAATGTGGAAGAATGGCTCGAAATTGTCCTCTTCTCTGCTGATGCTGCAAGGCAACACAGGCTTGATGGTGACTCGCTTCTGTGGCCAGAGCTGTGTTTGTTTATCATTTTCTTACTTTTGTTTTTTTTCTTCTCATTATTGAATTGTCATTATCAGTACAGGTGCTACCTTCTTCTTTTGGTGAAGCTTTCTTGGAAGCATATTGCTTAATCTTATGTTGGTACTATTGCTGCCAGGCTGACCTTTTTCCCCATTGACCCATTAAGTGTAATCCATTGCTTGGTGTTTTTTTGCCAGCTACATTGCCAGTGTATTTTTTCTTTTTACTGCATGCTGTGATGAATCACTTGTTTCATTAAGTATATGATTCGGTTCAAATTTTAACTGCTATGATTTTGGTTTGCTTTACCAAGAGTTTTTTTAAACAGTTGTCTGCTTTTCATTTATTGCAATATCAAGCACAGTCATGTCATTTGTTTTACTACCAAATGTGAAATGTGCACATATATTGTTTTTATCATGTATCATTTGTTCACCTCATGTTTTCCCTGTAAACCACTGAAAAAAATGTAAGATTTGGTCTACTGATATGTTGTACAAGAAGTATAACATTCATCAAAACTAAAAATATTGAACTTAAAATAGTATACTTCATTTTATATTGGCCAAGTGGATATTGCATTCAAAACTGTCTCTATCAATTGTAATAACTTTTAACAATGTAACACTTTTGGGAACCTAAGTCCAGAATGTTTTAACATAGGGTTAGTTTCTAATGGGGTATTTATATAGTTTTTACTGTAGGTTATTAAATCCATCTTATCTGTGATGTACAGATGAGGTGTTCTTGGACATTTCATCCTCATTGTGTGGATCTCATCCATCCAGCATTTTGCATGTTGGTCTGCTCACATCCATGTCTTCACCTTGTTCATCACTGAATTGGTATGTGCTCTTTTGTTTCATCTGAGACTCTATATGCTGTGACGATTGCTGGGCTTTGCCTGTCTTTGTGGTGGTTGGCCTGGCAAATCCTTGAGCCCAGATCTATAAGTTATGCAGCACAACTAGATCACTTAAGATTTGCTTTCAGCTGTGAAGATGGACGCAGAAAAGCCATGTGGAGAGAGGACTGCGCTGGTCAGCATGGACTTCACTCAGTCAGAGGTGCACCCAGAGGATCTTACCTCTTACCAGAGTGGTGTTCTTGACAAAGAAATTCCAGAGACATCGTCACCCAGCCTAAGTGACACAGAGGCTTTTGCTGTTTCTCCAAATGGTCAGAGCCATGCCAAAGAGCCCACAGTGTATCCTGGTCAAAAGCCTGACTCACCACTCAATATTGAAAAGCAAGCTTCTACAGATGCAGTTTCTTCTGACTCAAGTAAGTCTCAAACACATGGGAAGCAATTACTAGAAGTGGAATCCATATCTACTGGAGACAAGCAGATAGATGTTACAGTAAGTGCCAAAAGTCCAGAAGTGCCTGGAAAAGAGTCTGCTAGCTTAGATAAACAAGGAGAAGAAATTATGGACAAGTCTGGAATGTCTGCTTATTTTGAAACAACAACACTGAAATCAGAGGAGACGAGGGGACAAGGTGAAGGTTATTATGAGCTTAGTACTGCATCAGAGGAGACTAAGTCTGCCTCTGCCATTTCCTCAGTTCCAGAAATTAGCTACAGTACCCTGGCTCAATCTCAGGCTATAGATGAAAAACCTGAAAGTCAAAAGGGTACCGAAGAGCAACAAAAGGCTCTCCCGTCATCTGAAAAAAAGGATGATTGCAGGCTCTCTCCTGGAAAGCTGGCCTTGGAGCAAAGAAGTTATTCCCTGAATATCACCATTGGAGCTATGGATCAGAGTGGAGGACAAGGACGACCCAGAAACTTCTCCCCATTAGCAACTGACATTATGTCTTATACCAGTGGAAGCCTTGATGAATCTGCAGACTACCTTCCTGTCACAACTCCATCAGTGGAGAAAGTCCCCTCTTTCCCACCAGTGATCCTGGAGACATCAGCCTCTGTCACCACTCCATCAGCCTCTCCACCCCATGACACGGTAGCTGACATCAAGACCCCAAGTCCACAGCCTGAATCCCCAGGTTCTCCCTTACCTAATAAGTTCAACTATAAAAATGGTGCTGTGATGGCCCAAGATCTACCTGAAATGCTAGACTTGGCAGGTACACGTACAAGACTAATGTCTGATAACACTGATCCTGAGATTATAAGAAGGAAATCAGTCCCTGCTGACATGCCCGCCCTTGTGAGTGACTCCTTAGCCCACTTGTTTCAGGGTCAACGAGTTGCAAAAAGTGAGACTCAATTGGAAGAACATGGATACTGTGTTTTTAGTGAGTACTCTGGTCCCATGCCATCTCCAGCAGATGTGCACAGTCCATTGGATTCTCCACCAACACAAATCTTCAACAGAATGATATCAGAGGAGAAAGAGACAATTCCAGCTGTAAGTGGACAGGACAGCCCATCATCTCAAGTTCTGAAAGAAGACATTCCCCCAGACACAGAGGAAGAAAAGGATACAAGAGAAAAACCGTGCAAGACTAATGGTGCTGGGGCAGAGGACTCAAAACAACAAGTTGAAACTTTTGCCACTCCAACTGTTACTGTTACTTTGGAAGGAGTGAAGACTGATCTTGATGCAGAGGCCAAACTTGCAGCTGAAAAGGAGGCTGAAATAGCTGATTATGAGAGGCAAATTCGCAAGCTGGAAATGGAAGACAGACCTTTAAGTGTTGAGGAGGAGAGGGAGCTCCAGGAGCTACGAGAGAAAGTGAAGAATAAGCCAGATTTGGTGCACCAGGAAGCCTATGAGGAGGTAGATGCTGAGGATGTGTACCAGCTCACTGGAGTTGCCAAGGACAGGATTGCTAGACCAATAAGACCATCACCAACATCATCAGTGGAGAGTGCTACTGAGGAAGAAAAAGTGCATGTTGACACAGAGAAACCTAAACCAGCACAAGATGGTCAGAAAGAAGAGCCTGTGAAATTGTCTCCTGTTGAATCTGTTGAGAAATCCAGTAAAGATGATAAACTCCTAGAGCAATCTGGCAAGGAATTTGCAAAGGCAGAGGAGGCTTCTGTTTCCACTTCAGTGGCACAAAGTGCAGAAGAAGAAATAGAACTAGCCGAGGAACCTAAGGAGTACATGCAGGCAGAAAAAGCAGACAAGCCTACAGATTTGCCAAATGTGCCTGAGATACCAGAGAAGATTGAACCACAGAAGACTGAAATAGTTAAGTCTGAAGTAAAACTGAGTGAAACAGTTGAAACAGAGCTTGTTGAGAAAGATGAAGAGCCTGAAGTTGTTGGAAAACATGTAGAGCCTAAAGTTGTCGAGAAAGATGAAAAGCCCAAAGTTGCTGAAAAACACGAAGAGCCCAGAATTGTTGAGAAACACAAAGCGCCCAAAAGTGTTGAGAAAGATGAAGATCACAAAGTTGTTGAGAAACATGAAGAGCCCAAAGGTGTTGAGAAAGATGAAGATCACAAAGTTGTTGAGAAACATGAAGAGCCCAAAGGTGTTGAGAAAGATGAACTGCCCAAAGTTGTTGAGAAACATGAGGAACCCACAAGTGTTGAGAAAGATGAAGAGGACAAATTTGTTGAGAAACACGAAGAGCCCAAAATTGTGGAGAAAGACAAAGAGCCCAGAGTTGTTGAGAAAGATGAAGGGCCCAAAACTGTTGAGGAGTATGAAGAGCCCAAAGTTGTTGGGAAAGAAGAAGAGCCCAGAGTTGTTGAGAAAGATGAAGGGCCCAAAGTTGTTGAGAAAGATGAAGAGCCCAAAGTCGTTGGGAAAGAAGAAGAGCCCAAATTTATTGAGAAAGATGAAGAGCCCAAAGTTGTTGAGAAAGATGAAGAGCCCAGAGTTGTTGAAGAAGTTGAAGAGCCTAAAGTTATTGAGAAAGATGAAGAGCCCAGAATTGTTGAGAAAGATGAAGAGCCCAGAATTGTTGAGAAAGATGAAGAGCCCAAATTTGTTGAGAAAGATGAATTGCCCAAAGATGTTGAGAAAGATGAACTGCCCAAAGTTGTTGAGAAAGACAAAGAGCCCAGAGTTGTTGAGAAAGATGAAGAGCCTAAAGTTGTTCCAGAAGACAAAGAGCCTGAAGTTGTTGAGAAACATGAAGAAACTGGACTTGTTGAGAAAGGTGAAGAGACTGGAGTTGTTCTGAAAGATGAAGAGGAAGAGCATGACGAGTTGGAAGGGGCAGGGGCAGCAGTACAAGAAACCATAGAGCCCCGAGCTGCCATTGAGTCAGTTGTAACAGTGGAAGACGACTTTATCACTGTGGTTCAGACCATCGATGAACGAGAGGGACCTGGGCACAGTGTACGATTCTCCACTCCTCCTGAAGAAGAACCACCTCAAATGCTTCAAGATGAAGAAGAGGAAGAAGATTCTATTGAAATGGCTCAAGAAGCAGAGATAGAGGCTGCTAGCCTGGAGGAGGTCCAGGATGTTCCAGAAGCTGTACAGGTCCCTGTGTGTCCTCCAAAGGAGGTACCAGAAAGCGAGGGTCCCACTGAAAGCTACGATGACTACAAGGATGAGACTACTATTGATGACTCCATCTTAGACAGTTCCTGGGTGGACACTCAAGGTGACGCTAAGATTTCTCTTTTTTGTAATTAACTGTACTTACTGATGTTTAAATTATGGTTTCTAGTACAGTGAAAATGTATAACTAGCTTCAGGTTATTATTTATAATTATACCAAAGCATAATGCTGAATGCTCAATTCTTATTGGTCAGAAAGTATTAATTAATTTCTTATAACAACAGCTCTGACAGTACTTCTGGCCGCAAAGTTTATAATAATGCACTTGTACTAATACTTTTATGTCATACCATTTATGTCATAACAACTTAACAGCAACTTTTTTATAAGTCAATATACTAATTTCTGTGGTATAAGAGGAATAAAAATTCATTTGTTATTCAGTTCATTTTTATATATGAAGAATTGTGATGTAAATATTATTATTTTAGTAGCAAAAATGTCCTTGTGCTATGTGCAAGTAGATAAATGCTGTCATCATATTAGCATCATTTGTCATATAAGTTTCACATTCTATACATACTGCAGATGATGATAAGAGCATGGCCACTGAGAAAATTGAGCCTCTTCCGAGAATGGCAAGCCCTGCCAAGAAACCCTTTACTGAGAAGCCGGTCAAACAGAAGCCTAAAGGAGGCAGAGCCAAAGGCCGAGTTTCCACTCCAGAACGCAAACCCATCTGGAAAGATCCAGGACCGGTCCAGAAAGAGGAGCTGAAGAAGAAAAAAGGTTGCTGATGCAAAAGTGACTGTACACATGCCAGAATAACTGATTACATTGTATTATATAAGATCGTTGCTGCTGTTTATAAAATATTCCTGTAACTTCCTATAAATGCATACCAAGAATTGATGCTAATTTAAGTTACGGATTTTGCTGTAATGTATTGCAGTTATTACCAAAGCTTCTTGTAAAGGTCTGCTCCTCAAATGCTGTTTGGCCTGTACAGAAAACACATGGATATTTTATATTTTACTGAATGTTTATATCATTTCAAATCCCAATGAACTGAATCCTACAGTTTCCCTGATTCTGTGTTTCCCTCTTATAGCTGTGATTAAGAAGGTTGAGGTCACAAAAAAATCTGAAAATCAGAGCCGCTCTCCCTCCAGGAAGAGTGTTTTAAAGGCCGCCGTAAGGCACCCTAGAGCTACCCAACATCACATCTGTGCTAAGCGGAAACCCACAGGTGATCACACAATCACAGGGAGACTGCTTGCAATGTGGCTGGCAAATACACTGGCATGTTACATTAAAGATGGTGTTTGTCTTTTTGGTTTACAGTTTTTTATTGGCAAAATTATTGTTTTTTTTTTATTTTTCATGTTGCTTATTGGTGTGTTTTGAGTAAAATTGTATTTTTAAGTTTGTTTCGAAATGTGCTTTTCTGCACTTGCTTAGAATCTCTTGTTTCTGCTTTTTTTGGCTTTCTCTTAGTCCATATGCTAATCTCTGCTTCTTTGTGGCTATTTTGTGAACTAACTCTAAGCCCATTTCCTGAATGAGTGTGTCTGTGTGTCTACTGTGTGAATTTTAGTTGTGTTATGATTCTCTGAAGGAACATTGCAAAATATTACTTCCAGTTTATGTAACAAATCTGGCAGAAGAGTCTCTGTAGGATACAGGACGTCTACGGTGGTTGCTATGCAACTGATTGAGTAGGAGACAACCTGGCCTCCTGAGAGAGAGAGAGAGAGAGAGAGAGAGAGAGAGAGAAAATGAAAGAGATGAAAGTAATCAGAGAGAGAGAGAGAAAACTCACTCTGTCATCATCCATCTCCTTCTGCTCTTTTTGAGAATTGCAATTAAATTTATATTTAAAAATCCACTAAATTGCTGCAAAGGCCCAATTAAATGTTAAAAAAAGCCCTCTTATGTAAGGTTTAATTAAAGTGTATTGTTCCCTGCCAACAAATGTCAGAGTAGCTGCTTTCCAAAATGTGGTTCGGATGCATTTCCATTCTGGGATTCAATAAGTGTATTAATCCTGTATTTTTGTTTTATTAACTTCAAGAAAGACACAGAAACAGAGGCTGGTGAAGGAACGACTGTTTATAGTTTCTATAACACAAAAAATAACAGGAACTAGTTTGTTTTGTGGAGATTCCACACATTGAATGTAACTATAAATGGATAAAATGTACATTGTACATTGTAAATTGCTGCAAATAGATGTTACAAAAACCCTCTTATATAAGGTTTGTAATTTTCAGAGTGTTACTCCCTGCCAAATCACTTCAAAGCAGTTGCTTAATATATGGTTCTGTGAGAGATGTGTAAATACACTGTGTGTACATATGCTTACATGTGGAGGTGTTTGTTTAAGAGAGAGACCGAATGTTTTTCTGTATGTCTTTAATTTCCTAGTTGTTTGAATGTATATGCTCTGGACACTCAGAAGACACTCATTAAGATGAACAATGTCAATATCTTTTTCTCTCTCTAGTATCAGCAGATGGACGGCTGCCATTCAGCTCAGTGCGACATTCCAGAGACAGGGCATCTGTGAGTAGCATTAAATTCTTACACAATCTCTCTTTCAGCAGTTTCAGGATTAAATACATTGAATATTTCATATAGATGTAGTATCTATTGATTATTTATAGTAACAGTTGAAGTACACTATTAGTCGTGTATTTGGAAAGTGTTTTTCATGATCTTGAAGATATTTTGTTTTATAAGAGTTGAAATTTGGGTAATGCTTTACATTAAGGTTCTCTTTACTTTCATTATTAACTAACAAATGATTAACATGTCTTAATTGACATTTGTTTAAATGTTAATGAAACACACCTGCATTGATCATGTTTATTTAATTCATGACTAAAAATCAATCCACATAAATGATCAAAAATAAAATTAAATGTTGATAACTTACTCAACTCTAGTCTTCAGATGTAAATATTAGAACTATAGATGCCAACATCAGTGGGTTTAACTGTAACAGTTACGATTTTTGACACCTTGCTGCAGCAATACAGGAAACACTTTCTCAGCTAATAAAATTCTCCCAGCAGAAAAACCTGTTCACTGAAGGGGAAAGGATGCTTCTGCTTCCGATAGTGTTTACTTTTGCTTCACTCTGTCTTTATCTAGTTGAACTTTGACCTGTGAATTCACAGTGTCAGTTTTTTCAGCCAGTACAATACATGAAGGCAGAACTGTGTACACTTTGGTCCTTAAAAAAAATATGGAGGATCTACTAATTGTTAAGTAGCACCCACAGTGGACTTTAGCCTCAGTGGGGTTTGTTTGTTTGTTTGTTTTTTTCTTTTGCGCATTTGTGCACATTTGAATATATATACACCGATCAGCCATAACATTAGAACTACCTGCCTAATACTGTGTAGGTCCCCCTTGTGCTGCCAAAACAGCTCTGAACCATCGAGGCATGGACTCCACAAGACCTCTGAAGGTGTGCTGTGGTATCTGGCACCAAGACGTTAGCAGCAGATCCTGTAAGTTGCGACTTGGGGCTTCCATGGATTGGACTTGTTTGTCCAGCACATCCCACAGATGCTCGTTTGGATTGAGATCTGGGAATTTGAAGGCCAAGTCAACACCTTGAACTCTTTGTCATGTTCCTCAAACCATTACTGAACAATTTTTGTAGTGTGGCAGGGAGCATTATTCTGCTGAAAGAGGCCACTGCCATTAGGGAATACCGTTGCCATGAAGTGGTGTACTTGGTCTGCAACAATGTTTAGGTAGGTGGTACGTGTCAAACCCAAGGTTTCCCTGCAGAACATTGCCCAGAGCATCACACTGCCTCCACTGGCTTGTCTTCTTCCCGTAGTGCATCCTGGTGCCATCTCTGGCCCATGTAAGCAACGCACACATGCATGGTCCAGTTCTGACGCTCATGTGCTCATTGTAGGGGCTTTTGGTGGTGAACAGGGGTCAGCGTGACTGGTTTGCGGCTCCGCAGCCCAATACAAATACCAAGCTGCGATGCACTCTGTGTACCGACACCTTTCTATCAGAGCCAGCGTTAACTTTTTCAGCAATTTGTGCTACAGTAGCTTTTCTGTGGGATTGGACCAGACGGGCTAGCCTTCACTCCCCACTAGCATCAGTGAGCCTTGGGTGCTCATGACCTTGTTGCTGGTTCATCGGTTGTCCTTCCTTGGACCACTTTTGGTAGGTACTAACCACTGCATACCAGGAACACCCCACAAGACCTGCCGTTTTGGAGATGCTCTGACCCAGTCGTCTAGCCCATCACAATTTGAACCTTGTCAAAGTTGCTCAGATCCCTATGCTTGCCCATTTTTCCTGCTTCCAACACATGAACTTCAAGAACTGACTGTTCACTTGCTGCCTAATATATCCCACCCCTAGATAGACAGCAGGTTAGCAGTATTTGCTGTCAGGTCTGAAATTTTCCACCATTTTGACATAGTTTTTGTTTTGTTTGGTTTTGTTTTTATTAAATGGGTGTGGCAAAGAGTGATTGCAAAATGACAGTTATTTATTAGTCATTTAAAGTGTATTAACTTCTTGTTAGACCTTTGTAAAAATTGTCCAAATTCTGTGGACAAATTGCTAAATAAATAAATGATTAAATAAATGACAGTGAAGCAGAGACTAGAGAAAGGATAGCAAATAAAGAATTAGCTAATTTGAAAAAATTCCTTTTATTTGTCGGAGAAGCATCTAATTTTTTTAAATATTATCCTTTGCTTGCTAACCTCATAATTTATTCTGTTTAAAATTTCAACCCAAAACAATCTCGGTATTTTTCAGTCCAGCGTTTCAGCATATCCCATGCATTTCTCACTAATGCTACTCACCCGCATACACTCATACTCGTTACTCCTATCCTCAAGCTTTTCATTTCCACCATCTTGTGCTTCCACGTGCACTCTTTTGTCTGAGTGCCCTTCCATTAGCATTAGCCCAGACATGACATTTATTCTGCTTGGCCTTTCTGATCTTAAAGACCCTCAGCTTTCTGATTCTTCCCATAAATGTTGTTATTTACCTCAAATGCAAATTTACTCCAGCTTTTTCCAAATACCATGGTTTGTACATTATGTGTATGTCCTGCCCCTTTTTGTTGGCAGAAATATGCAGCGGAATAACAGCTTAGCAAATTTCCCATTTGCAAAACAGACCTAAATCTATGTAATGTGTTATTTATGTAATAGAATTTCATTTAATTTCAGATTAAGCACTTCTCATAGACAGGATGTGAATAGATTATTACATCATTTGTTCATGAAATTCAATTGTTTTGCCATGCTCATTATTATCCCATTGATATCATTGTGATCTTTTGATTTAATCCTCTCTCACATGACTTTCTCCTCCATTGGTTTTTCTTTTGCATGAACAAACATGTGCATCTTCATACCACCGTTCATCACAGACCCCCAGCCCAACATCACTAACAAAGATCCCCACCTGTAAAACCCGGGCGTCGGCTCTTCCCCAGCCCCGCCCTAACTCCACCTGCTCCTACAATAAAACAAGCTCATTGGTGGAGGCCGATGGGCCCCGCCCCTTCTCAACAGGCCCTCAAGATTCCCTCTCAATTAACAGGAATTTAGAAAAGGTAAGAAAGGGCCTAAAGCTGTTTTGCTAACACTTTACTGAAAGGTGGTGTTCATAGGGCTTCACAAAGCCTACACAGGCCCTTTATGACAAGTGGAATAAATATTGTAATATAAATAAAAAGACCTGCATAAATATTTATAAAGGCTTATTCCACTTGAGGTCAGTTTTATTAAGATAATTTCACTGAGGTTGATGTAACACCTGAGTCAAATGACAAAAAAAAAAAAAACACGCATGACTGTCATTACAGTGTCATATCAGTGCCATAATTATTAATAAGTCATAATTATTAATAATAATTAAGTCTTTCATTTAGTAAAATGAAACTCGCTTAATTTTACATAACACACGTCATTACAATGTCATGGCAATCTCATAAGTATTCATAAGAATCTTTAATTTATTAAAGTGAAGGTTACTTTGGTTTATATAACTGTTATTACAGTGTCATATCAGTGTTATAAGCACTCAGCAATCTTTCGTTTATTAAAATGAAACACAATTTTCATAACTGTCATTACAATGTCATACGTATTCATAAAAATCTTTTGTTTATTAAAATGAAACACATTATTATACATAATTATACATAACTATCATTACATGGCCATATCAGTTCCATAAGTATACATAACAATCTTTTATTTATTAAACAAAATAACTGTCAATTCAGTTGAAGTATTCATAAAAATATTTTGTTTATTAAAATATATCTCACTTAAATTTATATAACACTGTCATTACAGTATGATACCAGTGCCATAAGTATTTATGGGAAGTTTGCGTAACTCTGTCATTAGTGTCATATCAGTGCCATAAGTATTCATAACAATCTTTTACTTAATAAATTGAAACTCATTAAAGTTTACGTAACTCTGTCATATCACTGTCATAAGTGTTCATAGCAATCTTTTATTTAATAAATTGAAATACATTTAAGTTTATGTTGCTTTGTCATTACAGTCACAATGTCATTATTATTAATAAAATCTTTAGTGTAACTTAAACTTTAGTTGAAAATTAACTCACTTAAGTTTACATAACTGTCATTATAGTGTCATGTTGGTGCCATAAGGATTCATTTAAAAAATAGTAAAATTAAACTCATTAAAATTCATTAAAATTTGATGAGCAGAATTTGCCCTGACGTTGCATTGTAAGTCAACCTGCGAAGTTCCATAACACAGTTTATGTCAACATAAAGTCGACAAAAGTCACTTGGCCCAGGTGTTATGTCATATTCAATGTCATATTCACTCAAAATTGACGTAAGTAGTCTTCAAGACAGATTATATTGGAATAAGCTTTCCTAAATGTTTGCAGTTTTATCAGTCAGTCAGTTGCCATGAAGGACGTATGTAGATGTAATGTAAAGAAGCTCTATGAACACTATCCCTGAGTACAGTGTTATTTTTAATTTTATTGTTGTTAAAACCGGAGAGTATAACTTTAGGAAAATTACGCTTCATACATTTAGGAAATGAAAATAAACACATCAACCCAGTAATTTGGGACAGGAATGAGGATTGTAGTGTAGTGTCATTCATAGATGATATCTAGTTTTGTCTGTAATTAAGGGACTCTTTGATTCCGTGTAATAACAGCTCACAGGTCATACACACTTTATAAACAGGAGCTGTGTTCTGATGTGGTATACAGTTAAAGCAGTGCACACATCCATCTGTGAGTGTTTTTGGAGCGTTAGCTGTGTGATTGCTGTGGAGCGTGGTGTGTTTATGTGCTGTGGTCAGAGTGTAAGGCTTTTTAGGATGTAAGCTGAATGTGTTTTTCAGGACGGAGGATCTCGGAGCCCTGAGAAGAGATCGTCTCTGCCTCGGCCGGCCTCCATCCTGACTCGGCGTGCACACACCAGCGAACAAGAGGAGAGCTCAACCTCCATCACTAGCTCTGGATCAACAGCACCACGCAGGCCCACATGTACGCCATACACACACTTTAATACTCGTTCATGTGACTCAGGGAGGTTGTGTCTTCATCAGTGGATGTTGGTGGACATCCGCTTCTCGATTGGTCTGCAACACTTCCAGTCTTCTTGAGTTTGTTAATAAGTTTGGCAGCAGTGTAGTGTGTGATGTTCGTGCCATGTTTCCTGTTAAAGTCCCTCACAACTTTGTGGCACCTTCCCGATCCAGACATGAGAATGATTTCAATACGCTCTTCTTTTGTCAAAGGCATTCTTAAAGGCTAACTTAGTTTATATTATATATTATTTTTCAGATAGCCTTTAAGAATTTATTTATAATGGACAATGAGAGTTGTTGTTGTTCTTTTGTCACATTTTGTTTGATTTTTGGTTGATTTAATTATGTGAAGTGTGAAACCAAACCAAACCAATTAGTAAACAAGCCAAAACAAGCCAGGGAACCAATCCCAGCCACTGGGCTTGCACTGTCAGTGCCGGTCCCAAGCCCGGATAAAATTGGGGAGGGTTGCATCAGGAAGGGCATCTGGCATAAAAACTGTGCTATATCAAATATGCGGATCCGCTGTGGCGACCCGTGACAGGAGCAGCCGAAAGAACAACAACAACTCTCATTGTCCATTATAAATAAATTCTTAAAGGCTATCTGAAAAATAATATATAATATAAACTAAGTATGAAAAATTTTAGAAGACATTTTGCTTAAAAGCATTAATTTCCCCAATGTATTGAGACTTTTGGGACACCCTGTAGTTATTTGTAAGATTATTTAATCATGAATTTAGCGCCAGCTACATGTTCTCTGTACTCGGGTGATTTTTGTGATTTCCATGTGCACTTTCATGTGACAAATGTTTTTTGGTTGTCACATTTTGTTTGATTTTTGGTTGATTTAATTATGTGAAGTGTGAAACCAAACCAAACCAATTAGTAAACAAGCCAAAAGTATTCATTTCACTTTGATTAGGACATGACAAACTGACTAATAGTTCTGAAAGTGTGCTGATATTGTCAACATTACTGATAGACAGACAGAACACAAGGCTTAACTCCTCTTTTAGCTATCTTCTTACTGCTTTTCTTTTTTCTTCTCTTCTCTTTAAATGTCTTCTCTTCTTTTCTCTTCTCATCTTCTCTTCAAATTTTTATCTTTACCTTTACTCTCTTCTCTTCTCTTCTCTTCTCTTCCCTTCTTTACCCTTCTCCATGTCTCCTCTCCTCTGTTTTCTCCTGTAGCTTTCCGTAGTGAAGTCAGAGCTGAACACAGGACAGGTCGATCTGCCAGTATGACAGGTAGATCCTCCATTTTTAACCATCACGTCTTCTGTGTCATACCATCCTGTACCACTAGGAGGCACAATTATGGTTTTAGAAATGTATTCATTTCTGTTCAATGTCATTTTCCTTTCTTCCTGTTTTTTTTTTTTTTTACAGTGTTACACGCAGAAAATCATCCATATTGAAATAAATAGCCGTTGTAGAGTTGAGAATTCTGTAAACATACAGGCTCTGTGATTTTGCCGTTTGAATCTGAACAGCATTCTAAAATTTGCTGTCCTGTTGTGTTTTTATTTGATGTGTAGGCATAGAGTCGGTGCGTTCCCGCTCTGCTCGCTCCGGCACCTCCACTCCCCGTACTCCCGGCTCCACAGCCATCACTCCCAGCACTCCACCCAGCTCGTCCTGTCGCACCCCAGGCACCCCGCGCACCCCGGGCACCCCCAAATCCCTCAGCCTCCTTTCACAGGAGAAGAGGGTGGCCGTCATCCGCACACCCCCAAAATCTCCTGCCACGGCATCCAAGCAGCTGCGTGTCATCAACCAGCCCATGCCTGACTTGAAGAACATCAGGTCCAAGATTGGCTCCACGGATAACATCAAGTACCAGCCTAAAGGAGGGCAGGCAAGTATTTTCACCATGTTCTCGCTGAAATTAGCTGCTCTGGTTGTTACACAATCTCAGGAACGGAGCAGGTCTTGTTCAAGGGTATGTTCAAGTGACACAGTTACTGTAATCAAATTTAAATGTTTAATATTTTTATAAAATAAGTAGTTTGCACGTAAGTGTATATGAGCTGCATTTCTCTAATGCAACAAGAGGCCAGATTTCACTTCTTGTGTCCTTGTGATTAATAACAAATAGATTAAACAATTTGATGTAGTATCATTGATATGGTCAAGCTTTCAGTAAGGAGGTTATTTGTTTATTTAATGTTTATGGAAGGAGTCTCCAGTGTCACAGTTTTGTAACATTCATTAAGTCTTCTGTCCTGGTTTTTTGCTAACATGGCAAGCTTCGTTATTTATTTATTTTTTTGTTGTTATGTTCGTCTTATTCAAGACAGAAGAAAAAAAGAGTCTGGTGAAGTCATAACCTTTTGTAGATGCTGTTATGTAAGAGATCACAAAAAAGCCCAACAGTCAAATTTGTTCCATTTAAGGCAGAGACGTTCTCAGTGCTTCTGTATAAAACTGATTTTGGGAGCATATGAGCATATTACATATGGGCTCAGATAGTTATCTTCTGATTATTAGAGGATGATATGGTGGTAACTGAAGGAAAACCAAAACACACAGACACACACTTGGCATTTCTCTCATGCATCTCGCAGTCTATCATGTTCTCCGCTCTCCTCAGCATGATGTTCTGACACAAACAGCACTCTGTCGTTGGAGATCAGCTCATATGAGCCCCGCTGTAATGGTCTCACCCCGGGCGGCATGTCTCTGTGTGTGAAGTGACATGTTTATGTCTGACACGAGCAAGAGAACAGCGGTGCAAAGAAACCATCACTCTGAGACAGAGGACGCTGAGACAAAGAGCGCAGTCGGGTCACAGTAGAAGGGAGCTGATAGCATTGAACAAGAAATAAGGTTTCTAGTGATGTATTAGACTTGGTCATGTTCTGTAGGTCCATAATGTTAGTGGAGGATGAAATTGTTGAATATTTTTTTAGTGTATTACTCACGCTGTCCATTATGGTCCCTGGAGGGCTAGTGGTTAGGCCGTGGCACTCTCACCGCCACAGCTGGGGTTCGATTTCCAGCCAGGGAACCAATTCCAGCCACTGGGCTTGCACTGTCAGTGCCGGTCCCAAGCCCGGATAAAATTGGGGAGGGTTGCATCAGGAAGGGCATCTGGCATAAAAACTGTGCTATATCAAATATGCGGATCCGCTGTGGCGACCCGTGACGGGAGCAGCCGAAAGAACAACAACAACTCTCATTGTCCATTATAAATAAATTGAAAAAAAAAAAAACATACATACAGATGTTATTGATTTTCTTAAGGTGTTTCTGTAAAGGACCAGAAATGGCTACATACGTACAGAATTTACACGACACCAAAGAGCTAAAGTGTCATGTCACATTTGAGTAAGAAATATAAATTTATATGGTTAAAAATTAAGGAGGCAACATTCGTAGTATGTGACAGCTTTGTCCATTGCTGCAGTTTGGCCAGTTTTCCTTCTCCAACATTAGCACTACTGGTCACATTATTTGACACTACTGCGCATCATATTATGTAGTTTTTTTTTTTGGCATTTTTAAACTTTGAATTAAATGTACATATATTGAAACAACAAACATAGCTTCACGTTCATGAATGCGGTTTTGCTCTCGAACTTTAAAAGAGATTATATTGGTGCTTTACTCCAGCATCATCCTTAATATTAACAACAAAAACCTAGCAATAAGTAAGAATAAACTCAACGAAGTGCACATTGGGTAAATGTGGAGTTCAGCCTGGTGAACTGGATGCCCTGGGTTTGCTGGAGGTTAAGGTTATGTAACTCCTGCAGCAGTCTTAAGCTGTCTGGCCCCAGACACACATTCATGTGGAAATGTCTCTCTGGAGCAGAACTCACACACACATGGGCTAATCGGGTGTGACACCATGCTGTAACACACTCTGGGCTGAATGTCTGGGCGTTCTGTGACAGAGATGAGGTTGTGTTGTCGCGCGTGTGTGTGTGTGTGTGTGCTTGGCTGCTTAATGTGATTACCATCAGTGTGTTAATGATAGAACTCGCTCAGTACGAGGGCAGTGAGATGAGTAAAGCATACACAGGCTTCACTGCATTCTTCTTGGTCGGTGAACAATTTGTTTGTGTTATCGAAACTTTTTGCACTTGTGCTTTTATTTGTTTGTGGTCTGATTTAGCTTAGCATAGAGGAGATAGAGCATTAGAGGGTAAATTAGTCCAGTCTCTCTTTTTTCAAGAACTCCAAATAGTTTTGTTCTCTATAAGGCCCAGAACAATGCCGAACTTTACTTCTCTCTTCCTCCTGAAATGACATTTATCCATTCATTTATCCATTCATCAATGTGTAACTCCAAATATTCATTCATTCATCTATACATACATAAATGTCTAATCCATCCATCCATAAATACGTCCATACATTCCCTTAAAGAGGCAACACCTTCTCTTAAGAATAAACACAATGCCGAACTTTACTTTTCGCTTCTTCTTGTAGAAGAGAAAAATCCAGCCATTTATTCATCTGTTCAGCAATCCATCCAGCAGTTTATTCTTCTATTCATCCATTCATTTATCCATTTATTCATCCACCATCCTTCTATCCATCCACCCACCTACCCATCCATCCATCCATCCATAAATCTATAAATCTATCTATAAATGCATCATTCAATCCATTCATAAATCCATCCATCCAGTCATCCATCCATATAATTATCAATAAATTCACCCATATACCTATTCATTCATCCATCCAACTATAAATTCACTCATCCATTAATCCATACATCTATCAGTAAATCCATTTAGCTATAAATTCACTCATCCACCCAGCCATCCATCCATCCATTCATCCATCCATCGTGTCTATCTATAAATGCATCAATCAATCCATCCATCTATCCATCCATCTATTCATAAATCCATCTATCCAATCATATATAAATCCATCCATCCACCCATCCATCTATTCACAAATCTATCCATATTCATAAATCCACCCACCTACCTATTCATTCATTCATCCATCCATCCATTCTGTCTATCTATAAATGCATCAAATGTCAGTGTAACTCTAAATTAATAAATTACTTTGTCTGAGGGAAACTTTTCATCTCTCCATGGCCTTTTATCTATTTATCTTTTTAGAACATTTAACATCACTGTCATGTGAAGTTGGAGTCAACACTGAGACAGGAATCTGTTTATCCTCTTGCTCCATAACACTCTATCAGCTTCCATTACTGTGTCCATCTATTCACTGAGAGCGCTACTATGTATAACTAATACATATACAGAGTGTGTGTGTGTGTGTATGTGTGTGTCCATCACCATTAAAAGTCGCACATGTGTGTGTATCGTTTTAGATTCAAATTTCAGACAAGAAGCTGGACTTCAGTCATGTACAATCAAAGTGTGGATCCAAGGATAACCTGAAGTATTCGCCCCATGGAAGCAATGTATGTATGGCTCATGTAGCAAAACCCCGTCTGG
The DNA here is from genome assembly GCF_027358585.1 of Pangasianodon hypophthalmus. NCBI lineage: Eukaryota > Metazoa > Chordata > Actinopteri > Siluriformes > Pangasiidae > Pangasianodon > Pangasianodon hypophthalmus. The sequence continues at coordinate 27,936,153 of NC_069714.1, forward strand.
TTCCACTTGTCTGTCTGTCTCTCTCTCTCTCTCTCTCTCTCTTTCTCTGTCTCCCTTCTTTTCCAGAGACAGTCTGCTGCTGGCACAGTTATCACCCAGTGCAGTCTACACATGCTGTTCCTTAGAATCGTCCTGTTATTTCCTCTCATTCTGACAGTTTGACGAGTGTTTATTCTGCTCTATTCACTGGAGTCTTCCTTCCGCTTAGTCCTAAGTGCTGAAATCTGAACTGCCGTTCTGCTTCTAGTCCTCTTCTCTCTCTTTCTCTCTGTCTCTCTCTGTCTCTCTCTTCTAGACATGAGACTCCTAGACAGACCCTTCTTGTCATCAAGCTTGCTGTCCTTTATTACTGTGTATACACACTCATTTATGTATTAATTCATTGTCATGAGCATCAGTCAATCTAGAAAGAAAGAAAATATAAAGACAGAGATAGATGGCCCTACATGAAGGTATTGGTTTAACAGTTTAAACAAATAAACAAACAAGCAAATTAATTATTTATATACAGTATAAGGAGACATAAAAATGTGCATGGTGGTATTGGTTCAGCATTTTTAAAGGCCAATCAAATATATATATACACCGATCAGCCATAACATTATGACCACCTGCCTAATATTGTGTTGGTCCCCCTTTTGCTGCCAAAACAGCCCTGACCCGTCGAGGCATGGACTCCACTAGATCCCTGAAGGTGTGCTGTGGTATCTGGCACCAAGACGTTAACAGCAGATCCTTTAAGTCCTGTAAGTTGCGAGGTGGGGCCTCCATGATGGCCAGCACACCCCACAGATGTTCGATCAGATTGAGATCTGGGGAATTTGGAGGCCAAGTCAACACCTTGAACTCCTTGTCATGTTCCTTGAACCATTCCTGAACAATTTTTACAGTGTGGCAGGGCGCATTATCCTGCTGAAAGAGGTCACTTCCATTAGAGAGTACCGTTGCCATGAAGGGGTGTACCTGGTCTGCAACAATGTTTAGGTAGGTGGTATGTGTCAAAATAGCATCCACATGAATGCCAGGACCCAAAGTTCCCAGCAGAACATTGCCCAGAGCATCACACTGCCTCCGCCAGCTTGCGTTCTTCCTATAGTGCATCCTGGTGCCATCTCTGCCCCAGGTAAACGATGCACATGCACCCGACCTTCCACATGATGTAAAAGAAACTGTGGCCGGGAATTGAACCCGGGCCATGGCGATGAGAGCATTGTGGCCTAACCACTAGTCCTCCAGAGACCCTTATTCTATTCTGTTTTATTTTTTTTTTTCACGCATTGCTGTGTTCTTACAGATTTTATTTAATAACAGCTGTACACAATGGACATGGAATACCACACATTCTGAATTGCTTTGCTTGTGCATGGCCACACTAATTTGCATAAAGAAACACCCCCAAATTGCCATATATGGTAAACAATGTCCCTTTGACAAGCCTATTAACCTGATGGCGTTTGTTGAAATGTCCATGAAGATGTGAAGTAGGAATACTGTTGCACGAAGTAGAGTGAAATAAAAATGATTTATTTGTCACTTTTACAAGTGGTTTGTCTAATAAATAAATAAATAAATAGTTATGTATTTTTTTTTTTTTTTTGCATTTTATGGCTACATGTGTGGCTTCTACTGCACCAACAACATTCACAAAAAATACTTCATTATTGTAGTCTTTTGTAATCAATGATAGGACTCTTTATATGTGTGTTGTAACCATTTTACTTTATATTTCATCTCTGTGCTTCGTGAGCACCAAAATCAGTCATTTCTCTGTGAGTTCTGCTGATAGGATTGACAATAAGTATAACGAGAGCGCCTCATAATCAGTTGACCAGCAATTACACTTTTCTACTACTAGGGGCCCTGCATATACATGGTCAGGAGCGTGTGTAAATATACTCACGTCTTCATGCACAAGAAGAAGTAGATAAAAAAACGTTCTATGCGTAGACACATGCGTATGCACTGTTGCTGGTGCCCAATGAGAACCTGTCATTTTTTTAATCAGGTTCTGAATATTGTGAACGCACCCTCATACCGGATACGTTTCTCAGCCTGCCTTTCCTCCTCCGCTTTTTTGACATGACACCAAGGCCCTATTCTGCATTAACGTGACATAACTTCTGTCTTTCACAGATACAAATTCAAACAAAGAAGCTCGATCTCAGTCATGTGACATCCAAGTGCGGCTCACTGGACAACATCCACCACAAGCCAGGTTAGTGCATTCACCGACACACTCATCCGCTGTCACACACATATCCACTGACACACACACACACACACACACACACACACATCCACTGACATGCTGTTTAAGGACATTCAGGGCCCTAAACATAGAAAAATGTCATGTCATGCTGATAAACCAATGTAATTTATTGCTCTGATCATGCATTAATGCATCACAGAACAACAGCGCCACCTGCTGGTTATGTGCTTTGTGCAACGAAAACAAAAATATAAACTACGGCACTAATTTCATAGCTTTAATAGTCATATACTATTATTACAAACCCAATAATGATTAGTTCATTATCTGACATCTAATAACTTAAAATTCTGCCAAATGTTTACATTGCACTAGTCATTTAGAGTATTAATTATAATGATTCTTTTTTAAACACTACCTAATTTAAGATTTGTATGATATTACAATCACCCAAAAGTTCATAAAACGTGCTTTTTGTGATCAAAACCGGTCCGATGTATTAATCTGAGGACGCTGACTGAAAATGGTTACTGCAGCAGTTTTGCTACGTTCTTTTAAAAACAGGAGAATCTGAAAAGCATGTGATAGCCAAAGTGTTAATAAGTCATAAAATCTAAGAGCCAATCATGTTCCAATATGCAAATGCAGGCAACGAAACATTGGTTTACCTGGAGGAGGGATGGAGCACACAAGGTTTGGGGCATGTCCTGTGTGCATATTAATGTAATTTATTCAATTATTTGTAAGTAGAAATGTCTGTAAAATTTATAGAGATGCCCCATCAGGAAATTATTCTTAAAGTATTAGATTTAAATATAGATGTAATGAGGTAATGTAATTGTATTTCAGGGCTGTACAAACTGCATTGCAATACATGATATCTTAGCAAGTCATAACTCGAAAATAACTTGAATATAGATAATTTTATGTAATATGAGATTATGATAAAATAAAAAAAAATGTAATTTAAAATTGTTTTGCTATCTTTAAGCATTTATTTGCAGAAAGAAACAAAATTATTAGGTAATAGAACAAGACAATAAAAATATATATATCAGAGTAAAACGCATGTCTATATATATATAAAGAGTAATAATAAACTTTATCATAATTGAATAATGAACAATATTAGATTATACAATATTACAGTATTCCCACCTCCACCCTGTGTGTGTGGCGCTTGCATGTTCTCCCCGTGCTTCAGGGGTTTCCTCTGGGTACTCTGGTTTCCTCCCCCAGTCCAAAGACATGCGTTTTACTCTGATGGGTATTAAAATTGTCAGTGGTGTGTGAGTGTGTGTGATTGTGCCCTGCGATGGGTTGGCACTCAGTCCAGGGTGCCCCGTCCCCTGGGATAGTTTACCCTGTAACCCTGTGTAGGATAAGCAGTACAGAGAATGGATGGATCGATGGATGGATGGATAATGTTAGGTTTGACATTACAGAGTCATTTAATGTTCAACCTAGGAACTTAAAGAAGTCTTAACAGACCAGCTATAACTTTATTATTTTTCAAGGATTGTGAACATTTTTAAATGGTGGACGATCGCAGTTTGGACATAAAGCACCCACTAAGATTTTTCTTGTGCCTCCATTCCTGTAGGTGGCGGTAACGTGCGCATTGAGAGTGTAAAACTGGACTTTAAGGATAAAGCCCAGGCTAAAGTTGGCTCTTTGGATAATGCCCATCATGTACCAGGAGGAGGCAATGTGATGGTAAGTGAGCGCGACCTTTCACACTTACTATACTCCTGTGTAACAGGCTTTATTTTGTAAGATTTTATTTCTTTATCTTTGTTAATGCAGAATACCAATTCTGAAAAAAAAAACAACTTGTAATACAAGAATCTCTCTGGTGGTGTCCTGTATTATACTGATGGCAAAAGATTAATTTTTCCTATAAGACATTCCTAGAAAATTCATCTTTGTAGCTCGATTGCTGCAAATTTATTAACATGTACCCTATGAGCTTTTAGGTTCAACACACTGATCCATAATTAGCTTCTTTCATTTTCCCAGTTTGTGTTGAAAAAGCACATTCTATAGCACTATAAATACATAATATAGCCTCAGGTAGCGATCAAGGGGTCCAAGCACTGTGCGATAGACTGTGACTTTGGGAAATTTATGACTTGATCCTTTTCATTTGCAGGATTAAACAGTGATTCATGTGATGAAGGGAGATATTTTCATATGGTCTTAAACCTGTCTATTAAGTTTGTTACTAGCAGCCTCTTTGCCTACTCCCTGCCCATAGAGCATCTGATGTCTTTTATACACCTTTCTGGCCACAAGCTTCAGAATCAGGTTGGTCTGACTAGCTCTCCATGCGGTTTCCAGCAGTTAGAAAGAGAGTCAATGAGCAGATAGCAAGATATAGTTAAGGTTTACAGAATCCCATTTTTAAAACTTATTTAAAAAGATTTTGTTGGAAATAGTTTTGTTTGAAGCAGCAGGTAAGAGATAATCTGGTGTGTTTGTTGAAAGGTGTGTAGTTGTTCATCTGCAATGTCTGTCAAATTTCCTCTTTTGGTGAAAGTAGTTCTCTAGTGAACGCTAGATGTCTGACTTGTGAGGATAGCTAGGTTAGATGATGTTAGGATGATGTCACACTTGGCCTGAATAATGGAGCCTGGGATTAATTCACTCAGGGCATCATCATTGCACGTTTGTTTACACACAGATTCCTAACAAATGTACCAAATGAATGGTGTAAATGGTCTTGGTGTTGGAAAAAAGTGGCAGGAGGACATGATGCATATTTATATTAATTCAAAGATCATGATTTTTCAGGTTCAAGCTATACAGATGCTTCTAGTCCATTTTGACTCGTTTCCAAAAATTAAAAGCGGTGCTTGCTTTCCTACATTTTGCCAGTAGTGTGTATCCAGCTACACATGTTATATTATATAGATGACCACCTGAATGGTCTTATTGTAACTCTGCTGCTCTTGTCCTCTCAGATCGAGAGCCACAAGCTGATGTTCCGTGAGACAGCGAAGGCTCGCGTGGATCACGGCGCTGAGATCATTACTCAGTCTCCGGGTCTGTCTCCTCACCACATGTCGTCATCCGGCAGCATCAACCTGCTCGAGTCCCCACAGCTGGCCACGCTCGCCGAGGACGTCACAGCTGCTCTGGCCAAGCAGGGACTCTAAAAAAAAAAAAAAAAAAAAAGAAAGAAAGAAAAAAAAAACCTTCACCATCCTCCATAATGCCCAGCTACGTCATCAGCTCCGCCCATCTATATATAAATATATATACAGCAATCCCCTCTAGTGGTGTCGTAGTAGTGGCTAACGACCCTCTGAACGTTTCTGGGACACTGCATTTCCCCCCGACATCATCTCATCCACATCACAGTCGATATCTGTCGCCGGAACGAGAGCAGCCACCCGGAGCTGGAGCGGACTTTATCACGGAAGGAGGAGAAATGGGTGAAAAAATAAAGAATTGTTGTTGGATTTTTATTCCTATTTTATGGTATTTGAATCATTTTTATTCTAGGATTCCAGTTAATTAGCTAGAAAGGTACCAGTGCTTTTATTCTCCCTGTATGCTGTGTGATTTTTTTTCTTTCTCTCTCTCTCTCTCTCTTTTTTTTTTTTATTACGGTGGTGTACAGATGCTGATCTCAGATCAGGTTTAGCGTTAGGAATAGAAAGAAGAATGATTTTGGGCAGCTGTTTCCTCCTCGTTCTTTTGCGCAGAGCCAGTGCATGGAGTCCAAACCCCGCCTCCTGAAAAAAAAAAATCGCTCACCTGACCAACAAAATGATATACAATGTATATTAATATATGTATAATTATGCCGAATATTTGTCAACAGCATCTCTTGATCAGAAAATAATAATAATTCTTCAATAACGTAATATCTTTACAAACACATTATTGCAAATGAAAAAAGGAAACAATGGTGATGCGCATGTGTCAATTCTAGTATAAAAAGAGCTATTTTCTATTTCAAATATGGATTTAGTAAGTTATTTGCTGAGTCATTGGATAAAACGAACACTACATGTTTTTAGCTATTAGTCACGACGATGTTATGCTTGTTTGATCATTTTAAATGACTGCGTTGGCTTTGCCCAGGGGTCCAGGCATCAGACACACACTTTAGATCTGCAGTTAAAGGAATACTCCAGTGTTTTTCAACCTAATCTCTATCCATCGTATCTATAGTGTGCATGTGATTACTACAGACAGGAGTTTCAACACGGTTTCTCTGCATTGACAAAAGAACAAAAAATCTGTTTACTCCAAACCTACTTATAATAGAAGTCTAAGGGCAGTTGCTGAATTCAAACAATGAACATTTAAATTGTCACTATATGACATGAATTATAACACAAAAACTACAACAATAGTTGTAACAATAAGGATAACGGTGTTAGAGTAGGACAGATAAAGAGAAAAGTGAGAAAAGAGAAAAAGTTGCACCAGAACTTTCCAATGAATATAGTAAAAAGTAGTTCTGGTTAAGTTTTGTGGTTTCCATGTGTCATTAAAACAAAATGACAAATCCAAACAACTCTTTAGACTAATCTTGTAACGCATGTGGATCGATGTTTCTTCAGTGTCCCATTAACAGCTTGTCTACCTACCTGTAATTAATTCCGAATTTTCTGTTTGACATACAGCAATGGAAGAAAAACCTATAATCGTGGTTTCATCTTATCCTCTCATATACAGTACGACCTCTCATTAAACGCGTATAGAGACATTACGAAGAAAAATAAAGCTTGGAAAGAGATCATTAGTGCCTCAGGTGAGTGTACATAACTAGTACAGCTAGCTCGCTTTGCTAATCTTCCAGCGGACCCAATATGAGTCCTGGAATGTAACGTAAATCAAAGAACCAATTTTCACACTGATTAGTCCATTATTCAATTGGTGTTTAACTAGCTAGCTTTAGAAGCTACATACTGTATAGTTACGAATATTTCTCATCGGAAGTAAATAAAAAATTCCACGTGGACAAGCCACGCCCTCATACGACAACAGGAGCACTCGCTACACACCTACAGGAGACAAACTACAAGCAACGTGCATGATTTATCGCTCCAGGGTTTTGGATCCACCATGACCCTGCTCAGGATAAAGCGTTGACTGAAGATAAATTAATCAATAAATGAAAATTCGATTACATCTTTATTCATAAACACAGTTAAACAAAAATCTGTTTAACATTAAAGGTTTATTGAAGAAAGAAGCAGCCTAAGCCCTTAGACATCTATTATAAGTAGGTTTTTATGGTTATTTTTTTTTCTAAAACAGGGAAACGAGTCAAAATTCTTGCAGGTGGTAACCACATATATGGTTAGGTTAGGCTGAAAATCATCTCGATCGTCTCTTATTCCTTTAAGAGAAAGATTATTATTCCTGATTTGGATTACAGTTTATTGTTATAACGGAAAAGCTACATCACTGTCTCTCTCAGCTTAGTGCAGATTATTGGAAAGTAATGATCATGTATTATAGTCACTGCTGTCCCTCTACATCACAGTGCAGTCGTTGCCTCTGGGCATGTGTTTGTCCAAGAAAGCTTTTGCTTGTTATTTTATTATCCACTGTATGGAGCATAAACTCGGGACTCTCAGTCACACCCTCTGTACTCTGCCGTGTTCTTCTTAGATACTTAGGTTTGTTTTACATGTAATTGTAGGAGGTGGAAATAAAGAGACAAAAAAAAACAGTACAAAATTAATGTATAAAAAAGAGAAAACTCACCTTGCACATGTTTGAAGTGCTCCAGTATCTTTTTTCTGTCGTCATTTGTGGTATCCCGTGTTTTTCCCCTTCTTCGTTTTTTGGCTTCTGTATTTTTCTGCACCCTGTTTGCCCTTCGCTCACTCCCACAGCAACTGTAAATCTATTTAAAAGGTCCTGTAGATGTATGCAGTTTTTCTCCTGTTGATATGACGCTGATTACAAATGCTCTTAACAGCTACGAAAATAAAGAAAATGGACGAAAACAAGTGTCAATGGAATGCCATTCTTTTCAAGCTTCCGGGAGGACTGATGAGGTTTCAGAAATATCCTAAGTGTATATATTATATTATAGTCTTGCGTAAGTATTCACCCCGTGACTAGTGCTCTTTTAAACCAATCAGTGACTTTTGGTGGATGGCCTCATCACGCTTGTGCTATGTATATTCTTTCCATTTTTTAAATAATGGATTTCATGTTACTCTGTGGTATGGTAAAAGATTGGGATTTTTCTTAATAACCGAAAAAAAATGATACTTTTCCAGAACTTTGTCCCAGAGATGTTTTGATAGCTTCTTGGATGGTTTAGGTGTGTTCTCTAACAAACCCTGGGTTCTCCAGCATTTCTGTTGAGATCAAATGACACTTTAATTACAGACAAATCAACTTTCTACAACTTTAGATGGCACCAAAACTAATTTAGGTGTTTCATAGCAATGGGGTGAATGGAAAGCTACATATGTACTAACTCGATATTGTGTATATAAAGTATTGATTTCATTTCACTTCATTTCCATTAACCACTTTACAAAATGAAAACATTCTGGATTAAAAAAAGTTAGTAAAACTTTTAGCATTGATAGCAGCCTTTTTTGCTAATGTTAGCTAGCTGCATTTGTAGTTAACTGAGAGCTGCAAATGAGAATGATGACTGTTTTGTTTGCTCAGTATCAAATGTAGTTGATTGTGAGGTGTTAGTCAGAGCTAAATGCTACCAGAGGATAGAAATACCACACAAACTTTCTACTTTTTTTTCTACTTACTTTCTTTCATTTCTACTCCCTAAGTTCAATTTGTTGAATAAACTGTATTTGTTTACATTTAAATTACATTTGGCTTTATTTGGCATTTGGCATCCACAAGTAAAGCTCTAGCTTTTTAAAGTCTGCTTACCCCAAAACACTAACAATATCATTTGAGGCATGTACTGTATATGATGCTAACTAATTGCTAACTCTGTGATGCTAATTGTTGCTTGTCATTTAGTGGAAAATGTAAGAAGCAAAACTAAAATTAAACTATAGTAAGACGTGTAAAATGCATCCAAACTAGATTTTTCCACAAAACCATTCATTTAAATATGCCCCATTTGAGGTTCATCTGCCGCTACCTTACAAGACACGCACCCAAATCCTCACATCTTAAAAAAAATTGCTAGCGTTTTCCATCTTCCTCCCGCAGTAAGAGAACGAACAAGAGCCTGGAATCATGGTGGAATTTGTGAAAAGTTTATTATGAGAAATGACAGAGGCAAAAAATAAATTAAGACTCTGGGGCAAAGGGGAGAGGAGGGCGGTTCAGCGACCAGTCCACAGTGGAGGCGGTGTACATTAGCACCTTCGGACGACAAGGAGGGAGTTTGTGTGTGTGTCTGTGTGTGTGTGTATGTGAGAGAGAGTGAGTGTGTGAGTGTGTGTGTGAGTATGCATGTATGTGTCTGGGGTACACTGTCAAAGAGAGCACCCCGTTTTATGCCTCGTTACTGCCCCACTGTGGAGAGACTCGCTGGCACGAGCAACACAAAAAAAAGGCTTCCAAATGTGGACACAAAAAGAAGGGAAAAAACATAGACAAAAAGAATGGCTTAAAAATGACATCCCATAGTCCTTTCATCTAAATTTGTTTCCCTGTTGGTGGTGGAAACAGTGCATGGACGTCCTGACACCATGGGGTCGGGAGAAATAGACGAGCTTCCTCACAACTGTTACTTCTTACACGGACATGATGTGTTTCACGAAAGCTGCAGAGGGAAGAGGGGAAAAAGGTGAATATGTGAGAGAGTCAGGATTAAAATAGACATTATAAAGTAAGAAATTAATCAGTAATATTTTGGGGAATGTATCAAGCGAATATTTGTAGGCCAAAAATAGTTTAAAATCAGTAGAATGTCAAGATTTAAGAAAAATGTAGGCCTATATTACAGTATTTTGGTATTATGACTCTGTACATAACAGCTTTTTCTTCATGAGAAGCACCTCTGAGAATTTTTATAATTATTATACCACAGTGCTGTTGAATTCTCGATTCTGATTGGTCAGAAGGTGATGATTATTTTTCTATAACACCAGCTTGTGTACTCGTTGATATGGTGAAGCTTTCTATAAGTAGATGTTTATGTAACATTTATGGAAGGAGTCTCCAGTGTCAACGCTTTGTAACAGTCAGAGGTAACGCTGTAACTTTAAGTTTTCCATCATGGGCAAGTCTTTAGGACAGTGGAGTTTGGTCTTTTCTGGTTTCCCAGTAACATGACAAGCTATGTTTATTAACTTCAGCAGAAATAACAACTGTTTATAGCTGCTGTAGCATAAGTGATAACAGGAACTAACTTGTTTTGTGGACATTCCACAACATTAAATGTAAATATTAATGAATAAGTAAGTATGACATGTCCTTCATTAATACAATAAACATTGTAATTGTTGACAAAGTGCTGTAGTATAAGAGGAATAAAACACTTCAGGATGTGATGTTATAGGAAAATAATCAACTTCAAGGTGGTAACTCTGCTTCAGGTTACACAGCATCACACCACCTCATCGTTTATTATTCTCCCATATGGCAAAGGGTGTTTTATTCCTTACATATTACTATGAAGTGGGTTAATATAATGGAGTTTCTCCTATTACCAACCAGACTTATTCAGTGGAAGAGGATGTAAAATGCAGTTAAGGATACAGAACTCTTGCTTAATTGTATCATCAAAATATCTTTATTGGTAAACAACACTGACCCTCATAGTTGACGCAGCCGTTCTCGTCCTCCTGGCCAGCCATGAGAGCGTCGACCTCAGCCTCCGTCATTCTCTCACCTGTCATAATTCATTTCAACAATAAGAACAAAAAACAAAAAACAATTATATGCACTAAACATCACTAAACAGATATTTATCACAATTTTACCATTACAAAAATGCAGCATTTTAATCTGCTATAATATAAAAGCATCATTTTAACAGATGAAACAATACGGTGTAGACAATGCTGATGGGATTAGAAACATACTGTAAATCTCTCTCTAAAACATGTCATCCAGGCTTATATTTGGTTTAGCACATTTAAAACTAATGAAAGAGTGAGTGACCAGTGGTTGGCAAAAAAAATCACATTTATACCATTAATTTATAAATGAGATTTTTTTTTTTGATCAGCCAAGACATCTTTAAGGTCCAAAATTACATTTTTAACTTTTACTATAACACTTTCTAGAAGCAGCCATCTTGGACAATCAGAACTACCAATTTCTTAGCTCTTTTTGTATTTCACTCCACCCCTCTAAAACCTCGCCTCCCACAAACTGAAGCAGGAAATTATGTGGAAAATATTATAGTTCCACTTTATTGCACTTGAATTTGTAAATACAGAATGTCCTAGCTATTTTACAAAATAATTTATTTAAAAATCAGCTTATGTAGCTTAACCATGTAATTTCAAAAAAGTACTATGTGAAGATTTGGGTGTGTTTTAAAGAAACTTGTTTTTTTTTTTTTTTTTTTTTTTTTTTACACGTAGCTCCAGTGCAAAATTAAAAACACCAAAAATCTCAACTACATTTGGCGTAACAAAAAAATTGAAACTGTACATTTGATCAAAAGGATTTATTTCTTATATTACGTAGCGTGTAGTGCATAGCGTGCAGGCTCTTACCCAGTGTTGAGAGGACAATGCGCAGCTCAGCGCCCATCACTGTGCCGTTACCCTCCTTATCGAAGACACGCAGACCTTCAACGTAGTCCTCAAAGGTACCCTTGTTGGGGCTGTTCACAATAAACTGAAGCATGGGCAGGAAAGTCTCGAACTCCACTCTCTTATTGGCCAGCTCTGTCCGGAGAAGAAAGGGTCAGAGGAAAAAAAAAAAAAAAAAGCATATGTGAATATGTGTGATGCTTGGTAATAGATGCTTGAAGAAATCCCAGGGTTGAATAAATACCTATATGGCATAAAACCGCAGCTGTGACAGTAGAGCTGGCTGTAAGGTTTATATCAACACACACGATCTAATATGATATCGTCTCTATAGTAACAACCTACACATGGGTTTGTATGGTGGACGATCAATGTAAATGGATTTTTTTTTAAAAAAATGTATAATTTTTAATATGAAGTTTTCTTTAAGGAGACATTTTTTAAACATTTTTGGAAGGAGTCTCCAGTGTCAGCGCTTTGTAACACTGTAAAGCTGTAACTTGAAGTTTTCTGCCAGTCTTCAGTACAAAAGACTTTACGCTTTGTGGTTTCTGAGTAACATGACAAGCTGCAAGAGGCTGATGAGGGAACGACTGTTTATAGTAGCTGTAAAATATATGATCGTTTTACGGACGTTCCACAAGAATTAATATAATTATATATATATAAAATGTAATTGTTGACAAATTGCTGTAGTATAAGAGGAGTAAAACACTTCAGGACATGCTGTTATAAGAAAAATAATCAACTTCGAGGTGGTAACAGTAACTAGAACTTGTTGATTATTTTCCTGTAACAGCAAGTCCTGAAGTGTCTACATAGTTTTTGTATTGTAATGCATTTGATGACACTTTATACAGGTTGTACATTAACTACTAAACCTTTGGCATGTTGTTGAATCTCAGTGGCTCATGACAGTCACCAGACAAATTAACAGTCTAGAGACAAGTCTCTAAAATGGACTATAACACATAAAATGTGGGATTTTGGTGTATTGTAACTCAAAACAATGGGGTGGTATGTGGTGATATGTGGTGTGTGAAATGTGGACTATAACGGCAGTGAAGCAATGCTGATGTAAACTCACTATTGTTTCTGAGTCGCTTTCAAGCATGGATATGGGTTTGTAGAGAAAAGTATTGAAAAATATTGACATGTATTTGGGAATTAGGTGTAAATCTTCTAGGTCGTACCCTCAGCACTGGGGTTGCCCAGGATCTTGTTCACTTCCTTGTTGGTGGGGTTTTGGCCCAGAGCGCGCATGATGTCAGCGATCTGGTTGTAGGCGACCTTATTGTCGCCGACTCTGTCGAAAAGGCCAAAGGCTTCCCTGTAGTCTGAGGGAATGGAAAGAGGCAGAGAGTTTGCTAAGGATGTGTGGTTAATGACTTGATTACAAAAAAAATATGACTCATTTTCTATTAATAAACAATGCCCATTGTGTCCATTGTATCCTAATAGAATTTTGGCCCAATATGGGATGGATTTCTGAGAGATTGGTCAGTCAGAATGTAATGGTGATCTGGAAATGGAGAGGTTTTGGCATGTTTCCCACTACTAATGTAAAATCCTGCCATTACTCATGACCTGCTAGTCAGGTTAGTGAAGAACGCATGCCACGCCAGACATTTCACAGACTGATCTTCGCGCATTAAGTCCAACAGCTGCACACACACACGCCACGGGCTTTCACCAGGCAATATCGAGTTTGACCCATTTCAGTAGGATTTGCTTTGGGCTCACTGGTAAGTGAGCTGCAAAAGATTAATGACTCTCCACACACAGAGTCAAGCCTGAGGAAGGCGTTCAGTACCTCAACTTGGAATTGATACGCTCTCCTAAGAATATAACTCCATCCTTATAAAGGCACTGGTACGTCTGAGTGAGCTGCGTAAAACCAAGAATGCTGACCGGTGTGTAACTAACACCACGCCTGAAGACTCCCTGACCTCCCACAGGGCAATGAGGTATTCATCTGCTTTACAAACACTCTGACCAATAACTCACTTTGAGAGCTAAAGGTATTTCACTGATACATTTTATTTGATTTAATAATAACAGTGACTGTTTCTAAGAGTTCTGCCCAGGCAGATCTACAGAAAACCCGTCACAGTTTACACAATTTATCCATTTATTTGGCGATTTTATAGATTTCAGCATGTAAATGTTTTGTTCCATGGATTCATCTATCCATCTATCCATCCATTAAGAGTTGTATAGATCTAAACCTTATCTCTGACGGAAGTACAGAGTAAAATTTACATAAATTTTGTACAAAGTAAAACTCACCCTCCAGCTGGTCTGGGGTGAACTGAACCTGCAGAAAGAAGAAAAATCATTTTATTCTGCTCACTTCACTACTAATGCATCGTATAACAAGGCAAAGACAGGAAAGAGTTTTCAAAATGGGAAAAGAAACTTCATTTACTTAAAAGTATAGCAAAAGATACCTTTACGGTGTACCATTATTGTGTCATGTTATTGTTTTTTTTATTTGATTGCATTAGAATTGTAATGCAGATACAATTATTATAATGAATATTATTCTGTAATCTTCATATTATTCAGTAATTGTAGTAATTATTATACAAAAGATTTAAGAGCTTAAATGATCAGTGTGTCTTTTTTTCTTGTAAATATAGCAACATATTATAGCAGTAATGATAGAATAAATATTGTGTACATTTTTTTTAAGAAAAAAAAGAAAAAACCTTTGGACACTAAAAGACATTTTTCATTTTTGACCAAATATTTGCATCAGGAGTTTTTAAATAATTCAATTCCTATAAAAAAGTGAGAAGAGTAAAAAAAATTTTATAAAGCACATAAATTTTGTTGATCAAAGTGCTGTACAGAGGTAGCATGAATTCTAAGGATTGCTGGATTTTAAAAGATAATATATAAAATTAAATCACATTCAAGTAAAAAATAATTATAGTCGTAAAAATAATAAATAAAGCACACTGACATACTGTACTTGGTTCCGTAACATTTTTAATGGCAGACTAACCAGAGGAATTTTCAGTATGTTGTTAACTTCATGTAAAATTGCCTTTTTCTCCCAGATATCTAAACTTTAGCGAGCATAAAATGTTTAAAAAGAGAGAATTTAGTGACCTTGATCATTAAATTAAAATATTTCTAATTCTATTTTCTGCAAAGAGATAAAATCTAATGCTAAACAGACACTCAATAGGTTCCACTTTCAGAATATTCGAAATATAAGATGGGAAATGAGTCATGAATTCTATAAATACCAAACTTGGAGAGTAATAGAAAAAAAGAAGCGAGAGTCTTGGTGATGGAGGTAAAGCTACACCTCTCCATGTGCTTAATTTAGCTCCTTCTACGACGGTAACATGACCAAGGGAAGTCCATCTTTGGGTGTCTTAACCTTGTCTACATTTGGTTACGAGCTGCACCCCAAAGAGTCCTGATTGTAAAGACAGTAAAGTTGGGATAAAGAAGCATAGTTTAGTCATTTAGATTAATAGATTAAACGATGAGCTGGCTAAGTCAATCAGGGATGGATTAATCGAACTATTCATAGTGCTGATTTTTTTCCACAAACATTTTCTCCAAAATTTGTAAGAAGTAGTAATCATCCTGATCTTAAGATATATATAACATAAGTCTACATTCTTTGCAGATTCGTTGCTATAGCTGCAGCTGGAGAGTCACTAAGGCATTTAAAAAAAAATCTGCCTTACTAATGAAAAAGGCATAAACAATTTCATGGCTAATAGCAAGGTTGCTTTTAATCCATTAAACAAAATGACATTGCAAGAACAATAAGTACGGATAAAAATCGGCAAATATTTCCTTTTATCCGAGTCGATCAGTAATCCATGTTCTAAAATAAACATTACTCAAATTAATAAAATTAAACTGCAAAAAAGCAAACTGTCACTTTGCTGTGTGATTTGTTTAATATGTTAGCATTCTGAATCTATTGCTATTTTTCATGCTAAAAGGTTTTACTATATTTATATTTACCTTGACTGAAGACAGATCGACTGGTGCTTCTTTGGGTTTGGCCTCGGGTTCTGCGGCAGGGGCAGGGGCAGGTGCAGGTGCAGGTGCGGGCTCGGCCTTCTTTGCAGGCTCTGGCTTCTTAACGTCCTTCTTGGGTGCCATTGTTTAGCTGGAGAGTAAGTGTTTTACACCACTGGGGAGGGAGTGGACCACGACCTGGAGGATGCTCGGCGCTCCTACAGAAAGCATGGATGTATATATGCGCCCCTGTTTTACTCCATGCTTGATTTCGGAGCTTGTGGACCGATTGGCTGGAAAGCTCAGAAGGCTGGGCTCATGCTCTCAAAATGGACATGGGAGGGGGACAGAGCCACAGAATGAAGAGGACATGCTCAACACTTATTTGGCGGAACAGGTGAATAGTGAAAGGGGTCGTCAAGGGTCATGAGGTTAAAAACTGCAGCCGTGCTTTTACAAAAAATATAAGAATTTCACTACCAGCTGTCTCTCAGTGATGAATCACCAGAAGCTGACTTGACTACAAAATTTACAGGGTTAAATTTTTTAATCTTTCTCACAACATTGAATTAGCACTGACATATTTTGTTTTGTACACACAAAATCTGGATATGTGCATTAAAAAAAAAAACCTACCATATTTACAAATTGAAATGTGACTCATGAAGATTTGTAGAAATTGTAGAAATCTTATTCTACTTCCTGTGAGATTAATACTCCAGGATACCTTTAATCACCCTGCCACTGAAAATACCCAGCAACTGACCTGCTTTGCCACCTAATACACTGAAATATTCCAACCCTGGCTTCAAATATGCTGTGTTACTCCCACTGTACCCATAATCAAAGTAACACACACACATACACACCCTGCCGCTAAGTACTCAGAGCTCTAAATACCCAACAATGCAACCACTCTGCCTGCTCAGTAATACATAATCCCTCTGCCATTAAATACCCAGTTATACCCCAACTTGGCATCTAAAAACCCACTAATACTCTGACCATCCCTTCCAATACCCAGTAACACATGGACTCTACTGGTTATCCAGCAACAGAGCTGCTTTGCCATCTAATACCCTGTCACACACCCACCCTGCCACTAAATTCTGACCTGTTTCCAACAATACAACCATTCTGCTACTAAACGCTCAGTAAAACCTGCCCCTAAATACTTAGTAATGCCCCACCCTATCACTAAATACCCAACAATAAACCCACCCTGCCACTTAGCACTCAGTAATACCCCATCTTGTCACTAAATACCCAACAATAAACCCATCCTGCCACTTAACACTCTGTAATACTCCATCTTGCCACTAAATACCCAACAATAAACCCATCCTGCCACTTAACACTCTGTAATACTCCATCTTGCCACTAAATACCCAACAATAAACCCATCCTGCCACTTAACACTCTGTAATACTCCATCTTGCCACTAAATACCCAACAATAAACCCATCCTGCCACTTAGCACTCAGTAATACACCACCCTGCCAATGAATGCCCAACAAGAAATACCAAATGATATATCAATTTCCTAGAAATACAAATGGGAGTAAAACTCCCATAATACCCCTAAATCCACTAATACACTCGTACACCCAACCTGTCTCTAAATGTCCAACAACACAAATACCCTGCCAGTAAATACCCAGCAGTTCACAATGACTTATTAAAAGCTATTAAATGGCTATTACATACCCAGTAGAACACCCACCCATCCAAGAAAGACCCAACAGTATACCCACCCTACCACTAAATACCCAGTAATACATCTGCCCTATCACTAAAATACACCAATATATACCCTGCCCCTAGAAATCTACCTGCTTGTCACCATATACCTAGTAATACTCTCACACTTTCCCAAAATATGGTGATACAAGACAATACGCCTATCTACTCCCAAGTCCCCATTAATATGCCCACCCTGCCCCCAAAACATCCATCAGCAAACCCACCCTTCCCCCAAAACACCCAGCAAGGAACCCTTCCTGCCCCCAAATACCCAATAATATGCCCACCCTTCCCCCAAAACACCCAGCAAGGAACCCTTCCTGCCCCCAAATACCCAATAATATGCCCACCCTGCCCCAAAACACCCAGCAAGGAACCCTTCCTGCCCCTGAATACCCAGTAATATTTTAACCCTACTTACGCTGCCCCCAAATATGCACTAATATACCCAGCAATGTGTCCACCTTGCTGCTAAACACCCAGGAATATACCCCTAAATACCCACCATTACACTCACTACGCTATCATGGTAACTTTCACTTCATCTGATATTCTTTTGGAAGAGATTCAAAATCAGGATAATGTTTTTTAGTTTGCGATGCAAGTGGGTGGGGGAGAAAGCGAGAGTGTGTTTGTGTGTTTGCATGTTTGGGAGGGGTGTAACCCTTGCGTCATCTGGAAGGGGAAATGACGTTCTGGAGTACGTGCGTGTTTAGATTTGGACCAAGGTATGTAGGGAATGTAATTTAGCATCAAAGCCATAAAAGGCATCCACAGATAAATGGGACATAGATTATTTTTGTTGTGATGGTTCTAGAAGAATAAAAAATAGCTCCAAAAAAGTGTACAGATCCAACTTGACATGGGAATGCCAAACACATTATATATATAATTATAATGAGAGATAATATCCTAATTTTTCCAATACATTGTGAAATAATTTGTAGAAATCTGTCATCGGTTCTTGGACATTTGAATGTGGAAACATTTCATTCATACTCGTCATTGCTATTGGAATGTAGCCAATGATCTGGATTGGGAGTCACTTCACTGAAAAATAAGTAGCATGCTGGAAAAGAGAGAGGGACACTGAAAAAAACAGAGCAGGCAGGCGGCTGGGAGAAGTGGTCCGCCGATTCAGCGTGCCTCCAGCTGACTCCAAGCAACATTTTTGAGATATTTTTTTTAGATGCATTTGTCCAGTGTGCTCACTTTGGGAGTTTGTACATTATTAACAATTAAAGAAAGTCAATAGAGAAAAGGTTGCATTTGGTTGTGTTGATCTATTCTTCTTTCTGTCTGTCATTAATTCTCATATTAGCATTAGCAATGTTGTGTAAAGTGAACCGCTTGAAGAACTAAGCATGGTGTTTTACAGTAAAGCTCTCTGATTCTGGAGATGGGGGTTAGGTGTCTTGCTCTCAGCTGCTGTCGTCTCTTGCCACACAGCGTGATCTGGATCCTCCCAAACATCTAAATCCGTCTAAATCTGAGATGGCAGAGGCTGGAGACATTCCTCCTCCCCCTCCTCCACCCCTTTCTCTGCCCCTCTTTTTTCACTCTGACCTCTTCTAGCAAACGGATTGCCAGTGAAAGCCACATCGGCTCAGCTGTCCTCAGCGTTTGTCACCCGCCATGTTTTCTACAGGAGACCCTGCACCTGTCTGAGCTGAAGCTCCACTCAGCGTTTAATGAGTTTAACAGTGTGCAGAAACCTGGAAAGAGCCCACTCAGGCCTTGCTGGTGCTTTATAGGGACGTGTAGGAGGCCATTAAGCACATCAGTAAACATTTACTGTGCAACAAGGTGGATTTCAGAAGCAGAAATAATTTTATCGCTGTTGAATTTGACTTGGCAATTGTTTCATTAACACTAGTCACGTTTACATGGACACTTTTTGTTTCAATCGGAATGAAATCAATCAGATTGATTAATCTGATTGCAGTGTTTACAAGAACGCTGAATAAAGTAATCGGGTTGATGTGCGCGTTTACAAAACAGAATCTTCTGACATGCGCACAGTGCACGAATACACGTTTCCCGCCGTTCCAACATGCAGACACTAGCAGCCACTCTCTTGCCATTGCTTCTTTTTTTCGTTTTAAAAAGCAGACTTAACATTTGCCTATTTCAGCTGCTAATTAGAAGACGACGAGCGCGTGATGTTTTGTGCGGTACTGCGTGTATTTATCAAGCAGTTAAAACGCCTCTTCCCGAGCCCAGAACAAGGCGTCTGTGGATGAGGGTCCGAAGCAAGGACTGGTGGGACAACGTCGTCTTGCACCACTTCACAGACGAGGAGTGGAAGGAGAATTTTAGGATGACACGACAGTCATTTATGACACTATGCTCAGTGGTGGAGGGGAACATAGCACCTGGTGAGGCTACGGTCAGAGCCCCAATACCGCTGACAGCCGTGCGTCATACGTCATTACGTGATTTTTTTTTTTTTTTTTTTTTTGCATATATTTCAATCTATAACTTTTAGATTTCCATATAAAGGACTTGAGAATTATTAATTCTAAGTAATTTATTTTTTTGTACCGACTTAACTCACTACACTTAAGACATTTTTAATTGATTTCATTTTTTTAGGTAGAAATTTTACAGTCATTTTTACATCTCTCCATTTTGCATCATGTATTGTTGGAAAGCTTATCTCCTAAAAGCTAATGTTATATATATTATATAATATTAGCCTTTTAAATAATATTTATTATTTAAAATTTATTAAATAATATTTATATATTATATATTATGTTGTTATTGTATGGATATTTCCTTAAATAATGCAAGAACTCATGCTGAGGTATAAACTGTTTCCCAGAACAGGGGTTCTTAACCTTGCAGCTACCACTTAACCCTTTAAATTATATGAACCCCCAAAGCACAAATTTATTTTACACACTATTCCAATGTTAGGCTTATTATTTAAAATAAAATTCTGGCTATTCTTTGGAATCATAGAGCTTTTTATTTCTGACCTTTTCACTGACAGTACACATTAGGTTCCTTTTTTTTTTTTTTATCAATTTGACCCATTTAATTCAAGTTAACAGCCAAAAACAACTCAGTGAACTCAATAAATACAACTTTGGTAATGGTAGGTTATGACTTTCACTGATTTAACAACATTTTAAAAATCATTATCTTCACAAAATTAGTCTTTTTGTTCATGTATGCATATAATTTACCGTACTGGTACAAAAATCTGAAATTGGTGCACATTTTTTTTTTTAACAGAATCAGTTTCATCCTGCTCTGATTAAAAGAAAATACCTGGCCTTAGTGTTTGTTATGATTGATGATTGATACATTCATTATTGGTGTTCAGGAATGCCTTTGTGTGCTTATATAAGAACCAAACACACATATTATTTGACACGCCTGCTTCTCAATGCAACACACATATGAAAGCTTAAGAACTGCCTTAGATGCCAGTTAGAATACGAGAGTCAGCCTGAAACTGACTTTGGAAGAAGTGGTGCCTTATGAATCACATTAAAATGAAATGATCTAATAGATCACATAAAAGCAGCAGGATGAAATGTGAAACAGTCAGTTAATCCAATGGTTTATTACACATGACAGTACACTTGCTGCCAGTGGTGCAGCTGAGGCCATACTGACTTTCTTTGCTTTTTTGATTCGTCAACTTTAGTGAGTTATTCAGAAGATTTCATATGAACAGCTCCGACTTCAAGAGTCAAAATTTTCTTATAGCCCCACGCAGTGTCTCGCAAGATCGCAAAACTCATGGCACTTTGGTTAGCAGTTGATGCGAAGTAAAATTACAACTTAAAAGAGTCTTTTCTTAGGAATTTACCAACAAATCTGCATAAAATATTGATATTCCAGGCAGTTTGGCCATATTTCCACTGTCACTCTGCATTTACATTGTTTGTCTAAAAGACTTAATGGCTATGTGCTAGCTAGTTAAATTAGTCATTGGGTTACACTTAGTTTCCATGTTTTCCAGTTGCTTAGCAACAAGTGATGGCTTCTCGAATGATCTATCAGTAACTTGGTTACTATTATGAGCCTATTACAGTTGAGTTTTATAGCACGGGGTCTAACTGTAGGTTTAAAGCGATTACACGAACACACAGGAACACACTCATTTAAAGACAGATAGGAAACACCATCAATGCTATGTTTTTTATAGACTAAAATGTATCAAATCTGTAATCATGCTATGTGTCTTCTAAAAAAAAAAACAAGCAGCGTAAACAGAAAAGCAGCATTTGTGCTTTCAATCAGACCACAGAAAAACAACTTGATGGTTCTGTCCTTTGTTCCTTGCTTACATTTATTTTAATGTATTTTCTTCTTGAAAAAGATGGATAAATTAGCTCTGCTCATCCATTTTGCTCATCCGGTGAGCCATGCTAGCAACAGTGTTCTCATAACTAAAACCACTTGAAAGGTGAATGTATTATGTTTTTGTCATCTGATATCAAAAGCACAAACTCACAAGGTCCATTTGAATGCCACATTAGCTCCGCTCTAGTGTTTGTTATCAATCCAGGCTTTGATTCAAATTTTGTTTCAGGTAAAAATTGTAAAATTGTTTAGATTATGTCCAAAGTTGTAGTGACAGATATAAAATAGATGCAATTCATTTGTGGCACCATGACGCCGTATCATTAATGAAACAACAATAAGCATAATGTATGTCCAATAAATAAAGATAAAAAATAAAACACCCAGCAAGATAAACATGTCTCTCAATTCAGCACTGACCCAGTGAGGCAAGAGCGCATGACTTTGATACTTAAAGACGGAGTGAGGTTTCATGTGCTGTTGACACACCAGTCTGCATTAAGATCTATCCTCGCTGGAGGCCATGGCAAAGGAAGAGTGTGCAGTAGCGGAGGAAGTTCTGTGAAAGGTAAAAGAGACTTTCCATGACACGTCGCAGTATGTTGGATGAATTTCCACTCGTACATTAAACCATGGAGTTTTGCAATATCTTGAAACGATTGCAAATCCATTTGTAGCTTCCATAACATTAAGCATTTCTGTATCATTATCTGTATCGGTGTCAATGAGTACCAAGAACATTTCATACTCATCCTCGGTCTGAAAATAATGGTATTGATGCATACTTAGGTGAAGGCATAGAACGCAGTGTTAATTCTACCCATAGTTTTGTTTTTTCCTGCTAAATACATTTCAGTGTTTTGGTATTTAAAGAAGCCAGGTTGTTTTGGAGCAGTGGATTTCCCACACGGAAATCTATCATGCTTTATAGCTCTTCTTCGTCTTCTTCTTCTTCTTCTTCTTCTTCTTCTTCTGCTTGGCAGATCTAATGAAGCACTTGGGAAACCTCTAGGGGAAAATCCCCTCAATAAAATTAGCAACTTCACACGACTCGTATTAAAGGACGCACTGAGAATTGAGAGCTTGAGAGATGAGTCTGCGTGTGTTTAGTCTCGTGTTTGCTCTTTTTGAGCTTCGTAAAGAGACACCAGCTGTTTCTTGAATGATATTTATTATGATTGAAACAAAAGTGAGGTTATTACTGTTTCGTGGTTAGAGGTTTGGTTGAATAACTTATGACGAGATCTAAAAGAAAACACTCAGCCTGTATTTGTAAACCAGCTCAAAGTCGGTGCTAAAACAGGAGCAGTTCTTGACTGTATGTGTAATTGTAGTCATTAGGATGTAAAGAACATAAGCGAACCCTCGATCTGTACAATTACTCTCATAATTACAGCCTTTCACTCGCATCTATGCATCCAGAACTGGAATCTTTTGCTTGGGGTTACATGGGTTCCTTGCTTTCCTATATATTTAGATTAGTGAATACCATGAGGCACTAATATCAAGTGTCTATGTGCTTGTATGTCAAGAAGCACTATAAATAAAAAATGACTCTTACGTGAACAAACACATTTCTCATACGTTTGTGTCTGTGCTCTTGAGGACCAGCGTGATTTTTTAAATAAAATAAATTATCCAAGGATAATCACATTATTATTGAAATGGGGAAGAGGCTTAGTGATACTCTCAATAGACAATACAGGATTTTGTTAGATAGTCAGTATCAATTCTTTTATTTAATCCAAACTAATTTCATCATTTATCGTAAATTTATTCGTAAATTTACATTCATGAAAAGCCCATAAATTCGGAAGAATTTTCGTATCCTATGAGACCTCCTGAGAGTTTACATACAAGGAAGCTCACTATTGTGAACCTCCATTGATCGGCTTCAAATCATACAATTGTTGATGTTACTACAATTTTTACATATATGGATCACGCTGTCAAGTCTAAAGAACTTATTTATTTCAATTACACACCGATTTAATTTTGTGATTTCATATTAATGACTTGTAAGAAAGTGATTCCAAAACAAATGCATAAATAAAGACAAAAAGATCTGCTGTTCAAAAGTAATGGTGCCCTAAAAAGATGAAGCATTAGCGTGTCTATGGCAGCCGACGCGCTGCAGTGGCTGAGCTGCATTACTGGAATATTTATCGCACTCTGCAGTTCGGAGGCGCTCTTTCACCACTGTGTTGTTTTCAATCCTTCGCTTTTTATGTAGTTTTGTGTGTGTCAGTAAATGTAAAACAGCTGTGCCATGAACACACTTGCTTATTTATGGCTGATTGGTATTTATCAACATGTAAGTATGAAGAAAATCAGTATTACCAAAACTTTTGTAAATCTGGCAGAAATTTTATTCCATTTAGTCTATGAAAATATTTACACACAACTTTACTAAAACATTGATAAATGCAGTCCACTGTGTGTAGACTAACTGACTTCATATGAATTAACAAGAGATATCCCGTAATGTTATTGGACTGCTTTATAGTGTTAGAAGGATGTTCTGGTAACTTTATATATTATGTTATATTGTTATGTTACATGTAACGTAAGTGTTTCATTAATGTAAATGTATGATTTTGAAGTGCTGTTGCACACTGTTAACACACTGAAAACACATTAACAAACACACATTCAGTGTTTGGTCCTGTGTTAGTATTATGTTTCTTATAACTTTTAAGGATGTAGACAGGACATCTTTTTGTTATTTGTGTGGTTAGCTTTAGCTAAGATAAGATTTTCTATAAGATCTTATATTGCATCTTATATTCTATAAGATATTCTAAATTCTATAGAGTGTTTTTGGTTAGTGAGTTGAATTATTTTGTTGTTTCATCCCTACTCTACCTCACTAACATTA
The DNA here is from genome assembly GCF_027358585.1 of Pangasianodon hypophthalmus. Classification (NCBI taxonomy): domain Eukaryota; kingdom Metazoa; phylum Chordata; class Actinopteri; order Siluriformes; family Pangasiidae; genus Pangasianodon; species Pangasianodon hypophthalmus. The sequence goes on from NC_069714.1 coordinate 27,960,973, forward strand.
CAGAGTGATGCTGCTCAACTTACCTTACCTTAGCTAGCTATTAGCTATCAGTGACTGTTTTCACAGTTGTGGTATTTAAGCAAATTTAACATTAACCTGTTAGCTGGCAGTGATACAGTCACACAGCGCTGTCAGCTCACAGGTCCAGGGACCCTGGTTCAATCCTGAGCTTGGGTTACTGTCTGATTTGGCTACTCTAAATTGCCCCAGTGTGAATGAGTGTGTCCGTGTGCTCTGTGATAGAATGGAGTCCTATCCAGGGTGTATTCCCACTTTGTGCCAAGTGTTTCCAGGCATAGGCTCCAGAACCACTGGGACCCTAACTAGCACAAAGCACTTACTGAAGATGATTGAATGAATGCTAGCTAGCTTGCAAAATCTGTTTGGAATTTGCTGTGTAAAATGATGGCCAGGCCTGCTCCAATTCTGACCATTGCATGGTTTTCAGCAACTGATCGTGGTTTAGCAACCTGTCTATAGCACACGATCAGATATAAAGCAGATTAGATTTGATCATCAAGATGCAGCACAAGAACACTGGCTGTACACAAGAGTTCTATTTTTAGCAATGCATATATAGTTTCCTTTCCTTAGCGCCACATCACTCTTCCACACAAACCCATGAAGGGACGACAGAATAACCTTTACACAATATCCTTGCAGGCCAGCTGAGCACTTGAGGTTAACTTTAGCCACACAGGAATGCCTTTCGAGTATAACGGAGCTCCTTCCTACAACTTGACCCGCCATCGTAAGGTGACTTCTGTCCTCTGTTTTATTTTAGCAGTAATGATTTAAGTTTCTATATTTGCAAAAATGGAAAGTGGAAAATGATTTTGGGAACACAGGCAGGAACAAGGACACTGTTTATTTAGACAATAAACAATCTAGGTTTATTAAATTTGCGGTAGAATAAGAGAAGAAGCAGAGCATTATGTAATGGTGTCTATTAGAGTAGAGCATTTTTTCTGATATTTATTTCCCAATAAATACATCCCAACACACCGTAAGAGAAAGTAGTTTGGTTTTGGGGGTCATTACTGCCTCTCTTCTCATTCCTCACTTGTGTAACCGCTCTGAGGAGTTCATTTCCTCACTAATGACTGCAACACCAATGGTCATGGCCAGTTCTGTAAATCATTAATTTCACTTGTAATACAAATTACGTATGCTCGCTTCTCATATGACATTTGTGAATCATTAGTCACTTTATTGCTTTGCCATTTTGCTTTCCAGTGTGTACACATCATGTCAGATTTAGCAGATAATGCTAATTACCAAATGCTGACCAAATGAGATACCAAATACCGAATGAGATACGACACAGAGCTGTTTACCTCCTTGGACTCAGAAATGAACATCTTTCAGATTGGTAAGCTAAATTACACTGTTCTATTAATTCTGCCATTATGTCACACACCAGCCTGGGACATCACACTCCCAGTCAGCAGAGGTCTCCCTCCCATGAGTTTGACCTTATCACTTGCAGGTTACTTCCTGCTTTGTAGAGCAATACAATATAAGACCAATACGTGCAGTGCCTAATGGCGAAGTCTTGCCAATCCCAGCATTTGTGTAAGTTCTGAGCTATCTCATTATTGTGTTTTGACCCTTGCCTGTTTATAAAATATGATGTCTCACTATTTTTCACGCTTGCTACCCTTACAATGATTCTGTTTTGTCTTTATTAATAAACCATCCTGCATTTAAAGCCTTAATCATCTCCCAAGTCCTGTTCGTTACATTGTGTTTAATAGACAATGATGGGCATGCCTGATAGACATGTATACATTTAAATACTGACATGGACGCTGCTGCTATTTTTTTTTAACATTTAGATTATGTTGGTTAATAATTTGATGTCACACATTGTCAGATAATTACCAGCAACAGACCTAGAGGTATCCACTTGGCACTGCCCTTCAAAACATTACAATAATTTCAGCCAAAAGCCTCATTTTGTTGTCATGAGGATTAGTAGTGTAACTTCTGATTTGTAAATGTTGCATGAAAGTTGTAAATATGTCACCATTTCTATATAAACTGCACTGGTTACTTGTCCCTTTTCCTTCAGTTCATATAATAACAGCATTTTCAAGGCAATCCCCAGTCTCTGTGATGGCTGTATATCCTTTATTTTGTCCCTTTATTTGTCCTAATTCTATCATATCTATTCATTCTGATTCACGTATGCTTAAACTCTAATTAATGTTTGTCATAATTATTTTTGTTCTATTTATTTTGTCATAATTCTGATTTGTGGATTTTGCCAAGTGTCCTTGAGTTTGAGAAAGGTCTTAAATAAAATAAAACATTTGAGAAATAAATAGGAATAAATATCCAGGTGGAGCAGCATTGCCACTTCACAGCTCCAGGGTCCTTGGCTCAATCCTGAACTCGGGTTACTGTCTGTGTGGAGTTTTACAGGTTCTTCTAGTGTCTGTGTGGGTTTTCGCCAACCTCTAAAAAACATGCCAGTATGTGGATTGGATAAGATATACTGCCCCTGGGTGTGAATGAGTGTGTGAATAAAGCAGTTACTGTGAGTGAGCGACTGAGTGGGAGATAGATAGATAGATAGAGATAGGGATGATGATGATGATGATGATTATTATTATTATTATTATTATTATTATTATTATTATTACAATATGAGTCATAGTATGCCTCTAAATATCACCATAGTAAAACAAAATGTGACCTTGCATTGGTGCTGTATAAATAACACTTTAAAATTATTTTTATTAACTATTAATTTTAATATTACTTAATTACTATCAAATTATTTTTATAATTATTATCATTTACTGCTGCTACAGGTATGCCTATTATTGCTCCACTACCAAATAGTTTACAGTTTACAGGCCATGTTCTGTGTACTTACTGTCCTGTGTATTTATTGCTCTGTTCCGTGTGTTTATTGTCCTGCACTCGTCTCACATGTTGTGTATTTGCACTTTATGTAGTCTTGTGTACTGTTATGTGTTGCACCACGGCCCTGGAGAAACGACATTACGTTCCAATGTATATAAGCTATATAGAGGAATGACAATAGAAACCCATTTGACTTTTTTATTATTGATATTATTATTTTTATTATTGATGGATAGGACTCTGTGGCAGAGGTGGGCTCTCCTGAGGAGCATGATCTTCTGAAATTCATGGATGTTAATCTTTCCTGAGATCCAGTCAAGGTGCTGTACTCTTCCGGTCCTTTCTGGACTCCGATGACAACTGGAATCATCTCCCCCATATTGGACTCATTTCTATTTCCAGATCTTTGCACTTGAAGAGCCTTTCTGAGACTTTAGTGGATGTGTTGTTATCAGATGGCATTGACGTATCAATGAGTGTGCACATCTTGTCCTTGATGATGACCTGCTAGCTTTGAACTCTCTGAGAGTCTGTAGAGGTGTCCAATCTTTTTTCAAAGCGGACCACATCAAAATACCCAAGGGCCAGTCACCAAAATATTATTTTAAAGCTCCCATATAGTGAATTTCATTTTAGTGGAATAACTGCAGCAGGGTATCACCTGACAGCTGTTGTTGTGACTCACAATATGATATTCACAAATGTGTGTTTCTTTTTGGGACAAATGACACTGGCCACTTTAGTTAAGGACTCTTTCAAGGATTCATAAAAGGTTTTCCATGCTTAGTGGTTGAAAGCATTGCCACTTATTAGCTCTAGTAATGTTCTGTGCCCTGTTTGCTCTGCTAAAATCTTTCAGCCGCTTCAGGTTCTCTGCCCTCTCATCCTCCGAATACTTTTTGCATTGGCCATGATTTGCTTCATAATATCTCATGATGTTAAATTCCTTAATTACCACAACAGTGTCTTGACATAGGAGGCACACACATGTGCTCTTGATAAAAAAAGTATTCTTTTTTCCAGCTCTTTTGAAATCACTCCTTCTCACTGTTAACTTTATGCTTCTTGTCTCTAGCCATTATTAAATATCAATCATTCAGTAAATTAATTTGCAGGTGCAGTCAGAGTAAAAAAGGCTTTTGCAATTTAGCTAACCGTGTTAACACAGTCTGCTGCCACCCTCAGGCGAAAGGAAAAACTTGCAAGCCACCTAATAATTCAAGTTTAATTTAAGTTTTAATTTAAGTGAAGTGACTTGTGGCCAAGTATGGTGACCCATACTCGGAATTTGTGCTCTGCATTTAACCCATCCAAGTGCACACACACAGTAGTGAACACACACACACACACCGTGAACAACGTGAACCGTAATACATTGTAAATGAGAAGCCATGGGCCAATTAACATCCACACTTTGGATTTTGGACTTTGGACCATGCTTTAAAGGTTAGGTGTTTTTTTTTTTATGAATTGAGCCCACTCCCCCATTCCCACTCATTCTCACAAAGCTCTGCCTCCAGGATCTTAGATGGCCCATAGAGTAGGGTGTCTGTAAAATAACTGACTGGAGGTGCATCCAAACACAAACAAGCCTTCTGGACCAGAAGTAAGTTTTCCAAATGGTTTACGGGCCACGGCTTAATGCATTTTTTTTTATCATGTTCTACATATCTTCCAGGTTATTTGTACAAGTCAGAAATGAAAAAAGACTATTGCACCTTTTAATTAATTATTCTTTTTATTTTTTAATGTGGATACTCTTTCACAATATCTTGTGTTTATGTAAGGTACAAGAAGACTATTAATCTTAAATCAATCAATAAATAAAGACAAGTAAATGTTGTCTGTTCCTGGTGTAGAGCCCAGCAGAAAGTGGTACAGTTTTGGGAGATCATGGATGCTGTTTTTTTTTTTTTTTTTTCTTCTCTAATATAGGTCCCGTCACTCATCCACTCACTCGTTCAGTCATTTGGTCGCCGCACCCTGTCCACTACATAAGGAATGGGGTTGTAACTGAGTCTGGAGACAGATGGCTTCTATTTATAGGCTTCTGGAGAGGTGCGAAGTTTCTTGGGATCTCTCAGAGAGGGCTCAGCTCCTTAAGGGGCCAGTCCAGTGCCACAGGGTCTTCCCCTTTAAAGCTCGTTTCTCAGCTGAGAGTATAAAAGGTACGGCTAAACAAAGCTGCACTTGGCCTTGGATGCTGTTTGTTTCTCCATGAAAGCAATCTGATCTGCATCTCCTTGGAGAAAAAGCCCTATTATTATCTCTCGGTATTAATGAAGTCTCCGAAACACTTCCAGCATCTCCTGTCTTTCCCAATAAAGACTTCTTAATCGTGTCTCACCCTCACAGGCATGCTATCTTGTCCATGGAAACATTTTTAGTTGTAAAACAACACTAATTTAAACAACTTCGATTTGGTTGTGATTTCGAGATCTTCCATTTTTTTTTTTACCAGAGTCTGTATCTTTTTGTTCTCAATTACAAAATGTTAGTAAAGTGTTTTTTTTCTCAATGTACAAAAGTATTTTATGGACATTAGAATGCTTGGAATAAAAATAAGGCAACCTTATTTATTTAGCATATCTATAGTAACAAAAAATCTATATTTATTTCTTCAATAAACTTAAGGAAGTACTCCTATCATCAGGAGTTCTCGGGTTCGGATCCTGATGATGCCACAGCCATCCGTGGTCGGGAGTCTAGGGAGCAAAACTGGCCGCGTTGTCTGGGTGGGAGGGGCGTACTCTCTCTCTCCTGTCAATCACAGCATCTAAGACTTCAGCCTCCACTCTTGGTAGCTGTCGTGTGATAGGGCAGAGCTGGCTGATGGGTGGGAACTGAGAGATGACCGAATTGGGGATGAAATGGGCAAATTACATAGAATAGTTTATAAAAATCTGTGCACTTTGGAAATAATAACTTAGATTTTTTATTCTGTTGTATTTATTAGTTTGTTTGCATATTAATTTACTCATTCTAGTTATTATTATTGTTATTATTTTTTAAAATCTTATTATTAAAATATATTATAGATTTCACTTAATTTTTAAAGACTTACTATTTTCCCCTTCCAGATGTCCTTTGGTAAAAGTTTTAGACCTTTAGACATTGTGAACAATTTCACAGTTTGAGGAAAGATTGTACCTTTTATTTTTAAGAACTGACTCATTCATGCATCCAGAACCTACTCCCATCTTAATCACATGACAGGAAGTGAAGTAATTCATAGTTTTAGTGTGACTGATGTATCACTTTATATCTGTGATAACTCTTTGGGTGATTATTACTATTGTTATAATATTACACAGTGTTTTATTGTTCATTGCATTCAAATAACACTACTTTTTAGAAAGTTTATTATACATTTTTTAATGTACTGCTCTAAAGCAAAGGATTTGCATTAATATGCTGGTATTTACCGAGACTTTAGGAAATAAAAATGTTAATGTCCACTGAATGGTGATCAGATTTTGCTCTAACTGACGTCAACAAATATTCAGTTTTAATTTTCTTTCAAATGCATGAATGTTTAAGGAGAATAAATGTTGAATCTGTTTACATGACCTGTGCCTGGTTTAAATGGGTTAATGACAGTAGCAGAAGCAGTTTGAGGAAACACTCGAGCTCAGATGTCCTGCATGAACATAAATATCCCTAGTGAGCTGTTGTGTACAAGTAAATTTGCACTAGACTTAATAAGTATGAAAGGGACTTAAAAAAAAATACAAAAGAAAAAAAAAGATAATTGTTTAACTAGGGAAACATTTAAAACAGTGTATCCATCTTACCTACATTTTGTCTGAAAAAAATATTTCTTTTTAAGAAAACAAAGCTTAATGTGTATGAATGTAATGCAATATCAGACATAACTGCATGCTTAATTTTTTTTTCCATTTGCTATTGCAGATAAATGAATCAGCTCAGTGCTGCCACTGTGTGTTCATTATCAGAACTACACAATTACTTTTGTATGAACAGAATCTGGGGTTCTTGCTACAATGTAAAGTTTTAGAAATTATTAAAAACACACACTTTTAGTAATATATCAATACGTTTATCCCGATTTGCTGAACACATAAAGGCAGTGCTTAAATTTAATTGGATGATGGATGATACCACAGATTCTTTTCCTCTTCTTCTTCTTCTTCTATAATAATAATAATAATAATAATAATAATAATAATAGCATTTTTAATTATCTGTACAATTCATTACACTTCTATGTTTACTATCAGAAAGGGATCCAGACTAGAACCTATGTTTGAGTACAAGAACTTCTGAGACTAGACCATGGAAGGATCCAGTATTCTGTCAGACTTTCACATTAAGGTCTGAGCAATGTGAACAGGATAACCTTGGCTATTTTCAGCACTCATGTGCATGGCTAGAGATGGTGTAAAACAGCGAATGGAACACACTTCAAGGTGAACATCCTTCAGCAAACAGAAGAACATCTCATCTGCTCTGATGCCGATTCTTATTACATCTTTTCTCTAGCAGTCATATGTCTGAGAATAGAAAGGGAGCTCATGGAGTCTGATATATCACTTTATGGCTGTGGTTTCTCTCCTCAGTAAGGTTTGGTACTGTGAAAAAGGGGCCGAGGTGTAGAATTGTACAGACTGAAAAGACTGAACAGAACAACTACCAATGTGATACAGAGCAAATCATTATTTATACTTTTTTTTTTTTTTTTTCATTTACATTTTGTGGCATTTGGCAGATGCCCTAAGTCTCTATCAATGAATACATCCTGATAATGGTTCACTAGGTCATGAAAGAATACCATCCGTCTAAAAAACTACTGGAGAGGTAACATAGTAAGAAAAACACACAGAAAAACTTGATTTTTAAAAAAATAAAGTGCTAATTTATTTATAAATATTTATAGAGATGTTAATATACCATGTGAAAGGTTAAATCCAGTGTTCTCAGTAATATCCTTTTTTGCACAAAGCACAGGGAGAAAATGCAAACTCCACACATGAGGTGGGATTTGAACCCCCAACCCCAGAGATGCAGTATGTAATGCACAAGTGAACATCGTAACAGGGGTTTAAAAGTAAAGCCAAATTGTCTCTGAGGTCCTCTAATGGCTGGCTGCAGTACAATGTTTAGTGGTCAAAAATATGTTGTGTTAAGTGTAAATGCTGACTGCTGTTTATCAGTATATCTTCAGTGGGTACATTATGTTAGCTACTTATACTTACATTACTTTGATTAACATGATGGATTAGCCAATGTCAGCTAGCTATTAAATAGCAGTTCAGACAGTTATGACTCAAAATCAATATATTTATACAAATTACAGGACTACAATTTAGTATTTTACCAGTTAATTCATAAATAATGCTGTACTTACAACATTGAGGTAGCCTTCGATGTGCCATCTTAATTTCAGGTAATATCCCTTGGCATGATGACTTGCAGCATGAAGAATGACTAATATGGGTAGGCAAGAGGTAGACTCACTGTTCAGTGGGCAGTGTCTACTGCTCATGCTCTGGTCTAAGGTCTCTACTGTGCAAACTCAGTCAAAATGGTGATCTTCAATTTGACCAAATTTACGCTTCAAACCCGCACAACGGAAGTCAATGGCGCCATGTTGTCCATTCATACCTACATAGCTTCAAACCCGCACAATGGAAGTCAATGGTGCCACATTGTCCACTCATAGGTATATGGCTTCATACCTGCACAATGGAAGTCAATGACGCCATTTTGTCCGTTCATATGTATATGAATTCATACTTGCACAATGGAAGTCAACGGCACCACATTGTCCACTCATATGTATATGACTTCAAACCCGCACAATGGAAGTCAGTGGTGCCATTTTGTCCATTCATATGTATACGGCTTCAAACCCCCACATTGAAAGTCAATGGCGTCATGTTGTCCATTCATATGTATATGGCTTCAAACCCACACAATGGAAGTCAATGGCACCATGTTGTTCATTCATTGGCATATGACTTCAAACCCGCACAATGGAAGTCGATGGTGCCATGTTGTCCGTTTATATGTATATGGCTTCAAACCCACCCATTGGAAGTCAATGGTGCCATGTTGTCCATTCATATGTATATGGCTTCAAACCCACACATTGGAAGTCAATGGCACCACATTGGCCACTCATAGGTATATGGCTTCAAACCTGCACAGTGGAAGTCAATGGTGCCATGTTGTCCACTCATAGGTATATAAAGTCATTCAAAAGTCTTAAGTCCACTAAGGTAAATGTCTTTCATTGTTCTACTGCAGCTGTTTAGTTCTATTTAAAAATAAATGCTTATCTGCCAAAGGAACAAGACCGTTTCAAACATGAAGTAAAAAGAAGTCTAGAAATAGGCTTAATATGTTACACCATATGTTTGTTTTATTGTAATCTCATAATGGGTAACATTAAATAAATTTGCCTTTATTTAAGATATTTTCACTTGCCAAGATATTTTTTAGAATTTAGACCTAATGATTATACATCATTTTCCAGTAAACTCTTTTAACAAGTAATCTCTGATGCAATGTTCATCACAGCCGTGTCTGTCGCTGTGTGATTGTGATTGTTCCTGGGCTGTGACGGCAGTGTTTAGTGATGGAATGGGATTAGCGAGTGTACAGGAGAATGCTGAGCATGGTGGGAATACTGTGCTGGGTTCAGCAGTCTGTCTGAAGGTGCAGGTTAGGCGTGAATAATGTGGCTTGGCACCAGATTACACACACACATACACAAACACACACACACACACACACACACACACACACACACACACATAGAGAAATGATCATTTCATTAATGAAAAGCAGGATACCTAATGCATAGCTCCAGACAGCGAGAAAGCTTCAAATGTCTGTGACTATTTTTATTAATCAGTTATATAAGGAATAAAACATTTCAGGACGTGTTGTTATAGGAAAATAATCAATGATTCAGTGGTGTGATGAAGTAGACTTACTGTTACCACACTGTTAGAAGTTGATTATTTTCCATTAACAGCATGTCCATGTAAAGCGTTTTATTCCTCTTATCCCACAGCAGTTTTAAAAAAAAACATTTATTTTTATTGAGTATGACACATTGTATTTTTATCTGTTTATATTTACTTTAGTTTAATACTGTGGAATGTCTGCAGAACAAGTTAGTTCCTGTTGTCACTTACGTTATAGCACCTATAAACAGTCATTCCCTCACAAGCCTCTATCTTAAAGTTAACAAGACAGAGAAAACACAGTGTGTCATGTTACAGAGAAAGTGGAAACCATCTGATGGCGACTTTCCTGTGTCAGAAAACGTACTGACTGTTACAAAGCACTGACATTGGAGACTCCTTCCATTAAATAAGTGTCTCCTTACAAACAACATTCACACATTTTGCTTTGTTGGATAATGCCATGTTTTTTAATCCATTAATTGTTAGGCTTAGATTATGTGAAGCTTCATCTGTACAAGTTTCTGTGAATGAGCTGTTACTACAGAAATGATAATGTATTAGAACAAGCGTATTAATATAAAATTGTGATTTGCAGCTGCACTACAGTCAGAGCTGTTGAATGAACCAATCAGAATGAACTCAATAGTGCTGTGATATAATCAAAATGAATACAATTCTGACTATATACTGAATTGCCAGTTTATTAGTCCACTAGTCCATTAGTCCATTAGTCCAGGTAATGCATAATGAACCTTCAGCTTAGTATCTGTCACAAGAGAATAATAAATTTTTGGTAACAGGGTCGCTTGTATTTAACAAACACAAATAAGCTTAGATTGGCATAAAGCCATGTTGGCAAGCAGATATGTTACAGTAATGGCAATGTTCATTTCTGTCCCATCTGTAGGTTTTTTGTGGAAAATTTGTCTACAATGTTGCAAATACAAATAGTAAGATGGCTTCTTTTACTATTCATTTTGGACGTAAAATCAAAAGCAGGAAGGGTAGCCAGGAGCAAGCCAGCCATAGGGAAGCAAGCCAGGAGGGAACCAGTTAAAGGAGAGCCAGCCAGGAGTAATCTCAAAATGTGGCAAACAGAAAAAAAAAAAAAAAAACCACAACATTTGTGCAAAGCCAGTATGAAAAAACCTAAACAGTATGAAACATGCTTTGTTTTAGTTGGATGTCTTAACGGAAGGCTCTAAGGTTTTTATAGGATACTCATGCAAAATTAGATACATTGGTGGAAGAAAAAAAAAAAGCAAAAACTGGTGATGTATAATTTTCACCTCATCATATTAAAATAATCGTTGAAAATGTATTCAATTGCATGAATAAACAATTTTGCTCACAAATACAGCTATAAATATTTATTCAGATGTATTCCTAGGCAAAAAGGAAAAGAGGTACAAGCAGCCAGCATAAAATATAGAGTTGCACAATCTTTATGAGAATATTTGAAATGCTGTGTCTTCACATAATAATGCAAATAAAGTTAATTGGAATGATTCATTCATTCATTCATTTTCATCGTGGTGGATCTGGAGTCTGTCCCGGGAACACTGGGCGTGATGTGGGAATACACGCTTGATGAGACACTACTCCGTCATAGGGCAACACGCACACACATTCACACACTCATTAATGTCTAGAAGGAATTGAGAAAGTTACTAATCCTACCTACTGGCATGTTTTCTGAAGGTGGGAGGAAACCCAAAAGCCAAGAGAAAACCCACAAGGACACAGGGAGAATATGTGAAATTCCACACAGACAGTTATCCAGGCTCAGGATTGAACCAGGAACCCCGGCGGTATGAGTTAGCTCATTTGAATTATAATTTCTTTCATTTTCATATTTTACTCGTTGAAAAACATTTTGAACTGCTGGAACTGGCTGGTTAGTTTTAGGTGTCACATCAATATTTATTGTTACTGAGCTACATGTAATTCTGGAGTGGTGCTTATGTAAATCCTTATTTATATGTCCTCTCTTTTAATTAGTATAATAGTAACAAGCACCATAAACGAACATACATACAGTCCCCTCCAAAAGTATTGGAACAGCAAGGCCAATTCTTTTATTTTTGCTATACACTGAAGACATTTGGGTTTGAGATCAGAGGATGAATGAGACGATAGTTTAGCATTTCAGCTTTAATTTCCTCATATATACATCTAGATGTTTTAAACAAATTACAACATGGCACCTTCTGTTTGAACCCACCCATTCGTCTAGTGACCAAAAATATTGGAACATGTGACTGACAGGTGTTTCTTGTTGCCTAGATGTGACCTGTTAGATTGATTGTTTAAACAATTAATAGCTTTGAATGTCTACTCCTGGGTTTCGCCTGTGAAGACTGCATTTGATGTTAGAAAGGATAAACCAACATGAAGACCAGAAAGCTGCCTATGGGAGAAAAGCAAGCCATTTTGAAGCTGAGAAAAGAGGGGGAAATCACTCAGAGCTATTGCACAGGCATTTTATCATATTTTATCATTTTACTCTTTAGTGCTCAAGGAAATACCAGATTAGACAGTTTCATATTGTATTTTATGATATTTATGCCTATGTTTAATCTTTGATAATTGTATTAGACAAACCTACTGTATACATCATCTTATCTTTTGCTATTTGGTGGTGGTTCAATCTCTGCACAAACATGACACTTGTTTGGGATTTTAAACTCTGTAATACACTCACTGCCACTATATTATACACAATTAGATGCATAGTTAGAGGCTAAGGATAATTTTTTTCCACATACAGTGTGTGTTAATCATCCTCTAGTCTTGATCTCATGTCAGAGGAACAGCTCTGATGATTAATGATCCACCATCCAAATAATATCTGGTCTGTCTACATTAATGAAGAGGACGGAGGGAGACTGACAGACTAGAGAGCAACAGCTGGACTGAAAGTCAATAACCGTATACATACAAAGTGACCTATATGGACGATTTACCTAATAAAATAGCCAATGAGTATGGCTGCATAGTACCTAATAAAGTACATGGTGCACAAAAAGTTCAAGTTCAAGTTCAAGTGGAGTTTATTGTCATTTCAGCCATATACAAGTACATAGTGAAACAAAACAATGTTTCTCCAGGACCAAGGTGCTACATAAGACGACACAGAACAACACAGAACTACAAGGGACTAAATAATTTATACATAACGTGCACAAGTGCAAACATGTGCAGACAGTACAAAACAGTACAAGACAGTACAAGACAGTACAAGTAAAACGACTACTGGGACAGACAATGGGCACAGTAAGTCCCAGTGCAGCGCCGACCAGTACACAGTTTTATTTAAAAGTGAACCTAGTGACAATAGTGCAAAGAGTACAAGAGTACAAAACAAGTAGCTGAAATAGTGTAAACATAAGAGTAGCAGCCTATGTACAGTAATAAGTACTTGTAGCAGCATAAACATGTGCAAAAACTTGCAAAAAGATTTCAGAGAGGATGGAGGATGCTCAGTTGTGTGTGTCTGTATGTATGTGTGTGTGTGTGTTCCTTCAGACCAGTTCCTGAGTATTGAGGAGTCTGATTGCATGGGGGAAGAAACTGTTGCACAGTCTGGTCGTGAGGCCCGAATGCTTCGGTACCGTTTGCCAGACAGCAGAAGGGTAAAGAGTGTGTGAGAGGGTTGTGTGGGGTCATCCACAATGCTGGTGGCTTTGCGGATGCAGTGTGAGGTGTAAATGTCCGTGATGGAGGGAAGAGAGTCCCCTACGATCTTCTCAGCTGTCCTCACTATCCGCTGCAGGGTCTTGCGATCCGAGGCGGTGCAATTCCCAAACCAGACAGTGATGCAGCTGCTCAGGATGCTCTCGATGTGGGCATGGTAAGAATGGAAGTGAGAAAGCAAAGCTTTTTGTTATTTTTTTTGAACATAGCTTATCTGTTTTCTATACTTAACAAATAGAAAATAAATAAATAAATACACTGAGTTGCCACTTTATTAGGTACACCTACCTACCTTCACCAGGAGAAGCGAACAAGAAAAGAAAGAATAATTAATAAAATACTTTATGTACGAATTATATATGAAATATAAGTTAATTTACAGTAAGTAAGTAAATAATCAGTAGGTTAACTATATAGGCAGAACATGGAGAATTAACAGAAAATTAATTAAAAAAAATTAACAAACAAAACAAGGAATTCATAAAGATTAAACAAACAAACAAAATAGCAGCAAAACCAACATTAACAACAACAATATTATTATTAATATCATAATCATAATCACCAATAATAATAATAATAATAATAATAAATTAAATATTAATTTTACTATTTATAATTATAATTATAATTAGTTTTTCCATTATCACAATATTATTCAATACTAATTTTATTTTATTCACCAAAACACACACACGCACACACACACACACACACTTCGTGTCACTTTTATCTATTTACAGTCACATATCTCATATTTCAGGTTGCACCATTTATGCAGCGCGCGCCATCCGAGCATGCATGTCCCACCTTTTATTACTTCTGCTGATCGCTGATTGGCTACTGTCTCGTCTACTCTTCTCTGATTGGCTGCTGGGTGGAACTCCCGCACGAGCCCACGACACTGCCTTGCCTCATTGCCTCATTCATTTTTATAGAGAACTTTTTTTTTTTCCTTTTAATTCAAAGCAGGACACTTAGTGGTTGAGTAACTAAGCGTATGAAGGCAGAAACATGACCAAAATGCTGACAGTTGCTAAATTTATGAGGAATTTTGCTTCATTAGGCTGGAGACCCGCAGCACGTTCCCTCAGCGTCAAGGTAACAAATTATATCTTGTTACTTTTTACTGTATCAATGTAGCTCCTTAGCTAAATCAATCAGAGCTTCAAATAAGAATAATTCATGTCTCTCTCTCTCTCTCTTTTTTGTTGCAACTTTTGCATTAAGACTTCACTACAGAAGTTGAATGAGACGGATATCATGCTGCAACACTTTCCATTTGTCAACTTAAACCTGTATAATATTTGATAAACTTGCTGAAAATGCTTGCTAAAAAGTCATGACTAGCATTAGCCAGGTTGCAGCTAGCTCGCTAGCTACCTATCTAACTAACTCGTTTAATATTCACATAACTATTACACTAAGTTTTCAAGAAGCCACTTTGATTTGCACTGCATTGCAGGTTTATCTATTTTCTTCCTTTCTATGCCCTTCTGTGTAGTATGGACTTCATTTCTTACTCTCCACTTCCAAAAAGAAGTATAAAAGCATATCAAACTTTCTGATATGATTGCAGTGTGAACTAGACTAACAGGGTGATGTAATATTGCATCATTTCAGCAAGCATGGGCAAATCCTCAGAATGAAATACAAATATATTCTGGTGTATATTCCTACTCCCTGGTTTTCCAGCCTGAGCGCAGGATCTGGTTCCACTTGCAGCTGTATTGTGTCTTGCATGCAGGCTCAGAGCGCTCACCTGGTTCTCGAAGATGGCACAGTGATGAAGGGCTACTCCTTTGGCCATGGCCAGTCAGCGTCCGGAGAGTTGGTCTTCAACACAGGGCTCGTGGGGTGAGGAAACATCTACTGCTCTCACCTCCACTGACTGTAGACTGTACTTAGAGAAGTGTGCATGTACAGTTTCTGTTAGCTCCCACAGTAGTATACATTCCAGATATAACTCTAATACTGAAATGTGGACTCATATGCATATACGTATAATACATATGTGAACTTATTTATGACTACATGATACTGTTATGAGGTATAATACGAGTATACAACACTGATATTAGCTCTGATATGAGTATACAACACTGATATGAGCTCTGATATGAGTATACAACACTGATATGAGCTCTGATGTGAGTATACACTACTGATATGAGCTCTGATATGAATATACAATTCTGCTTTGAGATTTGATATGAGATCATGATACTGTTATGAGGTATAATACGAGTATACAACACTGATATGAGCTCTGATATGATATCTGATATCAGTATACAACACTGATATGAGATTTGATATAAGTATACAGCACTGATATGAGATTTGATATGAGTATACAATACAGATATGAGCTCTGATATGAGTATACACTACTGATATGAGCTCTGATATGAGTATACAATACAGATATGAGCTCTGATATGAGTATACAACACTGATATGAGCTCTGATATGAGTATACAACACTGATATGAGCTCTGATATGAGTATACACTTCTGATATGAGTATACAATACTGATATGAGCTCTGATATGAGTATACAATACAGATATGAGCTCTGATATGAGTATACAACACTGATATGAGCTCTGATATGAGTATACAACACTGATATGAGCTCTGATATGAGTATACAACACTGATATGAGCTCTGATATGAGTATACAATACAGATATGAGCTCTGATATGAGTATACAATACAGATATGAGCTCTGATATGAGTATACAACACTGATATGAGCTCTGATATGAGTATACAATACAGATATGAGCTCTGATATGAGTATACACTTCTGATATGAGTATACAATACTGATATGAGCTCTGATATGAGTATACAATACAGATATGAGCTCTGATATGAGTATACACTACTGATATGAGCTCTGATATGAGTATACAATACAGATATGAGCTCTGATATGAGTATACAATACTGATATGAGCTCTGATATGAGTATACAGCACTGATATGAGCTCTGATATGAGTATACAATACAGATATGAGCTCTGTTGTGAGTATACAACACTGATATGAGCTCTGATATGAGTATACAACACTGATATGAGCTCTGATACGAGTATACAATACTGATATGAGCTCTGATATCAGTATACAACACTGATATGAGATTTGATATAAGTATACAGCACTGATATGAGATTTGATATAAGTATACAACACTGATATGAGCTCTGATATGAGTATACAATACAGATATGAGCTCTGATATGAGTATACAATACTGATATGAGCTCTGATATGAGTATACACTACTGATGTGAGCTCTGATATGAGTATACAATACTGATATGAGCTCTGATATGAGTATACAATACAGACATGAGCTCTGATATGAGTATACAGCACTGATATGAGCTCTGATATGAGTATACAACACTGATATGAGCTCTGATATGAGTATACAACACTGATATGAGCTCTGATATGAGTATACAATACTAATATGAGCTCTGATATGAGTATACAATACAGATATGAGCTCTGATATGAGTATACAATACTGATATGAGCTCTGATATGATATCTGATATCAGTATACAACACTGATATGAGATTTGATATAAGTATACAACACTGATATGAGCTCTGATATGAGTATACAATACTGATATGAGCTCTGATATGAGTATACAACACTGATATGAGCTCTGATATGAGTATACAACACTGATATGAGCTCTGATATGAGTATACAATACAGATATTCAATTCAATTCAATTCATTTTTATTTGTATAGCGCTTTTTACAAAGGTCATTGTCTCAAAGCAGCTTTACACAAACAAAAGTAAAGTGAAGTGTGTGTGTGTGCCGTCTCTGATGAGCAAGCAGGGCGACGGTGGCAAGGAAAAACTCCCTGAGATGGTGATAGGAAGAAACCTTGAGAGGAACCAGGCTCAACAGAGAACCCATCCTCATATGGGTTTACACTGTAGTGTGCGTGTGTGTGAGCACAATGTGTGTTGGTGTAGTCCATGGAAAACAGCTGAAGCGTTTTCGTGGCAGTATGAAGCATTGCCGGTGGACAGGTCCAGAGTGAAGGGGGGGAGGTCTGGATCACCGGCAGCTCAGGAGTGTAGCTCGGCAGAAGGAGAAGGAAAGTGGTTAGGTACACTCACAGTCACCGTGTGGAGATAAAACTCAACATCCACGAGTCCCCCAGTTCTACTCCTTTGATAAAAACACTAGTCGCTAAATGCTAGGTTAAATAAATAAGTCTTCAACCTCGACTTAAACACTGAGACCGTGTCTGCTTCACGTACATTAACTGGGAGACTATTCCATAATTTTGGGGCTTGGTAAGAGAAAGCTCTGCCCCCTGCCGTGGTTTTGGCAATGCGTGGTACTGATAGACAGCCTGCATCCTTAGAGCGAAGTAGGCGCGGCGGAACGTAAGGTACTAACATATCGCTTAAATACTGCGGAGCGAGACCGTTTAATGCTTTATAAGTTAGGAGTAATATTTTAAAATCGATGCGGAATCTTACTGGGAGCCAGTGTAATGTAGATAAGACTGGCGTGATATGCTCATACTTCCTAGTCCTAGTCAGGACCCTCGCTGCTGCGTTCTGAACTATCTGAAGCTTATTTATGCATCTAGACGAACATCCAGATAGTAAAGCATTACAGTAATCTAATCTGGACGTGATAAATGCATGGACTAGTTTTTCAGCATCACTTAGCGAAAGTATATTTCTAATCTTAGCAATATTTCTGAGGTGGAAAAATGCTAACCTGCTTACATTATCTACATGCGCCTCAAATAGAGATATGAAAGAGATATGAGCTCTGATATAAATATACGATACTGATATGAGCTCTGATATAAATATACAATACTGATATGAGCTCTGATATGAGTATACAACACTGATATGAGCTCTGATATGAGTATACAATACTGATATGAGCTCTGATATGAGTATACAGCACTGATATGAGCTCTGATATGAGTATACAATACAGATATGAGCTCTGATATGAGTATACAATACTGATATGAGCTCTGATATGAGTATACAACACTGATATGAGCTCTGATATGAGTATACAATACAGATATGAGCTCTGATATGAGTATACAACACTGATATGAGCTCTGATATGAGTATACAATACAGATATGAGCTCTGATATGAGTATACAACACTGATGTGAGCTCTGATATGAGTATACAACACTGATATGAGCTCTGATATGAGTATACAATACAGATATGAGCTCTGATATGAGTATACAACACTGATGTGAGCTCTGATATGAGTATACAACACTGATATGAGCTCTGATATGAGTATACAATACAGATATGAGCTCTGATATGAGTATACAACACTGATGTGAGCTCTGATATGAGTATACAACACTGATATGAGCTCTGATATGAGTATACAATACAGATATGAGCTCTGATATGAGTATACAATACAGATATGAGCTCTGATATGAATATATAATACAGATATGAGCTCTGATATGAGTATACAGCACTGATATGAGCTCTGATATGAGTATACAACACTGATATGAGCTCTGATATGAATATACAATACAGATATGAGCTCTGATATGAGTATACAACACTGATATGAGCTCTGATATGAGTATACAATACAGATATGAGCTCTGATATGAGTATACAATACTGATATGAGATTTGATGTGAGTATACAACACTGATATGAGCTCTGATGTAAATATACGATACTGATGTGAGCTCTGATGTAAATATACAATACTGATATGAGATTTGATGTGAGTATACAACACTGATATGAGCTCTGATATAAATATACGATACTGATATGAGCTCTGATATAAATATACAATACTGATATGAGCTCTGATATGAGTATACAACACTGATATGAGCTCTGATATGAGTATACAATACTGATGTGATCTCTGATGTAAATATATGAGATTTGATATGAGAATACAATACTGATATGAGCTCTGATGTAAATATGCAATACTGTTACGAGCTCTGATGTAAGTGTACAACACTAATATACTGTGTACTGTGTTGGCTTGGGACTGCGACCACAAGCAGCTTTGTACTTAGCACTCCATCAGTGGACAGTGGATAGGTTTAACAAACCAGACTTCTTGTGAAAACTGTGATGAATTTACTGGTTTCCCAACTGCACTATTTGTCCATATAGTACACAATAATAGAAGGGATTTATTTATAATCACACTATCTGTTAGCACCCTGATGAGGATGGGTTCCCTTTTGAGTCTGGTTCCTCTCAAGGTTTCTTCCTCATATCATCTCAGGGAGTTTTTCCTCTCCACCGTCGCCTCTGGCTTGCTCATTAGGGATAAATTCACATATTTACAATTTATTTTGGTTTAATTCAATTTGAGTCTATTTATTTCTGTAAAGCTGCTTTGTGAAAATGTCCATTGTTAAAAGCACTATACAAATAAAATTGAATTGAATTAATATGATCTCGTACATCAGTATACTGTACTGATATTTTAATCTTCCTTTTGCATTTAGATATCCAGAGGCCCTCACGGACCCCAGCTACAGAGGCCAGATTCTTACACTTACCTACCCCATTGTGGGCAACTACGGCGTCCCCAACATGCAGGAGCTTGATGAAGTGGGACTGAGAAAGAATTCAGAGTCGGATCGCATTCAGGTGACCGTACCTCCATGCACTGGAGTCACCTAGTGTCACATGCTGCTAATTCATTTATTATGACTTAATATTGTTAATATTTAAACAACTTTAGTGCTGTTTAATGAAACAGTTTGGCCAAAAATGAGAAAATCACACGATTTTCCAGCCATCATGTGTTGCCTGGAGTTCATTTATTTAGATATCTCTTTAGTTCTTATAATTATTATACCATGGAAATAATGTAATTATACAAATCAATCATTCAATCAATCAATCAATCAATAAATAAATCTCTTGCCATATCTGCCAGCCCTTTGCTTATTTGCTTTGGAAACTATGGCAAAATGTATGCAATGTCACAGAACACTTGGGTGTGTGCTGTTATAGAAAAATAATCAATGATCAACAATCTTTTATTGTTCCTATATCACAGATAATTTGCCAATGCTAACACTTTTTGATTCATTAAAGAATGGCACGTCATACTTTTTATCCATATATAGTTACATCTGGTGTTGTGGAACATCTGTGAAACAAGTTAGTTGCTGTTATCTCTACATTTTAGAAGCTATAACTAGCTGTTCCCACACCAGCCTCTCTTGTTTTTTCTCTCTTGAAGTTAATATGACAAAAAAATGCAGCTCGACATGTCAAGCTGGTTTTAGACTGTGTTATCTGAGGCATTTTTAAAGATTATTGACTGTCACACAGCACAAAATGATCTCAATAAATGTCATCAGTCAGCGGGATCTGGACCTGTGGAGAAAACAGGCTCACATAAACATACCTTCTGCAAAGTTTTGTAAAATTTCTGAAAATTGTACAGTGTAAACCTGGCTTCACTGACAAACCACAAAGCCCTCCATCCGAATGATTTCCTGTGTTGTAAACTTTAAAGTTACAGCTTTACCTCTTACTGTAACAAGCACTGATACCGGAGATTCCTTCCATAAATGTTAAATAAATATCTTTTTAAAAATATTTTTAATGCACGAATACCTGTATAAGTTGTTAGCATACAAACAATAGCATATTAGAATGAGTGCATTATTATAAACCTTGCAGCTGGATCTACTGTCCAAGCTATTCTGATATGTAAGGAATAACCACCACCCCCAACCAACCACCCCCAACCCCCAGCATACGTTAATTTCATATAGTATATAGTATATAACTGGTCTGTCATTCCGGTTATACCACAGCGAACAAACACAGTTTATGGTTTACTGGTTTATAGTTAGATTTAATGTTGTGGAACGTCTCAGAGACAAGTTCTTGTTATCTCCTACATTATAGCTGCAATAAACAGTCGTTCTTCATCAGCTTCTCTCCCTCTCTCTCTAACACACACACACACACACACACACACACACACACACACACACAGAGGCACAGCCTGTCATTTTACCATGAAAACTGAGAAAGCTAAAGTGTAACCGAGACTGAGAGTGCTTACATTCGAGAGTCCTTCCATAACGGACACAGTAATATTAACCTATCGTTCATGTTGCAGCCGGAACGTCCTGTTCTGTTTTGTGAAAATAATGCCTTCTGACCAGTCAGATTCAAGCATCCAAGTGCACTGTGCTACTAAGAAAATTAATCAACAACTTCTCACTGCACTGTTGTATAATTGCAAATATACCATCTACTGTTATAAACAGTATAATGATAGCATATTAGCAACATGTAATCATGTTTCGCTCTATTATATAACAAATTAGGTTATGACATATGTAGTGATATCGCTCCTGTAACTAGTTTCCTTGTGATTTCTGTCCTATATAACACCTCATTAACCTCATTAAGAGCATATGAAGATCTATTTAATGTCTTGTGTTTAAATCCTCAGTATATCAGGCTGAGTGTGTGTGATGTATTTGCAGGTATCAGGGCTACTGGTGCAGGATTACAGTCACGACTACAGCCACTGGAACTCGGTGAAGTCTCTGGCACAGTGGCTGCAGGAGGAGAAGGTAATGTTTAGTGTGATATGTCTGTGTTAATCTTGTGCTATTCGTAGCTCAGTGTTATGGTTTTGTTCCTCCAGCTTTGAGTGATGTTATTCTGATGTATATCTGTTACGTAGGTTCCAGCTTTATACGGCGTGGACACCAGGATGCTGACCAAAATCATCCGAGACAAGGTCGGCCACTTTACTCATTTCTGCAGATGCAGTGAAGTGGTGTATGGGTGGTAGTTTTTGTTACATTAGCCTGATTAATAATCATGTGGAATGGTTTGTTGGTACCAGATGGGCTGTTTTGAAGATTTCAGAACCTGATGAAATCTCCTGGGATTTTCATACACAGTTTACACAGAATGATGCGAAAAACAAGAACAACAACAACAATAACAACACCACCTTGTTGAGGAGAAGAGGAGGTAAGAGGAGAATGGCCAGACTGATTCAAGCTGACAGGAAGGCTACCGTAACTCAAATAACCACTCTTTACAACCGTGGTGAACAGAAAAGCATCTCAGAATGCACTACACATCAAACCATGAGGTGGACGGGCTACAACAGCCCATCAGTTTCCACTCCTGTCAGCCAGGAACTGGAATCTGAGGCTACAGTAGGCACAGGATCACCCAAACTGGACAGCTGACAACTGGAAAAACATCTCCTGGTTCATCTTCATCTGTCCAGTTTCTCTGAGCCTGTGTCCACTGTAGCCTCATATTCCTTCTCTAGCCCTCAGATTTCTGCACGATCCCTAGTAAAGGTGCAATAAGTAGTTTGCTTCTTCAGCTGTTCATGCCCCAAGGTTCAACATGTAGTGGATGCTGAGATACTTTTCTGCTCACCACGGTTATAAAGAGTGGTTATTTGAGTTACCGTAGCCTTCCTGTCAGCTTCCTGTCACCTGGCCATTCTCCTCTGACCTCTCTCATCAACAAGGCATTTCCGAACACAAAGAACTTCTGCTTGCTGGATTTATTTATTTATTTTTGTGTGTGTGTAAACTCTATAGGCTGTTGTAAGCTCTAGAGACTGTTGTGTGTGAAAATCCCAGGAAATCAGCAGTTTGTGAAATACTCAAACCAGTCCCTCTGGCACCAACAGCTATGCCATGGTTAAAGATCACACTTTTTCCCTTCTGATGTTTGATGTGAACATTAACTGAAGCTCTTGAGATTATACATTGCGCTACTGCCACATGATTGGCTAATTGGATTAATGCACGAACGAGCAGGTGTACAGGTGTTCCTATTAAAGTGGCTGGTGAGTGTATATCCAGTCAACTTCAATTCAAGTCAATATCAAGTCAATTTCAAGATTAAAAACAAAACAAAATCATGATTTTTTTTGCAGCCGATAGAATGTAGACGGGAAAATCTTATTCTCTGAAGCAGCTCTTTGTCTGAAATAAATGAGATTTCTTGTATTACTCTTTTTTTCTACTACTGAAGACTCCACAACCTTTCTTGAAACATTACCCATTTTGACCTTTCAGTGCATTATACAGAATGTATTGTTTGCTTTTATTTCTTTCATCAGGGGACAGTTTTGGGGAAGATTGAGTTTGAAGGGCAGCCAATAGAAATTACTGACCCAAATGTACGAAACCTAGTGGCAGAAGTCTCGACGAAGGTAAGCAGACCCTCACGTGAGGCGATTGACTGTGTTACAGGCTGTGCTGCTGTTACACTGACCTCTTTATCTCTTCACCTCTCATTTTTTATCAGGAAGTCCGAGTGTATGGGAAAGGCAATCCTATCAAAGTGGTGGCTGTTGACTGTGGGATCAAGCACAACATCATCAGGCTGCTCGTCAAGGTGACAAATATGTTATTATGTTAATGAACATCTACTGGAGCACATTTCCTAACTAAGGGTGCTTGTTTTTTCTTCGGATACATTTTACATGTAATCCGGTGGGATTTTATAAAGTTTTGCCGGTGGTGTGTGTTTATGTGTGTGTTTATTCAGCGCGGTGCCGAGGTACACTTGGTGCCGTGGGATCAGGACCTCATGAGCCTCGAGTACGATGGCCTCTTCATATCTAACGGCCCTGGAGACCCCGCTTTGGCTGAAACTCTGATCCAGAACGTCCGCAAGGTACTTCATCCAGCACTCCTCTTACACTCCTCTTACACTCCGCTTACACTCTACTTACACTCCTCTTACACTCCTCTTACACTCCGCTTACACTCTACTTACACTCCTCTTACACTCCGCTTACACTCCACTTACACTCCTCTTACACTCCGCTTACACTCCTCTTACACTCCGCTTATACTCCTCTTACACTCCACTTACACTCCTCTTACGCTCCACTTACACTCCTCTTACACTCCGCTTACACTCCACTTACACTCTACTTACACTCCTCTTTCGCTCCTCTTACACTCCACTTACACTCCTCTTTCGCTCCTCTTACACTCCGCTTACACTCCTCTTACACTCCGCTTACACTCCACTTACACTCTACTTACACTCCTCTTTCGCTCCTCTTTCGCTCCTCTTACGCTCCACTTACGTTCCTCTTTCGCTCCTCTTACACTCCGCTTACACTCCGCTTACACTCCTCTTACACTCCGCTTACACTCCTCTTACACTCCACTTACAATCCTCTTACACTCCGCTTACACTCCACTTACACTCCTCTTACACTCCACTTACACTCCTCTTACACTCCGCTTACACTCTACTTACACTCCTCTTACACTCCACTTACAATCCTCTTACACTCAGCTTACACTCCGCTTACGCTCCACTTACGCTCCTCTTACGCTCCTCTTACGCTCCTATTACGCTCCTATTACGCTCCTCTTCCGCTTCTCTTCCGCTTCTCTTCCGCTTCTCTTACGCTCCTCTTACACTCAGCTTACGCTCCGCTTACGCTCCACTTACGCTCCTCTTACGCTCCTCTTACGCTCCGCTTACGCTCCTATTACGCTCCTATTACGCTCCTCTTCCGCTTCTCTTCCGCTTCTCTTACGCTTCTCTTAAGCTCCTCTTACGCTCCACTTACACTCCTCTTACACTCCGCTTACACTCCTCTTACACTCCGCTTACGCTCCACTTACACTCCTCTTACACTCCGCTTACGCTCCACTTACACTCCTCTTACGCTCCACTTACACTCCTCTTACACTCCGCTTACACTCCTCTTACACTCCGCTTACGCTCCACTTACACTCCTCTTACACTCCGCTTACGCTCCACTTACACTCCTCTTACACTCCTCTTACGCTCCACTTACACTCCTCTTCCACTCCTCTTACACTCCTCTTTAAATGGAAACACAAATAATTATAATTATCATATAATAACACCAAAATGGTGCATGATTTGTTTTTAGATAAAAGACGTATAATACCTGGTTTTCAGTCATGGTTTAGATCATATCATGTAAACATTAGTGCCTGAATGACACCGACTTTTGTATACTGGGTAGACTTAACATTAAAGCAATACATTACTGGTAAATAGGCTAATTAAAAAAAAACAAAAACAAAGATATCACTGTCAATCTTTAGAAGTTGATTGCTATTTGGAAGTATTGGATGTTTTTTCAAATAATTTGCATTTATTTGTGCAAATGTGGCTAATTAAATATGTGTAAATTTGCATACTATACAAACCCAAAAATCTAGTCTTTGGATGATTTTAGGATTAAATTGGTAATTTGACTGTAGTTCATTCTTCAGAAATGGTTCTGAACAAAGAAAAAATAAATGTCACACTAGGATTTGCAGTTTGAAAGGGTTAGAAAGGAAAGTGACATGTATATCATAATGAAAAACAAGTTTTTCAGGGACATATGACATGTGATTGTTCTAAGTGGGCGGGGCTTAAGCCTTCTTCAGAGTTTCGGATTTTGGGCTTGAGTTGACAAAACAGTGAAAGAAACCTTTTTTTCCAGCTGAGTTTTGCTAATCTTTTCATTGCTGCCGTTTGAGAGACATGGATACGACTGATCCAAAAATCTGAAAAATGATTGATCTGACCAAAATGATTTGTGTTTTAAATGCCCTGCCTGTAATGACACATCAGGATTTCATCATTGTTGTCTGATGGCTTTTCCATGTCAGGTGCTGGAGAGCGATCGTCCTGAGCCGGTGTTTGGTATCTGTATGGGGAACCAGATCACAGCTTTGGCTGCTGGTGCTCAGTCGTACAAACTGCCCATGGGGAACAGGTAATGGACATGCTGGGAGTGTGATAAGAGGAGGATGTTGTTAGCAGCACGGTACACCGGACTACATAAACTGCAATTACACAACAATAACCAGGAAAATAAATATACAAGACAATAAATATACAAGATAATAAATACCCAGGAAAATAAATATACAAGATAATAAATACCCAGGAAAATAAATACACAGAACAATAAATATACAAGATAATAAAGACCCAGGAAAATAAATACACAGAACAATAAATATACAAGATAATAAATACCCAGGAAAATAAATACCCAGGAAAATAAATATACAAGATAATAAATACACAGGAAAATAAATATCCAAGACAATAAATATACAAGATAATAAAGACCCAGGAAAATAAATACCCAAGACAATAAATATACAAGATAATAAAGACCCAGGAAAATAAATACACAGAACAATAAATATACAAGATAATAAATACCCAGGAAAATAAATACCCAGGAAAATAAATACCCAGGAAAATAAATACACAGGACAATAAATATACAAGATAATAAATACCCAGGAAAATAAATATCCAAGACAATAAATATACAAGATAATAAAGACCCAGGAAAATAAATACCCAAGACAATAAATATACAAGATAATAAAGACCCAGGAAAATAAATACACAGAACAATAAATATACAAGATAATAAATACCCAGGAAAATAAATACCCAGGAAAATAAATACCCAGGAAAATAAATACACAGGACAATAAATATACAAGATAATAAATACCCAGGAAAATAAATATCCAAGACAATAAATATACAAGATAATAAAGACCCAGGAAAATAAATACCCAAGACAATAAATATACAAGATAATAAAGACCCAGGAAAATAAATACACAGAACAATAAATATACAAGATAATAAATACCCAGGAAAATAAATACCCAGGAAAATAAATACCCAGGAAAATAAATACACAGGACAATAAATATACAAGATAATAAATACCCAGGAAAATAAATATCCAAGACAATAAATATACAAGATAATAAAGACCCAGGAAAATAAATACCCAAGACAATAAATATACAAGATAATAAAGACCCAGGAAAATAAATACACAGAACAATAAATATACAAGATAATAAATACCCAGGAAAATAAATACCCAGGAAAATAAATACCCAGGAAAATAAATACACAGGACAATAAATATACAAGATAATAAAGACCCAGGAAAATAAATACACAGGACAATAAATATACAAGATAATAAAGACCCAGGAAAATAAATACACAGGACAATAAATATACAAGATAATAAATACACAGAACAATAAATATACAAGATAATAAATACACAGAACAATAAATATACAAGATAATAAAGACCCAGGAAAATAAATACCCAAGACAATAAATATACAAGATAATAAAGACCCAGGAAAATAAATACCCAAGACAATAAATATACAAGATAATAAATACCCAGGAAAATAAATACTCAGGAAAATAAATATACAGAACAATAAATATACAAGATATTAAATACACAGGACAATAAATATATAGGACAATAATTATATGAGATAAAAATATACAAGATCATAAATACCCAGGAAGATACATACCCAGAAGTGTGTAATACAGTCCATGAAATAGTGCTGTAATTTTAAAGGGTAGGTGTGTGGTAGATTGTTTTAATACAAAAGGAAAATGTTTGCCTGTGTAAGGGAAATGGCCATTACAGATACCATCAAAAAGCTGATCTTTTTAATTGACACAAGTAAATGGTTTGTTGATACATAAATTAAAAAACAAAAATCCAAGACATTGATGAAATGCTTGTTTCATTTTTGTGTATTGAGAAACTTTAAAATCAGTTTAACTAATCAAAGTGTAACACTAGTTGACAGATAGTACACGTGTCTGTTTGTACACACACCATGCACACACTTTTTGCATTGTCTTTCTACCTCGTAGATAAGTGTGTTTTGACTCTTTGGAAACTACACAGTCATCAGTTTTGTTCAGGGAGTGAACACGCATCTGTCTCTTGTCTGTATGTGTAGAGGCCAGAACCAGCCGGTGCTGAATGTAATGACGGGACAAGCCTTCATCACGGCTCAGAATCACGGCTACGGGATAGACAGCGAGTCTCTGCCGCTAGGCTGGAGTCCGCTCTTCATCAATGCCAACGATGGAACCAATGAGGTCCGGTCTCCACATAGTAATAAAGTTATTAGCCAAGTGATTGGAATAAGATTTTATTGGAATATGATTTGGGATGTTTAGCTTATCTATAGTGTTATTATTATTCATTATTATTTTTTAAACCATTAGTTCACAAGAAATTAAAAGTCTAAATGCAGTCACTCAGGCAAGACATGTTTAGGATCTGAGATTTGCTCCTTTAGTTTTGTACTAGAGAAGACACTTTAGAGGCTAAGTAAGGGAAGCTTATAATTTTGCAAAATGCATTTTAAATCATCAATATACGTCCAACATCTTTGAGTTGAGTTTGAGCTCATGTGACTTTTGACACTGTATAATACAGTGGTGGGTAAGAAAATGGACAAAAGAACATCATCAAGAACAAGATTAAAACCTTAAAACCAAATTCTCTTCCTCACACTGCAAAAAAAAAAAAAAAAAAAAAAGCAAGTGAAAATAGCTTGAATACTGATAAATGTACTGTATATATGATATGAGGTTATGAGATCAATCATATATATATATATATATATATATATATATATATATATATATATATATATATATATGTATACATACATGCACGTGGGTGTTATACTGTGAACTATTTTGTTAATAATGTTAAAAATATAACAGACATGCTGTGATATAATCATGGTTTTCTTTTGATCCATGGACTATTATTGTAGCTGGGATTAAGTTTTTTTTTTTAATACCTTTTCCTTAATTAGGGCATCATGCATAACACCAAGCCAATCTTCACGGCGCAGTTTCATCCGGAAGCGAAAGGTGGCCCCACTGATACAGAGGTACTGCAGCTGCTGATTGATTTATTTGTTTTGTTTCGAACGCCATGCATGAATATCTGTTGTAATTACATCCCAACCTTTCATTTCATGCTCTGCGTCAAACACAATTAAATTACGCTGTGCTTGTTCAGAGATAACACGAACACTTCTTACTCAGGATGTATTAATGTTCACGTCGATGCACTGCATTTGTCTATTCATTTGTCTTGATTTCTTTTGTTTCTGCGCAGTTCCTCTTTGATGCGTTCCTGTCTCTGATAAAGAAGGGGAAAAACAGCAGCATTGTGTCTGTGATGCCAAAGAAACCTGAAGTTCCACCGAGAGCCCAGGTGAGGGCGCCACAGCCACACGCATAGAGGAGATGATCGAGAGAGAGAGAGAGAGAGAGAGAGAGATGTGGATGTAGATCACCTTCGGAGTGTACAGTTAAAATACAAAATAGGTTTAGTTTCAGATGTAAATCTGTTGCCCAGTAAGTTTTTGATGTGTTTCTCTGATTTCTGAGGCAAATTATGTTTTGCTAAGTTGTGTGTTCTCTTGGCTTTTTGCAGGTGTCTAAAGTGTTGGTGCTCGGCTCTGGTGGTCTGTCCATCGGCCAGGCTGGTGAGTTTGACTACTCAGGCTCACAGGCTGTGAAAGCCATGAAGGTAAGTCTAACAGAACATGCCCTACATCACAGCCAGTCTCAGGATGCTTTCACACCTATTAGTCCATTCGCCTACGCAAAATTAACTTTTGCTATTTGGTTTGGTTTAGTTTTGCACTGCAAATCATTGAATTATCATCTTAATTAAATAAAAAAACTTAGCTGAGGACCGTGTAGGGCTGAAAACCTCCTTCTAAACTCTTCCATTCGTTGGTCAGAAACATGGTGATGGAAAAAGGTAAACGAACCTTTTCCAAGTGTGTGTAGGAATCACAAAAATCACCCGAGAGCATGAAGCCAGACCAGACGACTAGGTTAAAACATCCTGTGTATCGCATCGAGTGTGTTTTTTTCTCTTTTTTTTCGTCACCCCAAATCTCCAGAGCACATGGTTTCTCTGCAGCTTGCAGCTCAATTTACAGTGTCGATTCAGAGTCAGATTGCTTTCTCACTGCAATCAAATCATGCTGAAATTCACTTGGAAGTGGAATGAGACCACCTCGCTCAGATAGTTGTTTTGGTCCTCACCTGTAATCACCTGCTTAAAGAACCACACAGAGAGGGATAACACATCAGGGTTCTATTTACACACACTAAAGGCTGAATATGTGACAGCACCGTGCTACTCATGACACATGAACTCAACAAGTGCAACCTGTGTCTTCATTCCTCACGTCTTCATTACATGAGTCTGTTTTTTTCAGTATTCACCTTGGCCTGCTTAGCAGTGAAACCTTCCCAGTTTGGGAGCTGATTAATGACTGACCAACGGTGTATCGCAGTATCCATAATTAGTATAAATGGCTACTCCAACTCATGAGATGTGTAAATAAATGACGATTATAGTAGTTCTTCTGTAAGTAATGATATTGTTCCATTTTTTTCTGTGTTTACAGTACAGCCACATTTTCTTAATGTGTGATTTATAACTACATCAATGTTAACCGCCCACACAATCAAACTGCGAGACAGGGTGCCGTTGGCATTGCTAATATGTATATAATTAATATTGGGTGAATATTCCGGCACAGTGAATGAAATAAGTCAGTATATCATAATAGTCGCTTTGTCCTGAAATGGTCTGTTTAGTATATTTTGGTGTTTTAGTATGATTTATGAGTCTAGGAATACTATCCACTGGCATGTGAGACCAGGAGCTGTGGGCATTGCTAATATGACCTTTTATTAATATGAATTATTTGTGGAGGAAATGCAGCTTTTGCTAATTAGACCTGTTGCACTGGAGCAGAAGAAATATCCACCATGTTGCCCTCTGTGCAGGAGGAGAACCTGAAGACGGTGCTGATGAACCCGAACATCGCGTCGGTGCAGACTAATGAGGTGGGAACCAAGCAGGCAGACACGGTCTACTTCCTGCCCATCACACCACAGTTTGTGACGGAGGTGATCAAAACCGAGAGGCCCGATGGCATCCTGCTCTCCATGGGCGGACAAACAGCACTCAACTGTGGTGAGATCCTCCTGAATGTCACTATATGTCTGGATATTTTGGTAAATTAGATGCTATTTTGTTTTTTGCTCCTGTGGATGTTAACCAAATCTATATACTTTTTAAAAAATACTCATTTTAACACATTTCCTTATATAAGTCTATGGTCCTCCATTCAAAGCTAGGTTAAAGGCGTCATATGTCTGTGATACTTAAATTCACAAACTACGCCACGCTGATCTATCTAACCATCTGGGAGTGTTTTACAATGAAAAGAACCACGTAACCTTTTCTTCTCCACTGATTTTTTTTTTTCTTTACAATTTTCATTTCCACCCTATGGTAGCTACAAAAACAGAACAGTACAGTACAGTAACTTTAGCCAAAGATTTTAAAATGCGATTTTAAAAGCACATTGTCCTAGTGTCTGTGTCTATCTTCATACCATATACCTTAGCAAAAGCTGTGAGCTAAGGTCCATTTTAAATATAGACGTTTTATCTATAGAGCCAGAAGTTACAGTGGCAAAGAAAAGCTCCCTGGGAAGACATGATGAAGAAACCTTGAGTTTCCAGACTCAAAATGGAACCAGATAGTGGGATTATAAATCATTAGAATATACAGGTGTCGAAGTATAAAGACAAACAGTACTGAGAGTGTTTACAGGATGTTCAATATGAGCAGATAAGAGTGAATAAGAGTCCTGGGATGAGCACAGGACAGTCTTTATGATTACAGCAGCAGCTCTGCAAAACATTATCCAGGTGAGATTAAACACTGAAGCAAGCAGGAGACTTGGGAATAAACTGTTTTGGGAAGAGTCCTGGGATCAGTACTGAATCAGTACTGTCCTGAAACTCTGTTTTAAATTAGATATGACGTATGCCATCTTACCTGCGCATCGTCAGACACTCAGGCCTTTGATAATGGCATCGAACTGATGAATTGGATTGGGCCATCTTTAATAAAATGAGGTGGAGGTGAACGCCAAATGTGAACCGTTGATCTGTGTGTGTGGTCAGGAGTGGAGCTGTTTCAGAGCGGCGTGCTGCAGCAGTACGGCGTGAAGGTTTTGGGCACGCCTGTAGAGTCCATCATCGCCACAGAGGACAGACAGCTGTTTGCTGACAAGCTGAAGGAGATCAACGAGAGGATCGCCCCCAGTGTCGCTGTGGAGTCGGTGAGACCTGCTCTCGTCTCTTCACTCTCCACACATGTATCCACGTACATGAAATTCCCAATCACCTGCTTTCAAAGAGCTGTTTAGATAAAAATGGTTATTCTTTTACCTTAATGCTACCTTGTCTAACATTATTTACGAGAATATGTAAGCATTAAATAACCATGTATGTTAGGAAACTCATCAATACTTATTATTATTAATGTTTTACTATTACAGGTTACTAAAGGTTGATAATCAGCTGTACTCAGATCAGTGGATGTAATTGTTGGAACACACCATTTAGGCTCTCTTATGAATTTGTCGATTTAACCACCAAAAACATTAATCAAGGTTGAAGTTCACATTAGTCACAATAGTGGTCTTACCTTTAGTAATGATTAGAACAAATACAAATGTCAATAGAGATGATAGTTATTTAATAAATATTTATACCACAGCACTGATGAATGCTGGAGTCTTTTAGATTATTAGGTTTATATTAATGCGCTTGCTCACTCACAGGGACTTGTACAGCAGACGCTTCATATAATCGAAACCTAATAATAAAGAAATTAAAAAATATGTTGCTATTTAACAACAGCGTATAATCGTTGAAATGGAGACGTTTTCTGTAAGGAGACATTTATTTAGCATTTATGGAAGGAGTCTCCAGTGTTAGAGCTTTGTAACAGTCAGAGGTAAAAAACAGTAGATATTGCAGTCAGTGTTTGTCACTGGATTGCTGAAATTCTGACATTGTTTTATATTGGAACTTGTTCAAATGTACATTTATTTATGTGATTGAGGCTTTATATAATTAAATGTGTGTAAATTTAACATACTTTATAAAAGCAGATATCTAGTCTGTGAATGACTAACTTGTTCCACAGACATTCCACAACATTAATCGTAACTCTAAATAGATAAAAACACAATGTGTCGTTCTTTAATAAATAAAAAATTTTACTCGTCGTCAAATTTCTGTGGTATAAGAGGAGCAAAACACTCCAGAACGTGCAGTTATAGGAAAATAGTCAACTTCGGTGTGGAAGCAGTAACTGTGCTTCACCCTGTTGTTGATTAATGTCCTGTAATAGCACAACTTCAGGTATTTATTCCTTCTTTAAACAAACATATATCAGTTACAATTGTTAATCACTTGTTTATTTGTACTTGTAGTGTATTACAGCTGACACTGAAAATAAAATAGAAAATGAAAACAGTGTGGATAGTCTGTTATCAGATTAATATAGACTCAGTATACTCTAAATCTGTTTGGACGTTCCCTTATTTTCCCTTATTTATGGTATATGTGTACCATATTTCATGTTTCTTCTCATTATGACACAGTTAATGATCTAAAGAATACTGAATGTAGAAAGTCTGCAAAGTTCAGTTCTGATCAAAGTGGAAAAACTCTTGGCACATGAAGTGAACCGTAATGATTAACATTGTCCTGCAGGTGGCAGATGCTCTGAAGGCTGCAGACGAAATCGGATATCCGGTGATGGTGCGTTCGGCGTATGCCCTCGGTGGCCTGGGCTCTGGCCTCTGCAGCGACAAACACAAACTGGAAGAGACTGCACGCAAGGTATCGCTTCCATCAGTCGCTGAGCTTTTAACTACATCTACGAGGTGGTTTGTAAAACGATAATGCGCTGTTACAGGACATTCATGCACAAATCAAATTTTTTTTAGAGATATAGCCCTGATTGAGGTTTAGATTTCCTTTTCCATCTTTACCTTATAAAAGTGCTGAATGCCTCGATTACTCGTGGTAATGCTGACACCACCCTGTTAGCTTTCTGGTTGAAATATACCTTTAATAAGATGTGCTTTTCCAGTGGCCCCAAGGAACGCTCATTTTGTGAGTCCCAAGCCTGAGGACCACACACTTTTTTTTCTTACTTTTTTTCGAATTTAGCTCACCTCCTTCTTATGACCTAATTATCGAGCCCCTCCTGAGCTGTGCCAGATGTGTAAGAGCAGGAAAAATTACAAAAAAAAAACCAATGCAGTTTCCTTTGTCTGTGTTGTGTGGCAGGCTTTAGCCATGAGCAGTCAGATCCTGGTGGAGAAGTCTCTGCTGGGCTGGAAGGAGGTGGAGTACGAGGTGGTCAGAGACGTCGCTGATAACTGCGTCACTGTCTGCAACATGGAGAACTTCGACCCCTTAGGCATCCACACAGGTGCAGCACACTGATTATAATGCCTATAGATAATTTTATAATTGGATAATAAGTTGGACTTTGGCAAGTTCACAATCATTAGGTAGCGTAAAATCGTGCCTAAAATTTTACTTTCATCAAGAAATCTACATTTTATCAATTTGGAAATTTGAAACGTCTCCAAACCTATATCACCTTCCCCTGGTAAACTGATCTAATGACAAAATGTGCATATTGCAACATGATTGGCTCTTATGTTTTATGATGCAATAATACTTACCTATCACACGTTTAATTACAGATGGGAAAAATAATTGATTCTTAAATGGATCTCTCTTTTCTTTTGCAAGATTCAGAAATATTTCTGTTGCAGGCATAATGTGTTTTTTTTTATAATGAATGAAAATGATAAAATTTTGTTTTAAGGACAAAGCACTCATAAAGAGAAATGTAGTTTAGAGAAATCAAAAATCGACACAAATCAACTGGATTGTAGGAATTTTTTATTTAAAATTTATCACTGACTTTTCTGATATCTAGCAATTATAAATCTATTATAAATGATAAAAAGAAAAAAAAAACATTATGTAGTCCAGAAAGAAAACAGAAAATATGCATTTTCTTAATTTATATTTGATAAATATATACACTATATTACCAAAAGTATTTGGTCACCCATCCAAATGATCAGAATCAGGTGTCCTAATCACTTGGCCTGGCCACAGGTGTATAAAATCAAGCACTTAGGCATGCAGACTGTTTTTACAAACATTTGTGAAAGAATGGGCCGCTCTCAGGAGCTCAGTGAATTCCAGCGTGGAACTGTCATAGGATGTCACCTGTGCAACAAATCCAGTTGTGAAATTTCCTCGCTCCTAAATATTCCACAGTCAACTGTCAGCTTTATCATAACAAAATGGAAGAGTTTGGGAACAACAGCAACTCAGCCACGAAGTGGTAGGCCACGTAAACTGACGGAGAGGGGTCAGCGGATGCTGAAGCGCATAGTGCAAAGAGGTCGTCGACTTTCTTCACAGTCAATTGCT
The DNA here is from genome assembly GCF_027358585.1 of Pangasianodon hypophthalmus. NCBI lineage: Eukaryota > Metazoa > Chordata > Actinopteri > Siluriformes > Pangasiidae > Pangasianodon > Pangasianodon hypophthalmus. The sequence goes on from NC_069714.1 coordinate 27,996,780, forward strand.
ACAGAGCTCCAAACATCATGTGACCTTCAGATTAGCGCAAGTACAGTACGCAGAGAGCTTCATGGAATGGGTTTCCATGGCGGAGCAGCTGCATCCAAGCCACACATCACCAAGCGCAATGCAAAGCGTCGGATGCAGTGGTGTAAAGCACGCCGCCACTGGACTCTAGAGCAGTGGAGACGCATTCTCTGGAGTGATGAATCACGCTTTTCCATCTGGCAATCTGATGGACGAGTCTGGGTTTGGAGGTTGCCAGGAGTTGGGCTTGGCCCCTTAGTTCCAGTGAAAGGAACTTTGAATGCTTCAGGATACCAAAACATTTTGGACAATTCCATGCTCCCAACCTTGTGGGAACAGTTTGGAGCAGGCCCCTTCCTCTTCCAACATGACTGTGCACCAGTGCACAAAGCAAGGTCCATAAAGACATGGATGACAGAGTCTGGTGTGGATGAACTTGACTGGCCTGCACAGAGTCCTGACCTGAACCCAATAGAACACCTTTGGGATGAATTAGAGCGGAGACTAAGAGCCAGGCCTTCTCAACTAACATCAGTGTGTGACCTCACCAATGCGCTTTTGGAAGAATGGTCAAAAATTCCTATAAACACACTCCTCAACCTTGTGGACAGCCTTCCTAGAAGAGTTGAAGCTGTAATAGCTGCAAAAGGTGGACCGATATCATATTGAACCCTATGGGTTAGGAATGGGATGGCACTTAAGTTCATATGTGAGTCAAGGCAGGTGACCGAATACTTTTGGTAATATAGTGTATACACCATAGCATCTCTAGCAGAAATGAACATTATTGGGTGATGCTTTACATTGCAGTTCCCTTAACTTATATTATATTACACTTTAGTTAAAATAAACAAAACCATGAACTTTAATACACCATCAGTAATATTAACAAAGAAATGAACACTATATTATTTGTAGACATTAAATTAATTATAAATAGAGTAAAATGAAGCCACAGTAACTGCATGTCCCAGAGTGTTTTGTTCCTCTTATACCACAGAAATTTGACAACACCTTAATGAACGTTTGCAGTTTGCTGAATTGTCAAAATTCAGAACTGAACCTGAAGTAAGTTCCAATAGTTACGCCTGAAGAGCAGAGATCAGAAGATTATCAACTAGAGATGGCACCGATCTGATACCCGGCATAGATATCGGGCCAATATCAGCAAAAAAACGGTGGATCGGATATCAGAGAAAACATATCGGATATCGTAACCTGTAAAAAATGGCTGGAATTGGATTTGGAAAAGAAATGTATTTTTAGAACTGAAAATGTTCACATATAAAGAGACTTGACTATTTTTCTTTCGCTAGGATTGATTTTATTATATTTACGCTTTACGCTTTATTACGGGATTTTTGCGTGAAAGAGTTTAACTGTGAAGAGCTTCAGTTTAAAAAAAAAAAAAAAACATTTTAAAGCTTAGTAGATTTTTAAAGAAAACAATATCAGATGAGTATTGGTATCAGCTGATACTCAAGGTTTCAGTACCGGTATCAGAAAAGAAGCAGTGGTGTCATGCCATCTCTGTTATCCATGTTTAGGGACATTCTGTCATTAAATTTGCGTTGAATTAATGTATAGTTATTTTTAGTCGTAGATTGAATAAACATCACTGCAGATACATATCATTAACAAGTTAAATAAAAAAACAAACATCAGTTACTTTATTGTAATGTTACTTATGGTATGTTAATGCTGAAGTTCATGGTTTGGTAATGTTAAATGCTAAAAGTAAATGTTACTAATTACTGTAGTGATTAGATCAACAAAAGCTGCCTATTAAGTCAATTACAAGCTTTCAACTTTAAACATTGGTATATAATGACTTGGTCGTTAGGAAAGACTTACAGACAGATATTTTCTAAGCTTTAGAGGGTGATTAAGATCAGAACTGTAGCAAAAGCTCTAGTAACTGGACAACAACTAAACTAGACAGGAGTGTATTTTAAAGGCAATATGAGCATCATTTGAAATGAATGCAACTTGCACAACATGGCGTATATATTGATTTTTCCATTAAGCAGGTAGGATGTAGCAGGTTATATTGATTAGCCGAAAGTGGTGCGTAGGCTGTGTGTGTATTTTTTTATGCATTTACACACTGTACAGTAAAAAGGACTTCTTTGAACTTGGTGAAAAAGGTGAACGCAGTAATGAGGCAAACTCAATCCTGAGCATCTAAGAAATTAAAATGCAAAACATATTCACCCCTATGCAAAACTCCTCCTGTTCCCATAACATGATTTGCATTACTTCTTGGCCGGAGAGGAAAAATTATATTAGACGCGAGAACATTTCTTTGTGACTATAATAACAGAAACCTGAGATTTTTAAATTTATTATCATACAAAAGTTTGCAATATTTTAATAGCACTTGCCTTTAAATACAGAACACTCACTAGAAGATGCAGGGATGATCAGATCAGAGCAGTTTATAGCCAGTTATTATGTTCTCTTTTCCTGTCGAAGGTGACTCCATTGTAGTGGCACCCAGCCAGACTCTGTCCAACGAGGAGTACCACATGCTGCGGGAGACGGCTATTAAAGTGGTGCGCCACCTTGGCATTGTGGGAGAGTGCAACATCCAGTACGCCCTGCACCCGTCATCTCTGGAGTACTGCATCATCGAGGTCAACGCCCGGCTGTCCAGAAGCTCAGCTCTGGCCTCTAAAGCTACGGGGTAATGGAGGTTTGAACTTTTAAAGACTTTTATAATTATGGGTCGATGATTGAAGTCCTAAAGTTGGGTCAGTATTTACACTGGGAAAGTTTGGTGTATTCAGAGTCGGGTTACGCACATGCGTCAGGTGAGTTTTTTTAAGAGTGCCACCTGTGTGTAGTTCATGCCACCAGGTTTTTCCTAAGTAGATGCGTCAGAGACACTTGAACCTCGGAAAAAACGGGTATAGAAAATTCAAACGGAAGAAAAAAAAATTTTCTTTGCTGTCAAATGTAATAAGTTGTATCATAAAAGCAAAAGAAAATTTAAAAATGAAATAAAAAAAACACTAATATTTTGATGGATGAATGCATTAAAAGCATTTTAAAAAAATCACATAGGAGTCTCATATATTGCCAGTATATTACAGCATGAATAGTCCTAGTTGTAATGATCATATTAATCAAATTTGGTTTAATCAAACAAAATGGCTTTCACCATCATCATTATACAACAGCTTATAAAATAGCACTTGATCCAGCACATCCTATTGTATTGTATTTTATTTTTTAATGTCATGCACTAACAGCTAACTGAGTTTACATAAGGTGCTTTAAGTGTTAGAATTTATTATTTAAAGAACCTTTTGTAAATTTAAATATGGCAAAAGATGAAAAATAGAAAAGTCAGGGCATAATATATATAATATATTAACATTGTTAATGTACGGTATGTGGGCTGCTTTTGCCAGTTTTCACCTTTCTCTTCATGGAAACAAGGAAACTAATGACAAAAACACAAAAAAAGACATCTTAGCAAGTGAAAAATATCTTGAATAGAGTAATATTTGTCTAGTATTTCTAATATGTTTTTCTAGTATTAAAAGATTACAATAAAGCCATTACAAGATTATTATTAAACCCATTTCTAGACATTTGTATACATTTCAATCTTTAAATGTTCATGTTATATTGGCAGGCAAGTTTGCTAATTTTAAGAGTTTACTATGTTTCTAGAACGATCTGCCAAGAGAATAAGAAAATGTAAAATTTCAAGCTTGAAATCAGTAAAAATGTCTAGAAATAGGTTTAATAATTTTATATTTGGTTCACTGTAATGCTGTAATAGAAAATATTAGATACATTTGATTATATTTAAGACATTTTCACTTGCTATGATCACATATTTGCAATAAAATATTGTAATGACTCGTTTAGGTGATCATAATGCTGTTTTCTCCCCAAAACGAGACAAAATTAGAAAAAGGTTTTAAGGAAAACATAGTGTCAAAATGTTATTTTTTCAAATTTATCGTATTTTTTGCATAAATATGATGCACAAGGCTTTTGGCATCCCTGCATCCAAAATAAAGCTTAACACTAAGTCTAATAAAGAATATTTTGACTTGTATTTTTGTCATTTTCACCTACGTACATATTTACTACTAAGTATGTATTGTACTGTAAAATTAAGTGCTATCATGGCTTCACATATGTAGTTCTAAGATTAAAAAAGCACTTAAAGTCTTTTAAAGTGCTGGTATTTCATTTTGAATCTTCTGCATGTGAAATAGATAGTTGCAGTTATTACTGAGTTGTGGATCGAAGAGAAAAAAGGAGAGAAAATGTCACCGGCTTAGTTCGAATCTCACCTGTGAAACTTTCCGAAAGTTAGAAAGTGAGCGATTAGCACGCTGGCTTTGTGTTTGTTGTCGCAGAAATATTGAGAAATGACTCCTGCCAAATGTTGAACACATTGGATGCCAGACTTTGAAAACACCCACCCACCACTCAGGCTGTTCAGTGTGAAACGAATCCGTATATTTAGAAAGACATTTGAAAGTCGACTGCTTCGAAGAGAATAAAAAAAAAAAAAAACTACTAAATTTCATGGAATGGAACAATGGGCTGCTTTTTTTTTTGCTTATTAAGAAAGTGTGAAGGGGAGAGAGAGAGAGAGAGGGAGAGAGAGAGAGAGAGGGAGAGAGGGAGAGAGAGTTTGTCTTAGAGCCTCACAAATCTAAAGAGAGGTTTAAATGATGTTATGAGAAGGTACAATAAATTTGAATTATACACAAGCACAATTTTTGGCTTCCACTATTCATTAAACATCATTTCTTGGGTAAAGTTAGCTAGTTGGCTAATGTTAGTTTTTTTATGTACTAGATTCTGACCAATCACAGTGCACTCACACAGTTTAGACAAACTCTAATGCACATATTTGTTTTATGAGTCTAATTGTCTTTATATTCAGCATTTAAAAAATGAACACTCAGTTAATGTGACTAAAAACAAGTGGTATTGTGATTCACGTAAAGGATTATACATCAACACACATCAGCGCTACTGAATTCTCCATTCTGATTGGTTGGAAACTATTGATTAATTTTCTATATCAGCATCTCTTCAAGCTGAATCATACATTTATATTAATGCGCTCAAGGATTTGCCATATAAACAGATTTAAAAGACGTGTAATTATTGATATGGAAGGAGTCTCCAGTGTCAGCGCTTTGTAACAGTCAGAGGTAAAGCTGTGACTTCAAGTTTTTAGACATCTTCAGGATGTCTACGTGTTGCGGTTCCTCAGTAACACGACAAGCTGCAATTTTGTTGTATTAACTTCAAGAGAGAGAAGAAAGAGAGGCTGGTGAGTTTATAGCTGCTATAAAGCAAGTGATAACAGGAACTACATGGTAACAGGAACATTAGACGTAACTATAAATGGATAAAAAGTACACGTAGACTTATTCAAAAATAATCAACTTCACCCCACCAATGTTGCTGATTATTTTTCTATAACAGCATGCCTCAATATGAAAGAAATGGCTATTTTTTCTGTTTTTGTCATAAAACTATTTTGTTCCTAAATGATTGTTGTAAATAATTGTAGCTGTTATCTCACAGCTCTGTAATCCAGCTAACAGGAAAGTGTCCTCATCAAAATGTCTAAATAAAAGTGTGAATAGAGAGAAAGTGAAATGAACACTGCTGCGTCTGTGTCTTGCCCCAGGTACCCGCTGGCTTTTGTAGCAGCGAAGCTGGCCCTGGGCATTCCTCTGCCCGAGATTAAGAACGCTGTTTCCGGAAAGACCACGGCCTGCTTCGAGCCCAGTCTGGACTACATTGTGACGAAGATCCCTCGCTGGGACCTGGACCGCTTCCAGGGCATGTCACGAGAGATCGGCAGTGCCATGAAGAGCGTAGGAGAGGTGAGAGACTCGCAGCGCAGAAACATGTCTCCAGACCCACACACACACACACACACACACACACACACACACACACACACAGTGTCTGCTGAGCTTCTGTTCCAGTGACCACAAGGTGGGAGTTCAGATCCCGGCTGCTCTCACACTGAGAAGTGTGAATAGTTCCAGGAGGTGCATCAGAGCAAACTGACTGCTGTTACAGAACAATTACTAACTGTGGCTCAATTACTTCATTAAATTATCCAACATTTCCCAAAATTCTTCTCTTCTCTTCTCTTCTCTTCTCTTTCATGTCACTCTTTCATTCTTCTCTTCTTTTCTTCCACATCACTCTTCCTCTCCTCTTCTTTTTCATGTCACTCTTTCTCTCTTCTCTTCTCTTCTCTTCTCTTCTCTTCTTCCACATCACTCTTCCTCTCCTCCTCTTCTTTTTCATGTCACTCTTTCTCTCTTCTCTTCTCTTCTCTTCTCTTCTACATCACTCTCTTCTCTTCTTTTCTCTTCTTCTCACCTCTCCTCTCTCTCCTCTCCTCTTCCACATCACTCCTTCTCTCCTCTCCTCTTCCACACCACTCCTCCTCTCCTCTCTTCTTCTCTCCTCTCTTCTCCTCTCTCTGCTCTGCTCTCCTCTCCTCTTTTCTCCTCTCCTCTCTTCTTCTCTCCCCTTCACTCCTCTCCTCTTCCACATCATTCTTTCTCTCTTCTCTTCTCCTCTCCTCTCCTGTCCTCCTCTCAGGTAATGGCGGTGGGTCGTACCTTTGAAGAGAGCATCCAGAAGGCGTTGCGGATGTGCCACCCCTCCGTGGACGGCTTTGTGCCACACCTGCCCTTAAAGAGACCCTGGACCGAGCAGCATGACCTGCGCCAGGAGCTCGCTGTTCCGTCCAGCACTCGCATTTTCTCCCTGGCTAAGGTAGAGCTCAGGACTCGCGTGCCACTCAGTAACCCTCACTCATTTCTATTCAGGTTTACTCTGGTTTGCCTGGTGTAGGCGGACCAGCATATGCTCATATACTCACCAGCTCACATAATCATACAGCTTAACATCCAGACATTATAAAAATGCTACAGGTAGCATTTCTAAACTGCTCATTTGCACCTGTTATTTATTTATTTTTTTCAGCACTTTCTATGAATATGTTTGCGAGGTCAGGCTGTGAGTGGGCCGAAGCTGCCGTCAGTAATATTTTCTGTACACCTGTTAAAAGTGCGACATCTGTTAGCCTAGATTTCCTTTGCTGTTCCTTTTTAGTTGCAGGTCTGCTTCATTATTTCTAACATAATTACAAATAATTATTTTCCAAACTCTGTACCTTTTTTTCTTTCTCTTTTTTTCAGAATAACCTTGAAAATAATCTAGTGTATATATACATATATATATTTAATATAGCCAGTTGCTGTGTGAAAGCAAATATTTCATGGGTGCTGGATACAATTATTCGTTATTAAGAACAAATGGCCCAAATTGCATCAGGCCAGGAAATATCAATAACTCTCAAGGTTAGCCTTGTGGTAATTGCCGCACCGTAATTTCATGCCGTCTCTCTCCACTTGAGCAAGGACCGGCTTCCGATTCACCGGGTGCCCAAGTGGTCACGGCTCATCGGTCTCAGCGCTTTATATTCAGCAGAGGCAGCGAGCTTACTGCTTGCAATCAGGAGCCATTATCCCTCATTTAACAATGACCCAACAATATGTTACTGATTCTTATTTTTTAAAACAACCGGCGTCTTTTTGTGATTTATATCTGACTGATTAACTTGTTTTCATCAGAGAGTTTAAGCAGCATGTGTTGACTTTTTCCCTCTAGGCGCTGCATGACGGAGTCAAAGTGGACCAGATTCATGAGCTCACAGCTATCGATAAATGGTTTCTGCACAAACTGAGGCGCATTACAGAGCTGGAGCAGCACCTGCGTCAGTACGACAGGTGAGCAGCAGACATTACATAACGCTTGTTTGTGTATATACTTAAAAAAAAACAAAACAAAAAAAAAAAACACGTCGCATATACACGCTTATTGCATTTATGATGCAAAACAAGCCAAGTGGTTGCCACTAGATGGTGATGTTGGGATAGATTTAAGCTTTTAGTAAGTAGTCCTTCTCATCCTGTCAGTCAACCCCAGTGAGTCAGTGATCTACAGGGTTAAAGTGCTTTAAAGAGCCCCAAAATGTAAGCATTCCATTATAGTGAGTCACTCATGATGTTTGGACTCTGACTGCCGATTCAACTTCCAGTGACTTGTGACTGTTCTTTTTCAAATAAAATCACTCATTACGCATTACTCATTACTCATTACTCATTACTCATGAAATTTAGTCCATTATAGTCGTCTGTAATTCAGTTCAGCTCAGCTCAATTTTATAAGTGCTTTTAGCAATAGACATTGTCACAAAGCAGCTTTATACAAATCCAGGTGAAGGACAGTGGGATTAAAAATCATTGAAGGAACTCTTCTGGGTGAGGGACAGTGGGATTATAAACCATTACAGGAACTCTTCTGGGTGAGGGACAGTGGGATTATAAATCATTACAGGAACTCTTCTGGGTGAGGGACAGTGAGATTATAAACCATTACAGGAACTCTTCTGGGTGAGGGACAGTGGGATTATAAATCATTACAGGAACTCTTCTGGGTGAGGGACAGTGGGATTATAAATCATTACAGGAACTCTTCTGGGTGAGGGACAGTGAGATTATAAATCATTACAGGAACTCTTCTGGGTGAGGGGCAGTGGGATTATAAATCATTACAGGAACTCTTCTGGGTGAGGGGCAGTGGGATTATAAACCATTACAGGAACTCTTCTGGGTGAGGGGCAGTGGGATTATAAACCATTACAGGAACTCTTCTGGGTGAGGGACAGTGGGATTATAAACCATTACAGGAACTCTTCTGGGTGAGGGACAGTATGATTATAAATCATTACAGGAACTCTTCTGGGTGAGGGACAGTGGGATTATAAATCATTACAGGAACTCTTCTGGGTGAGGGACAGTATGATTATAAATCATTACAGGAACTCTTCTGGGTGAGGGACAGTGGAATTATAAACCATTACAGGAACTCTTCTGGGTGTGGGACAGTGGGATTATAAATCATTACAGGAACTCTTCTGGGTGAGGGACAGTAGGATTATAAATCATTACAGGAACTCTTCTGGGTGAGGGACAGTGGGATTATAAATCATTACAGGAACTCTTCTGGGTGAGGGACAGTGGGATTATAAACCATTACAGGAACTCTTCTGGGTGAGGGACAGAGGGATTATAAATCATTATAGTATACAGGTATAGAAAATAAAGTCAGACAGTACTGAGTGTGTTAACAGGATGTTCAGTATGAGCACATAAGAGTGAAGAAGAGTCCTGGGATGAGCACAGAACAGTATTTATGATTACAGCAGCAGCTCTTTAATACGAAACATTATCCAAGCAAGCAGACTTGGAAATAAACTGTTTTTGGAAGTGAAATTTTGGGGTGCTTAGAGTATCTATGTGGGACCATGGATTCTCATTCAGTAGCTAGGTTTTTACTGTGTGAGAGATTGCTCGTTTTGATACACATTAAAGATGCTTTCACACTAAGTGCTTTTCCCTCAATCGCTCATTACGCATTTTACATGTAAACTATAGGAAATGGCACATGATGGACAGAAAGTGGGTCTGTGTTTTATATATATATATATAAAAGCATAAAGTTTTTCAGAAAAGTGTCCAGTGACCTATGAATGTACTCATGACATGTTATAATGCATACATTGTTATAATCATTTATGAAAAAGGCCATTACAGTTTTTTTTTTAGACATTTAAAGACATTCATCCCCAGTTTGCTTCATGCACTATGTTTCATCATAGATACACTTTCAGAAGTTTTGTAATATGGTTTCCTGAGTTTAAAAAAAATCTGTGGTATAAATCATTGGTTAAAGGAAAAAGAAAACAGAATTAAGGCTTTTTTCATTGATGGAGATATTTCAGCATGTATACGGTGTGTATGATGCACTTTAGTATAATATCAGTAAATATCAATAAAGGCACAGCTGTGCTTTTTCAGACTGTTCAGCAGTTTACAGGAGCTAACACAACCATGCTATTGGCAAGAATTGTGCTTTGACTGGCAGGTGTGACACTCTGGAAGCTGTATAAGATTGTATATATATATATATATATATATATATATATATATATATATATATATATATATATATATATATATACACACACATATATAATCTGTATATATATTATACTTGTATAACTGTATAATCATGCCATATTTCAGCACCATTAATGTCTGCTTTACTTGATTTTAATCAGGCTTATATATTACTGGATCTAAACTTTTAGTGTAAATTATGAAACTAGGATGGGTGTTTTAGTAAACAGGAATTAACAACATATTGGACAATTCCATGGAAGTCCAAGTATCTAGGAAAAAATGGTATGATCCCAGCTGAATTCATTAATCTGACTGATCTGAGACCTGTCCAGTCTAGACCGATATTATAACCAGCACGATTGATTGACCTTTCTCTGTCCGAGACCCGGGGAAGTAGGATTGTTCATCCTGATATGTACTAACCCTCACTACTCACTAATTTATAATTGGTTATAGCATTCTGATTGGTGCGGTTAAAGCTTACACAAGCCTTAGCTAATATTAGCCCCACCCATTCACACGATGAAAAAATACATCACATTGAAAATGAATCAGTTATTTCTACTTTGTAGTGCATATTGCCAACATTAACCTCTTTATTATACAGGTTTTGGCTCCCTGAGCATTCACTGACCCACACAGGAGTCACAATGAAAAACAAGTACTCATATAAATGGGTTTGTTATTGGGATAGTTACTTTACTGTACCTCATGTTGCTATGACAAAGAATGAACTATTAGTGCCAACATCTACAGTTTATACAGTACATTTATGGTTTTTTGACCCCTTGCTGTGGCGATACAGGATACACCTAAAAACTACATATATATTTTTTAGATAACACAGCGATACGACCAAAGACGACCAGTCTAGGTAAAAGTCACAGGTGATTGCTTTAAGACTATACAGGAAGCCTGGCCTAAAATATCATTCAAACGTGGCACTGAAATGTTTACCAAAGTGTCTCTATTATTCATCAGTCTTGGTGGAACTCAATATTTTAGCGAATCAAATGATCAAATGTCTCACTGCAATATGTGTGAAAATTGCAATATGCAATATGCTCCTTTGAAGCCCCGACACAGCGCTAATACACAGTTATTGAAGACGGTGCGTCTCTTGGTGTTTGAGGTGTTTGTCTACAGCTCATTGGACAACAGGCTTTTAACACATCATTTTGAGTGTTTGACTTCACTGGAAATGAAGGTGGTTTTTACACAGAAAAAAAAAAACCCAAAAACATCTTGATGTTTATTGATCAGCATGCTCTTCGTGTGTCCCACCTGGATGCATGGCTTCTGTTTACGATGATTGGTCGGCTTCTTAAAGGGGCGGAACCATGTAACAAGCTGCCAATCAGTAAATCAGGAATGAACATGGCTGACATTTCAAACTTAAACATATCGGCACCAGTCAGAATCATTTGGAGCCTGTAGTAGGTGTGATTTGTAAATAAACTGTAAGTACACAGCTCTGTTTGATTATTGGCATTCGTTTCTGAAATTTGTTGTTTATAAATCTAGCTAGCTAGCTGTCACTTTCTTCTTCATCTTGCAGCAGCTTAGCTGCTTTATGGGACTAAATAGCAGACTCTGCTAATGCTGACCTGATTTTAGAAAAATCTTTCAATGTGCATACTTATGAAGAGAGACTGAAAATTGAACATGAGGGCAGACCAACGGCCGAGATTTGAATTCAAAAGTCAGGGAGTAAGAACAGTCCTTTTAGCTGCCTTGATATAGGAAAATGGATTGTCTATGTTCATTCTTAGTCTTAGATTTCAAATTCCTGTGGATGTGCGAATGTGAATTCACAAGCCTTGGTCTTTGTGAGCCAGAAGAAACCATCCGGGCAGGGCTGTGGTCTCATACAGAAAATGGAGGAGCTGCTTATTATTAAGTCTCTTGCCATGCTGTTTTCTTGTCCACTGACACGTGCTAGGGTTTTTTTTTGTGGTACAGTTCTGTTTTTAATCTCTGCCTGCTAGGGTCTTTTTGTTAACAAAAAGCTATTTGTAAAGCAGGGTGACATTTTCAGTGACTCATTTGGTTAAATGGGAGTTTACGTATGAGCCACCGTAATGTTTTTTTGCTGCACAGGTCAGCGACTAACTCTGAGTTTGTCTGTAGTAAAAGCTCACAGTTGGTGTGTGGGATAGCTAATGAGATTGTGTGTCCACAGAGACTGACACTGCGGAGCGTAACAGACCTGCTGCCCCACGCTGGTGCGTCTCCAACCGCGAGTCTGCCGCGGCTCTCTCGCTCGCTGCTGAGGGGGAGGCAAAATCTGGAGGCTTTCTGTTTTCACTACCATAATGCATGGCACATTTGTTTGGAATGTAATAGCGCACGGCCTGTCGCACTGTGTTCATACACCGAGTCCATGCTTCTGCATTTGCGGCATAATTTAACGTCTTAAACCAATCAGGAATCGCTGAAGCTGCCATGCCGGATTTCTAGTGTTGCAGCAACAAAGGCAGTTAAGCAGCAGCAGCAGCAGTGATGCCAATCGAAACCACCCACCAGAACATAACAGCGTGTGTGTGTGTGTGTGTGTGTGTGTGTGTGTGTGTGTGACTATAATCACCAAACCCACGGTGGCGTGGGGCATTTTCACTTCTTACCATTTGAATGTGAACATTCTGCTTCTTTGAATGAATTATGATGTGCATTTATGGTGAATGTCACCTGATCATCTGATTTGTTTCATACTCCTTGATTTCTATTTGATGTTCGGCCCAAAATCATATTTATATAATTGCAGAAAATGCACAGTACTGTGCAAAGGTTTTTTTTTTGTCTTAGATAATTATTGGATGTCATCTGCATTATAGCACCTGTATTAAAGAGCCATTTTTAGATTTCTAAAAGCATAAAAAACATTTTACAGAAAGATATTTCCGTCAGTAAAGAGTGTAACATATTACATAATACACCAATTTTTCACAAAGTGTACCTGACGCATGAATTACTGATACGTTTTTAAAGGCAAAGGGTTGTAATGCCAAATACTGACTTTGCTTAGTTTATTACTTTAGTATTTTTTTATGTAGAAAACGTTTAGTAAAATTTTTTAAGGCATCTTTTTTTACTGCACATCTTTACACATTTGCACTGTCCTGTACTCGAGATATGTTAGTTTTGCACTGGAGCTACGGGACAAATGTTATGGAAGTCTTTCTCATCCAGAATCTGTTCTGAAAGTATTTTCCTCACACCACATCCGGTTCTTTATGGATGTCAGACATTTGCTGATGTGATTTACACATCACAGTATGGCCACAGTATGACTTACTGTAATGTGTAAAGATGAACTAAACTTATACCGTATACAGGGGTGGACAAGTCCTAAATTCATTTCTTTCACCAGGGACGTAAAAGCTCCAGTGTGCTGCCCAGTCCTAACAGGAAACCTAAATATCTAGACTAAAAAAGGGGTAGCTAACATCATTTAACCAAAAAGATGAGTTAAGTCTATGTATACACACCAGTGAAAATGAGTGAGCACTCAATGGATGGGCTTCATTTATCAATCATTTAGTAAAGTCGTGTGTAAATGTTTTTCGTAAGCCAAAAAAAAAAAAAAAAGAATTCTGTCAGGTTTGCAAAAGTTTTGGTAATAATTTTTTTCTATCCATTTATATAAATTACTGAGCTGGTTCACGGCACAGTCGATTCACATTTAGCCACACCCACAAAGCTCCATAAAAGGCAAAGCTCACAAAAAAACGTTGAAAAGAACGCCTCCTAAGCGTGGTGTTCGCTAAATCTTCCAGTAATGCAGCTCAGCCACTGCAGTGTGTCAGCTACCATAGACACACACTAACTGTTCCTCCTTTTATAGGGTGCCATTTCTTTTGTCGCAGTTGAACGGCTAGTCTTATTTGTCTTAATTTATGGATTTGTATTTGGATTGTATTGGATTGCTTTCTTTAAAGTCATTAATATGAAAGGACAGAGTTTGATAAAATGTTCATTAAATCAGTGTGTAATTGACATAAATAAGTGATTAAAACTTGACAGGGTAATCCGTGTATAAAATCGCAGTAACTCATCACCAGCTGTACGATTTGAAGCCAATCAGTCGAGATACACATTAGCGAGTCTCTTTATATGTAAATTTATGCAAACTCAGGAGCGAATGTAGAATATGAACGCTTTTCTAAAGCTAAAGAAGCAAACATGTCTTGGCTGGTCAGATATATTAAAGTAATTAAAAAAAAAAGTTAATTTCTCAGATTCCGTTTCAAGCGTTTGATGATTACTGTTTATTTTTAAGTTAGTTAATTAATTATATGAGATATGAAATATTTATGCTCTTATTTGCAATCATTAAATCTTTATACCTGACCTTACTATTGATTTGATGTCTGAATATTTTTTAACAGAATAATCAGGAAAAAAAAAAAAACTGCATTCTTTCAGCAACAGTGAGGAATTGTTTAGCAATGAGATGTTCAGTAATGAACTGGACGTGTTTAGGCGTGTAATGCTGATCTTCTGTGTTATCTCTCAGCTCCACTGTTCCAGCTGATCTGTTGCTGAAGGCCAAGCAGGAGGGCTTCTCAGACCGGCAGGTGGGCCAGGCCCTCGGCGCGTCAGAGGCAGAGACACGCTCCCTGAGACTGAGCCACAGCATCCAGCCCTGGGTCAAACAGGTCAGGACATCATGCCCTCATAACCACCACTATCAGTCACTTTTCTATGAAAGAAAGACAGCTGTACTAAAGATATTGACTGCTCTGTCTTTCAGATTGATACGCTAGCTGCAGAATATCCTGCTGTCACTAACTACCTGTACTGTACCTACCATGGCCAGGTGAGACACTGTGCTAATCAAAATAATGACAGGGTAATAATTAGTCAGATATGAACTTACATAACAGCTATTGATAATAAAATGATGTATTACTGTTTTAATGATGTATACAGTTTTAACTGTCATCAGTATATCTGAATTAGCATGTTAATTAGCATGTTTCGAATCATGTTAAGGCAGGAATAAGGAAACATTCTCAATGTTAGCTGGCAACCGTAATTCCGATTTTTCCCAAAAGCACAAGCACACTATTCCTGCGTGCTGGGTTTCATGGTTCAATTATTAATCTTTTTATAAATTAATCATTTGCTGAAGTCTATTATTGAGCACAAGGTTCCTGGAAAAAAAACAATCAATTCTGCTATTTTTTGACATTTTATGCCATTTTTTAAATATTTTTATTTATTTATTTTTTCCATAAAATGTGACACATGGTTGTTCTGTTGTAACAGGAGCATGACCTGGACTTCAGAGATCAGAGTGTGATGGTTTTAGGCTGTGGTCCTTATCACATCGGTGAGTAATTGGCCTGTGTTTTTTTAACATGCACAATGTACTGGCCCCTCTGCTTCATCCATCAGTGAAAAAGGACCACCAAGGGCCAAATCTGAGCAGATATTATTTGGATGATGGTTTATTCTCAGCACGGCAGTACCACTGACACTGACATGGGAGTGTGTGTGGTGCTGGTATGAGTGTATCAGGTACAACAGCAGAGTTAGATACTAAAGCTCATCTGTTTTGCATGCACAGTGTGTGTTAGTTGTTATGTAATGGTCCAGTGGTTTTCTCTCTCACTCACAACCTTGTGTACAGCACCTGACGGTCTACGAAGTGACCTATCTGGGATACACATACATGATAAACAAGTGTGTACAAGTGTATAGTCTTTCCTTATACCACAACATTGTTGAATTCTCGAATCTGATTGGTCAGAAAGTGTCAGTTAGTTTTCTATAACAGCAGCTTTGACAGTAGTGCAGCTGTAAATCACAGGCTTATATTAATGCACTTGTTCTAATACGGTTTCTATAGTAACAGCGAAACACAGATGTTTTCTCTGAGGTTCTTATTTAACATTAATGGAAGGAGTCTCCAGTGTCAGTAGGTTTTCCACCACAGGAAAGTCTTCAGGACAGAGGAGTTTACACTCTTTGGTTTCTCAGTAACATGACAAGATGTTTTTTTTTTTTTCCTGAGAGAGAGAAAAAAAGATGCTAATAAAAGCATGACTGTTTCTAGCTGCTGTAACGTAAGTGATGACAGGAAGTTGCTTCCTGGACGTTCCACAGCTTTAAACTGTACTATAAATGGAAAAGATGTTGTGCTTTAATTAACAGGACCTGGTTAGCTTTAGTAAAGCGCTATGGTATAAGAGGAATAAAATAAAACACTTTGGGAAGTGTTTTTTTTTTTTCAAAGTAATTTTTAAGTAATTGCGCTTCATCACGTGACCCCATCGCTGATTATTTTCCTATAACAGTGTGCTTTATTCATTAAAGAAAGTGTACTGGCAACTTTGCATTTTCTAAACTGACACCTTTGAAACCATAAGCTGTAACCTAATAATCTAGAAACGGATGGCTGCGACATTGGAGTGCTCCCAAAAAATGGTTTGGGCACTGGGCATGAGCCACTTGGTGGTATTTAGATGGCCAATAAATTGGACAATTTAAAGGCCGGAAAATGTTCCTGCAGCAAATCTGCAACAAATTGCACACTCTCACTGCTCTAAGTTTAGTCTTGTGTATTAAAACCCACAGTCTCTCAGTCTCCTAGTGAAGCCAGTAACAGAGTGGAGAAGAAAATGAAATGCCACCATGCTAATTATATGAAGCAAAGAGGTTTGGTGTAAGGTTTTAAAGTCTGAAATTGAAAACTTTGTGAGTGTTTTTCTCGAGGCCACCTCTAGACTCAACCTATTGGACTAAATTACTACATCCATGGATGTTTCTACATCTATTCATTTATATTTATTCAAATCCTAGTGCAGAGTCAATTCCACTGCCATAGACTCTGTTTGAAAAATCACTACTGGGATTTAATCTCCATCTCCTATGCGTTTAAGTGAAAGTGTTTGTAGTGATGAGTGAATGTTGGTTCAGTTTGACTCTCTCCTGCGCTCCAGGCAGCAGTGTGGAGTTCGACTGGTGTGCCGTGTCCAGTATCCGCGCCCTCAGACAGATGGGCAAGCGCACAGTGGTGGTGAACCACAACCCCGAGACGGTCAGCACCGACTTCGACGAGTGCGACCGCCTCTATTTCGAGGAGCTGACGCTCGAGCGTGTTCTGGACATTAACCGTCAGGAGGTAAGAGGTCAAAGGTCACACCAGGCACCTGTTCCTTTTTTTTTTTCTTTTCATTTCTCACTTTGGATTCCTTTTGTTGAGGCAATATACATACTGTATATTCAGTAAATTTAGATTCAGTAAATTTTGATTCATTTTTAGAGCTCAAAAGTAACTGATTTGTTGTGAAAAGGACATTGTGAGTTTCCGCTTGCGACTATTGTGGTAGAATAAATGGAAATGTAATACTAGGAGTGTCTTTTGTAGAATGTTGTTCAAGTAGAGATAGCTCTACTGAATTCTTACATTTCATGCATGTATTAATTGACATCAGCCTAAAAATTTGTGATGTTGTGGTATGACTTTTTATTGCGTAATGTGGCGTAACGAAAAAAAGAGTTACTTTGTATTTAGCATGAATGCATCAGGATAATTAAAATTATTCTCTGGGGTGCATCTGTACTTCACTTTCTCCAAAGATTTTTTACTTTGATTAGGACAGAACTGTCAAGATTAAAAACACTGAAGTAATCATATAGATGTGTAAAGGATTTAATGAAAGAATGTAAAAATAACACCGAATGAATATTACACTTGCAAATGAAATTAAACAGTGAGAAACACGAAATGAGAAATCTGAAAAAAGAACATGCAAAGACTAAGAACAAAAAAAAAAAAAAGAAACAGAAATAGAGGACTGGAGATCTATCAGAGAATGAACTGGAAATTGGTGCATCTAGTTGAAAACCATAAAATTGATCAAGTACATACATGGAGTTGAATAGAACTGCTGACAGCTTGATTTCTTTTATTAATATTTTTCATTTCCACCCACTTTTTCTTCTACAGTTTGCAATCTTGTGTTGGTGGTTTGCTTTGACCTTTTAAACCACAAGAGTCAGACTATCATCAGCCTACCAGTAAAATCCCATTATAGTGAAGTGTGTTCAAAATAAAAGCCGTGAGCTTCTCACAGAGAACTGATCTCTGATTAATGTCTGTGTAGCTAATAACCCGATCCTCTCGTCTTATGAGCAATTAACTCACCAGGAGCTGCTTCGGGACATAAGGCAAACCGGTATTATCTTGACTCCGCATCTCCATAGAGACTGCAAAGCCCTGATCACATTCAGACTTGTTCATACTAAAAAAAAACCTCTCCCGCTGAGATTGTCTCCATGTGTCTGATGATACCCCTTGACTTTTCCTTTCCCGTTATAAGCTGGTACAAGTGGTGATCACAGATCACGGGGTGATTAAGCATTTAATTTTATTTATTTATTTAGTGGAGATGAGAGTTTAATGCGCATTGTTTTCCTACGTTGAAATTCCCAGATGCTGTGTCGGGGTAATTACTAGGAGTGTGCAAGCAGGAGCGTATAAACACTGGAAGGGAGGAGGGTGGGTTTGGGGTGGGGACATGCCAAAACCTGTGCTTGAATAATGAAGTGGTCATGCATGCCGTTGCCATGGAAATGCAGAGGAATGGATCAGAGAGATGAATGGAAGGAGTTGGGATGTTATGAGTTGTGAATTCCTGCTTGGGACTATAGTGGAGTGAGTGGGAATGGAAGAGTGGAGGGTCACGCCATGACAGCCGTGCTACGTGCTCTCTCTGCTTATATCATTGGTGAAAGGATGAGAGCGATGGAGAAGAGTGAGCATTAAAACAATCGAGTAAATATAAGTTGCTCAAAAAAGTAACAGAAAGGTAATAACAATCCCTGCCATAACACTGGTCTACAAGGAGAAAGCCTCGGAAATGAAAGTAGCTCAATTTTACTAGAATTGGGTCACTAATAAAGGAAAATTATGTCCTCAGTGTTAATTGGCTCCAGTTTCCAAGATTCAGCTTCAGGTCAAAATTGAATGAAAATAATTAAAAATTAGAATGGGGTGTGTGTGCGATTATGCTCCATAACTTTTCTACAAAATGTGATATAGCAATGAGAATGATGCCACACCAATCATTATAAATTTATCTTTTTATTGATACCAATAACATAACTTTCCATTCATTTATTGTTTTTTTTGCATGTAACATTTTCATGCTTTTTTTCATGAAAAACTGAATTGTGGGTGGGTTGGTCCCATTGCTGTGTAGCTTCCCAGACTATTAAGATACAACCACAAAATTAAGTTTTAAAGCTTACGAAATATAATGTGAATATCAGATAATTACAGAATACTAGCTCTAACATCAGATTAAACGACAAGGTTCCATCTTTATTCGGTATCTAAATGGCGCTTTTTGGTTTCGAGGCATCTTGGTTTCTGAGGGAAAATATCACGCGACTGTTCCTTGGAAATGTTAGGCAATGACACTTTCACAAGCCACCGAATGTAACTGTATGATGCGCAGATCTGGCCAAGACAAATGTACTCTGCAATAAAAGACCAATAAATTACAGTTAGGTAATAATCTTTAGTCTCAAAGTGAAGATAAATGTATAAACTTTCATATGGTACCGTTTTCATTGCTCTACCGTACTTTGTCGACTAACATTTTCGAAGTTACGAGGCATCATGATCATCAGACCCCCCCCCCCCCCCCCCCCCCCCCCCTCCCTTGTAGGCAAATATACTCGCCTGTGTATAGATAATTATAAATCTTTATCATGAAATATCTTGAAAACTTTAGCCAACCAGCACCTTTATCACCTTTATCACTTCATTTCAAAATGAAAATGGGAAAATAAGAAAGCAGATTTTTCAGCGTCAACAGAGTCAACCTGAAAGTATCGTAGTCTATTCTCTGGTTAAGATGTGTACTCATGAACCTGATTCTGTTTTCTTAAAAGGTGAAACATTTTTAAGATATTGCTTGCTGCAGAACCAACAGTCCCATGGGTGGAGCTGGATCTGGTCCATAAGCATAATCCTTAACCTTTAATCCTAACCAACACAGCACTTTACAGCAAGAAACTACACGTTAAACACACTTATCCAGCCTGACACACACTCCACCACTGCCCAGGTATTAGGAGCTGGATCAGGTCCGACTCCAACCCATGGATTTTTTCATATTTGCATTGAGGGATACTTGGGAATTTTGGGCATTTAAAATGTTCTTTAAATAGTCTTAAACCAGAGCACCTGAAAAATCCTGCTGACTTTATTTAGCCATCAAGTCATCCTCCTTTATGATGTTACACTCTTGCTATTTAAAAAAACACACAGTGATCCATATTATCAGTAAATCAAGCACTAATGGCAATCTGTAATCTACCCTCTTCTTGCTACATGCTAGAAAGTAAGTGCTGATACAGAATTTGGTCATTTACGGTTGTTTAATAAGTTTAGTAGTATTAGCTCCAAAATGAATATGAAGCAATGAAATACAAGCAAAGAAATAGGAGATCTTTTTGTAATATGCATTATTTTTTTTAAATAATGCATATTACAAAAAGATCTCCTATTTCTGTGCCCGCTGTAGCCTCAGATTCTTGTTCTTGGCTGACAGGAGTGGAGTCCGATGTGGCTTTCTGCTGTTGTACCAAATCCACCTCAAGCGTTCTGAGATGCCTTTCTGCTCAGCACAGTTGTAAAGAGTGCTTATTTGAGTTACGGTAGCCTTCCTGTCAGCTCGAACCAGTGCGACCATTCTCTCCTGACATCTCTTATCAACAAGGAACCGACAGACATTGGATGTTTTTTTTTCTTTCGCACCACTCTGTGTAAACTAAATAAAAAAACAAATGAATATAGCATACATTGATGTTAGAGCGTTTTTTGCCTTGAACTGGTGCAGGTCCATCAAACAGATCTTGGTCCACCTGAAATAGGTGGCGTGTGGTCTATATCAAGTGCATCAACTTACAAAACTGTGCAGTTGATCTGCAGCTTATTTGCTTTATTAATAGGAAACCATTTGTAGCAGTAGTGTGCCTTAATAATTTTAGATATAGACTGGATACATATGGACGTATTCTTACATGCCTACTGATATTTCTGTGAATCAGCATAAGCAGTCAGCATCACTGTTGGAAAACTTCCTGACCTCGTCCTTTATCTCTTCTGAAGGGATGTACGGGCTGCATAGTCTCAGTGGGAGGGCAGATCCCCAATAACCTGGCCGTGCCACTGCACCTGAACGGCGTGAAGATTCTGGGCACGAACCCCCTGCAGATCCACCGGGCTGAGGAGAGATCTATATTCTCCAGCATCCTGGATGAGCTGGGAGTGGCTCAGGCGCCGTGGAGAGCCCTGAGCTCACTGGTGAGACTGTCTTTTACACAAAATAATAATGTGCTCTTCTCCTTGGCGCATGCAACGCAGCATACAGAGTTGATGTGAAGTAGAATAGCAGTGAGCCATCTTTTATAGATCAGAGTCGAAATGTATTCTTATAGCGATTTTTTTTTTTTTTTTTTTTACAATTCAAATTGTTTCAAAGAATCTTTACAGAGATGGTTGCTTTAAGCCCCAATGAGCAAGGGAAGGTTATTCTATACCATTCTTGCTACTGGATTATAAAATGCTAGAATATTACTTACTTGTGGTGGAGAAAACAGTTAAAGCTTTCTATATCAGGAGCTAAAGATGAAAATTCTGTGCTCAAACTTTCTAGTTCAAATCCTGGCTGCTGTATTTTAGATAAATTGAAATTTGCTAGAATTGCATTACAGTAATCTAATCTCGATTATTTATATATATATATATATATATATATATATATATATATATATATATATATATATATATATATATATATATATATGTAATATGACTGAACAAACTTCTTAGCATCAGGTGTGTGCAGCATATTTCTCATCTTAACAATATTTCACGTTATACAGTATGAGAAGGAAGCTTTAACAACATGCATCAGTATCTTTTTTTTTTTCCCAGGTTGAGTACATGTGCCGATACTGACACTGATAAAGAAATGAGTGCTCTACTTAGTATTAATTTTGGACATGATGGAACATTTTATTTAGCTCTGTTTATATTTATATTAAAAATGAGCACAAGGTGTCATTTATCTAACCTGCCTTGGCTCCTGCATGTGCTCAGTGCTCGCCAAAGTGAAGTGCTGTCATGTTCAACAGTCTCTCCACACACTCACGTCACTTCTTCACGCTTGATAATAACTTTGTGAGCGTGCAGTTCACAGCACCTTGTGGTCATTCTTAATGACCACGCTCTCTAATACTGCTCTGCACACTCTGCTGTCAGAGTTTGCAATCTCTGTTAAAGATACAGTTTAAACCCTGTAAAATGTTTTATCACGCTGGTTGTAGTGTAGGAAGATGCTGTAGCTCCACCTCTTGATATTAGGGTACAGTTTGCAGTCTGCATTAATCAGACACAGCTCTCGGGTTTAGGTGAACTCCATCCACCTACCACCATTTTTTTTAAAAATAAAATTGCTTATCCCTGTTCAACTCATGTCAAGTATATGAACAATTTTGTTACACAGACTAGCTCTGTTTTAACACGTGTGCATTTTGTACATCTCCGAAGTACAACATGCACAATCCGATTCTCCCGAGGTGTGCTGAGTGCTCTTGGGCCTCAGACATTCAAAGTGCTGAAACGTGTTGTGTTTTGTAGAAGTAGACGTCGTGTCCATTAGCCACGCCGGCTCTTTTGGGCAGAGACGGTGCTGTTGTAAGGGGCACAGAGATGGCAGTGCTGCATTTTAATAAACTTCCCCCAGCTATGGAAACAAGCCGAGTGAGCTCACTCAACACTCAGGGACATGACGGTTCACTTGGTGTGCTGCTCGTTAGGGGAATCAGCAACTTCTCCTTAAAGCACCCAGCACCTCCTCGACCTCAGGATTGTTTGCTAGAAAGTTTGTCATGTTTTTTTTTGTAATGTAGGCTGTCACTGATTGGCCCATTTTGCCAGGAGTCAAAATGAAAATAATAAAAGTCAAGCGAAAATAATTTCCAGTGAATATAATACACACTCAAAACGAGCACCAGAATTAAAAAAAAAATACATCTGAAAAAAATAGTGTTCTAGCTCATGGTTATTTTTATTCTTTTCAAAATACTACATTTGACTTCCAGTTACACGAAGCTAAGTTTTTGGAGATAAATTCAGTCTTCGGTAATTACCTTCTCATCCGTTTTATCTCTCAAACTGCAAACGAAATGCACTAAAAGCATGTCCTGATATGAAAACACACTTTACTACCGTGTTGTATCTACTTCCTGTTGTGTATTATTGGATGGTGTGTAGAGCAAAGCTGCCTGACAGTTGATTTATCATTGTGTGTTTCAGGAAGATGCCTTCGCATTCGCTAATGAAGTGGGTTACCCCTGCCTCCTCAGGCCCTCTTACGTTTTAAGGTGAGTAAAATATAAGATAGATAGCTTTAGGAGTAAATTATCAGGTTATTTATGTTGCTGTATTGAGACTGGAATCAGTCAGTATAAAGGAGAGAGCCGTTTTCTTTACTAGCTATATTATCAAACAGTTTCTCAGAAAAGTCTCTCCATAACCAATAAGACGCAATTCAGTTTCTTTAATATAATGTGAATTTCCAGAAATGTTGGGTTTTTTTTATGCCTCGTTGTAAAACTCCCTGATGCTCTGTGCTTTTTGCACTGCATGCCAGCTGTACTGCTCCCAAGAGACCTGAGCTTTTAGCACTGCTGTTCAGTCAGCTGACAGACCTGATACTCGCATAACACCATACAACTGTTACCCATAATGCCCCAGATGAACCTCAGGCTGGAGCACAAAGGGACTGCAGCTCAGAGTCTGAACCCATCAGCTTTCCATCAGCTCAGCCAGTTCATCCAGACTAGCAGACAGTTGTGTGGATGCTTTGTGGGACTTGTGTAGGAGGGCAAAAAAAAAAAAATAACAATAATAATAATAAAAAAAAAACCTGGTGGGTGTTGTAAATAATTTAGTACCATTTTATTCCTTGTACTGTACACATGTTCTTTGGTCAAAATTTGTGCATTATTTCAGTTGTCTAGTAGTTAATGATTTTACCGTAGGCGCAAACATAACATCAAAAATCTCACAGACACGCTAGAGGAAATTAGCATTATTATTAGCAATGCTAATTTCCTCTAGCATGTCTGTGAGATTTTCAATTTTGAGTAAAATATATGATAGTTTGCTTTAGGACTAAATTACCAAGTATGTATAAAGGCATTTATATATGTTGAGACTGGAATCAGTCTAACCTAAAGTTACCTATGAATAGACTCACAAGGATTCAGCACGAAAACATTATAGAGAATCAAAATTCCTGGTACATTCATCAGGAATGAGCAAAGCTAGCTAGCCACCAGGCAAGTAAAAGCTTCCGTGTGCTACCCAGAAAGTGACCAGGCTGAAAAAGCAGTAGCTAATGTAATTTTTTTTACTTTTTTTGCTAGTTAAATGCATTAATGCTGATTAAGGGAAACAAACAAGTATATAATTACTATACTCTTAATATAAGAGTACACTATTTTTGCAATGCGCTTTTATTTTGTTTGATTTCGTCAGTATTTTCACATGCGCTCCTGATTCTGTAAATATCCTCCATCATCTGTGCATGCTATTTAACCTGCCTAGTAAAAATCATTCTACTGTCAGCCACATCTCTCGTCAGCCGATGTGTGTAGTGCAGCAGGTGGACAAATCAGTAGCCTGGCTTTTGTAACTTCATGTAACTTCTAGAGCAATGCATCATATACAGTGCAACACTCTGCAAACGTCAGTGAACACCATTTTTTTAGTCAAGTGGCCATTCAGTATTTTGTTGTTAATTATTTGGTGGCAAATAGAAATGATGGGAAAATGTACAGAACGTTAATTTAATTTAAACTTCTATACAGCACTTATTTACTCAGATCGATTAAAGTTTAATATAACAAATAAAATATTTACAGATTTTATATTTGTTACATTATATTTACATTATATTTATATTTTTATATTTTTATATTTTTGCTGTTGAAGACCTTTGTGTGATTTTTCTGTTAAATCCATTATCCCATCATTATTGTTCATTATTGTTATTGTTCATAATTCACACAAAGGTTTTATTTCACCAGTAAAAAGAGTACGAAATCTGTAAATCTTTTAATTGTAATATTAAAAAACAAGGCTGTTTTTACGGAAAATGGAATTAATGTGCTGCACCTTTTCCCGTCATTATTGTTTGCCACTGAATAATTAACAGTAACCATTTGACTGAAAACAAAATGCTGCTTTCTTGGACTTTTTAACCGAACACAGATTTTTTTTTCTTTTAAATGACTGAATTTAGGGAAGTGCAACTTTGCTTCTTTTACTCCCGAGCAACTTATTGTCCAAGCTGTAAGGAGTATTATCTGAAACAGTTGGCTCGACATGGCATAAAAATCTTCTGTTGTTTTGTTCTTTTGTTCTACTTGAGTGGATTCAAAGAAAATTAAAGAGAAACTAGTTTATCTTATTTCAAGCAGAGAGTGTTGGAATGTTTTGGCTGATAATTCTCATTTCTCACATTACCAAATTTCTCAAATTCTGCCACAAATGTTGGCAGAAAGTTGTAATAAGTTAAAAACTCGACAAAGAAGTGTTTGTTTTTGTGTGAAAACTGACTGAATCTGAAGAGCTTGAAGGTTTGGCTGACCCTAATCTCCCTCCTGTTTGGTTTCTCTCCCTTGCTCTTCAGCTTCTTTAGCATTTTTGTTCTACATTTTGTCGTGTCACTGAATATCCCTGAGGGCTAATTTACGCACAACAGATGCGTCTGCTTTAAAGCAGTTATTAGAGGTGTTTTTCTTGTGTTTATTGCGTTTTTTTTTTTCTTCCCGGTGTCAGCGGTTCTGCGATGAACGTGGCCTACGGCGAGGAGGAGATGAAGCGCTTCTTGGAGGAAGCGGCCCAGGTGTCTCAGGTGAGTCCTGGTTCACGTCCATCAGCTAGAAGGAAGTCTTACAGCAATGCATTTCAATATATGGATGCCATAAAATCCTAGAAGAAATAGTGATTTAATAATAGTGGTAGTGTTCATCTCAATGGAGGGATACTTATGCTACCCAAAAATTTTTCACTGCCAGTATAAAGTTTATTTCACTAAAACGACAGACATGAGACAGGACACAATTGCGTGTACTCAGCACAATGTGAATTACGGCAAATCCAACACAGGAGCAAGAGTCAGAAACCAAAACAACCAGGAAGCATGAAAACAAGGCTCGCAACTTAACGGTACCGAAATGCGTGAAAGTTGACTTTGCAATGTGACAAAAGGGCCTTTCGCACCGCGCGAACCTTTTCATAGTACCTGAACTAATTGTCCTCCATCCGCCGGTTGTTTACGTTGTTCTTCTTTGTTTCCGTTGTTGAACGCCGCGCACAAATGACGTCGCTGTCGACCGGCTTGCGTCACTTCCTAGTGCCCCCTGTCGGTGCGAATGCAACCCTTTAAACGGTACTGGGAAACAGTTCGTGCAAAATCGCCCAGTACTTTAGTACTGTAAATTTAGTTCTGGAACTAAAGTGGTGCGAAAGGCCCTAATGAAACAGCCAAGCTGATTAAGGGCTAAACACAGAACAGGTGCACACATTAGGAGAACAAACCAATGACAGTGTAGTGGTGGAGACAGGAGTAGAACCAAAACAAAGGAAAAAGAAAATTACATGGAGAACCCAAAACAAAAGCATGAGACAGAAGCAAAATTTGTGACACATACTTACAAAAACGTGTATGAAATAAAGCAGTAGCCTTAGACGTGTTGCAAATGGTTTATATTGTTTATAAATAATATTTTATATTTAATATTTTATAGCTATATTATCAAACAGAGAGTTCATTCTGAATGTAGATTTTGCATAAAATTTTATTATTGTGTGAATACAGCACTTCGTTTCCATGCACAATGCAGTGCCTCTACTGTTGTCTAAGTGCCACATCAAGCAATGTATTATACAGTGTAGAAAATAAATAAATGTTTTATTCAGCAATAGAGTCATATACACTGCACAAAAAGAAATTTATTCCGCAAGGTGTGTATGTGGCTGCATTATGGGGAAGATGCTGCAGTTTGTGACCACGTTTTTAATGTTGAAATGTATTGAAAACAACAATTATGATTAGATTGTTAGGGTAAACAGACACACACACACACACAAAATTGAGCTCTCACTCAATTAAGTCACGTTTATCTCTTCTCTGACTTGAAGGCATTCTTTATTTGTTTGACTCATCTCTCGTTCTCCACCTCTCTCACGCCTTTCTTCTCCTGGGTTGTTGTTTTATCTGTCATTTTATAACTTCATGCTATCTCTCCCTTTCTGTCATTCTTTTTCCTTTACTAACCTCTCTTTCTCTTTTCACTCGGTTTGCCATCTTACATTCTCTAACGGAATTCAAGTATCTGGACCAACATTTCTCCAGGATCAACACATGATCGCTGTCATGTGATGTCACCTCAGTACTCTTAAGTTACACTATATGGCCAAAAGTATGTGGACACCTGACCATCACACCCATATGTGGACCGTCCCAGAACTGTTGCCACGAAGTTGGCAGCACACAATTGTATAGAATGTCTTTGCATGCTGTAGGATTACAATTTCCCTTCACTGAAACTGAGGCTAAGAGGCCCAAACCTGTTCCAGCATGACAATGCCCCTGTGCACAAAGCGAGCTCCATGAAGACATGGTGTGTGAAGGTTGGAGTGGAAGAACTCGAGTGTCCTGCACAGAGCCCTGACCTCAACCCCACTGAACACCTTTGGGATGAACTGGAACACCGACTGAACCCCAGACCTCCTCACCCAACATCAGTGTCTGATCTCACTAATGCTCTTGTAGCTGAATGAACACAAATCCCCACAGCCACGCTCCAACATCTAGTGGAAAGCCTTCCCAGAAGAGTGGAGCTTATTGTAACAGTGATGGTGATGGCCAGGTGTCCACATACTTTTGGCCATATAGTGTACTTTCCAGTACAGATGCACCAGTTGATATTTACACAGAAGCCCAAACAAGGTCTTTCAGTATTTTGTATCTATAGCTACCTGAAGTTAACTAAGCATATTAGGCAGCTGATAATTCAGCTACATTATTTGCGATCAATTAAAGACTTCCCTTTCTGAAAGGTGATGTATTTTGGAGTGGATGTCTAAACAGCTCAGCTACCGGTGGCTAGCCACACACACCTGATGTTTTTTCTCAACTTTCAGCACACGTTTTTACATATAATCTGGAACTGAGGAATTGCGTAACTCTTCTAATTGCCACATCAATGCATCTGCTTTTAAAAAGCGCTGCTGCCTGCGCAGCTTCCAAAGTTGAACAAAATTCATTGGAATGGTGCAAGGAAGAAAAGCAAACATGGAAATATTTTGTTGCCAACATTCCAATATTGCAATATAACTAAAAATAACAGCATGCCTATTTTTGGGACAATCACTGGTACACAGTGTTACCTGTGGCTGCGTACAGTCAAGAAGCACAAGCAGCTCAAATTCTCAAACTAAGGCAAAAATAAACAATTATCTGCATTATTGATAATCTTATCCAGAGTGCAAGATAAGCTAATCCGCTGATACTAGCTAGAACTGGTGTGAAGAGTGTTATTATGGTTATAGTGTGTGCCGCTAATTATAATCAACGTTTCAGTATTTTCAACACGTAAACATAAACTTAACCTGAAATCGAGAGCTACACAATCACATTCCCGACTTTCCTTGTCTCTCCGATGCAGGAGGTACACACTGATGGCATTAGAGAGAGGTAATTGCTTAAAAGAGATAACAACCAGATGCTGATTTAAAAACAAGTCCAATTCGGAGAAATCTTGTTTTTCTCTAACATGGCTTGTCGTTAAACCCCCCGTGTTCCCCCAGCGAGGGTGTCGGCTTTGCAGATGGTCTCAGCAGGCCGCCTTGCTCTCCTCCAACATTAGCACAGCGTTTTAAACCTCCTCTCAGCACTTTACCTGCACTCAGACACTCAATCACAATGAATCTCACTGACTCACTGTTCACATTGGACAAACCTCACCAACTACCTGCTCCGTCCAATGAATCATACCACGATTTAAAACCTGCAGAGAAACACTGCACACTGATTAATAGTTTGGGAAAAAGGGAAGATACTGAGGTTCTGTTTATTAGATACACATGGACACCTTTCTCATGTTTCCTCTAAAAAATACGGAACATTGAATCTAAAGATTTTTATTACTCACTGCATTTAGTATTACAACGCATTTGAGTGTGAATGTAATGATATAGCATTAGCGCTACACAATGATTTTACAACATAAACCTCAGAAGGTGACATTTTTATCACTTTCTTAAGCAAAGAAAATCATATAGCGGAAATGTCATAACTTTATAGCAAACTGTACTGTTTGAGATTCATTAATATATCTTTATATATCATTTATATATCTTTTCTCGTCACTGCTATTTAGTTGAGTTTCCATTTTGTATGTAACCCAAAATATCTCTCTCTCTCTCACACACACACACACACACACACATTTTGCTAAAAAAAAGGTTAATTTCCCCTAGGTATGGAGACTTTTGGAACACCCTGTAGTTGCATTTAACATTGTGGAATGTCCGTGAAACAATTCCTGTTATAACTTACTTCACAGTGTCTATCTATTAACAGTCATTCCCTGTTAATAAGATGAAAAACTCAGCTTGTCAAGGTACCGAGAAAACGGAAAAGGCAAGCTCATCGGTCCGGAAGATTTTCCTTGACTGTTACAAAGCACTGATGCTGGAGTCTCATTCTATAAAATAATCGTCTCCCAAATGAAAGCTTCATTTTTAATCCATTTATTATTAGCCGTAAGTTATGTTTAGTGTCCACCGTACATGTTTCTGACTTGTCACTTTATTAGGTACTGAATAGCTGCTCTTAATAAATGGGCAGTTCAGGGTGTAATGCGTCTGACAACCACAGACTGTTACAAGGCCGGATTTCCACTCCTCTTTCGTTTGAGTGGGACACATCCCTACACCTCCTGTCACACCGGCTGATTTATGACTCCTGTGATTTATGATCTCCCGTTGTTTGACAGATCAGCTTGACTGACAGGACTCATAGTGGTGGTGTGGAATTAGTTCTGGGCAGAAACTGCAGCTGTAATTTAAAAGAAATAAAGAAACAGACAAAAAAAAAACTAAAAGAGGTTTCCTTTTAGCTACTGAGGTTAAGATTAGGGTTACATTATAGTGTAGCATAGCATTCATTAGCTGCATTAATGAAGTCAACCACTTGGCATACCATAGCAACCACTTAGCAACACCCCAGCAACCACTTAGAATACCATATCAACTGCCTAGTGGCACCCTAGAAACCACCTGGAATACCATACCAACCACATAGCAACAGCCTAGCAACCACCTGGCATAAATAACTTCACAACTACAACCATAACTTAATAACTACAACCATAGCAACCACTTAGCAACACCCCAGCAACCACTTAAAATACCATATCAACTGACTAGCAACACCCTAGAAACCACCTGGAACACCATATCAACCACCTAGCAATAGTCTAGCAACCAACTGGCATAAATAACTTCATAACTATAACTATAATTTCGTAACTATAACCATAGGAACCACTTAGAGTACCATATCAACTGCCTAGCAACCACCTGAAACACCATACCAACCACCTAGCAACTCCATGGCAACCACCTAGCATAAAAAACTTCTATTTTAACTATAACCATAGCAAACCAATTAGAATACCATAGCAACTACCTAGCAGCACCTTCGCAACCACCTGGAACACCATACCAACCACCTAGCAACTCCACGGCAACCACCTAGCAACAGTCTGGCAACCACCTTGCATAAATAACTTTATAACTTTAATTTTATAACTATAACCATAGCAACCAATTAGAATAGCAACTTAGCACCATACCAACCATCCAGCATCTTCACAGAAACCACCTAGCAATAGCCTAGCAACCACTTGGAATAAATAACATCATAACGACATGGTTTAACCTTTGTAATGTTTTAGCTTTTAAAGTTTGTGTTTGTAAGTTTGACTTGGACTGTTTTCCTAAAACACGGACATATGAAATGCCGATGCATCTGTGTTTGTAGATCCTGTATCGGGGTTCTCTTTAACTCTTATTGTGGGCAGTGATTCCAGATGATTCTCTTCATGAGCATAACAATCCAGAGAATGGAAATCTTTTACAGAACTGCTGAGTTTCCCATTTTTTAATATCATATCAACCTTTTGGAGAAACAAACAAACAAACAAAACAACTAAACTACAAATAATGTGTATGTCTTTCCAGAGAAAAAGCACATTTGCTTTGGGGGATTGTTTCACATGAAATAGCCTTCACGCGTAATACTGCTGTCTCCATAGCAACCCTACAAACTATTAGGATCCTGACATGTCACTAGTTTGCTGTACCGTAAAGTGCTGTATACAGCATCTGAAGATGTTAGATGTCTTTCAAGTCTTTCCAGACGTGATTTCTAAAGAAACGCAGGAAATGGAACATGTGTTTCTTGTACAAGTTGTCTGTAAATTCACACAGCCTGTTGTTTTATTACAAAAAAAATCACCTCTTAGACTAATCGAAATCAGATGGAATGCTTTTTTTTCACTCTTCACAAATCGAAGTGCAAAGGGAAGAGGACAAGTGGTAACATATTCACAAACGTGCTTCATTCATTAGTCAAATCCAGCTGTTGAGTCACATCAGGCTAGAATCGTGTTCTCAGTGCAGTCAGCACCTCCTGACAGAAGTCTCAGACTGTTTGCCTTGAGTACGTTAACCACATTAATGAAGCAATAACACATCAGGGTCTGATTCAGATGGACCAAACACGTGTAGTCTCTTTATTAGTGCTGAGCTCAGAACAGAAGTGGGCTCTGACTACGACCATGAACACGCTGTTCTTTCCATCATTGTGCAAGAAATGCGGAACACAGTAACACTTAAAGGTACAGGTGTCAAACTCGAGGCCCACCGGTGAGTCATGAGGCCCTGAAATGTATCGCCCTGTCGAGAGATCCACAAATATGTCAGGGACGAAAAGCACAAAGAAAAGAGAGATGTGAGATTATGCAAAGAAAAGAGATACGAGATTATGCAAAGAATAGAGAGGTGCGAGATTACGCAAAGAATAGAGAGATGCAAGATTACACAAAGAATAGAGATGCAAGATTACATAAAGAAAAGAGAGATGTGAGATTACACAACGAAAAGAGAGACGTGAGATTACACAAAGAAAAGAGAGACACGAGACTACACAAAGAAAAGAGAGACAAGACTACACAAAGAAAAGAGAGACATGAGACTACACAAAGAAAAGAGAGACACGAGACTACACAAAGAAAAGAGAGACACGAGACTACACAAAGAAAAAGAAATGTGAGACTACACAAAGAAAAAGAAATGTGAGACTACACAAAGAAAAGAGAGATGCGAGACTACGCAAAGAAAAGAAATGTGAGACTACACAAAGAAAAGAGAGATGCGAGACTACGCAAAGAAAAGAAATGTGAGACTACACAAAGAAAAAGAAATGTGAGACTACACAAAGAAAAGAGAGATGCAAGACGACACAAAGAAAAGAAATGTGAGACTACACAAAGAAAAGAGAGATGCGAGACTACGCAAAGAAAAGAGAGACACGAGACTACTCAAAGAAAAGATAGACACGAGACTAGGCAAAGAAAAGATAGACGCAAAAGACTACACAAAGAAAAGAAATGTGAGACTACACAAAGAAAAGAAATGTGAGACTACACAAAGAAAAGAGAGACGCGAGACTAGGCAAAGAAAAGATAGACGCGAGACTAGACAAAGAAAAGAGAGACGCAAGACTAGAGATGCGAGATAACGGACATTTTATTAGCAGATATAATCTTATCTGAGTTCTTCTTAAATCTGTTCCTTAACATTCTAGATTTTCATTTATATATTTGCAGAACAATTTTAATCGCTTTGATAAATGTTATTCCCAAAAGCCTAACAGTGGATACAGCTGAATAGTTTCTGTAGCCCTTTATTTTTCTGGAAACATCCTGTTCTACTTTCAGAGCCACGGTTATTAGTCTTATTCGATAGAATAGATAATAGTTAAATAATAATAATAATAATAATAATAATAATAGACTTACATTACGCACCTACAAACGCTCAAAAAAATGCTGCCGAGTTTGACACCCCTGATTTAATGTATGAATGTAAATATCCATTGCAAACCATGTTGACACAGACAAACACACTCATTAAACAACACACACACACATACACACACACACACAAGCCTGTCAATCAGACTGATCTCTAGGGGTTTTAAATCACCCAGTGTGACAGAGAGAGGGAAAAAAAGAAGAAATAATGCATGTGGACCTGATTTACTAAAGTGTTTGTGTCACATGCAGACTTGATTACACCAGTGATAAAGCCGATTTACTAACAGGGGTTATGGAGCATTGTGTCTCTAATAATCATGCAGTCTGGAATGATTCTACAAAATACAGGGTGGAGTCAGTGGAGTCAAATCGATTCATTTCGAACCATTAATGTCATTTATTACAACCTGAATGTCACTTTGTGAACGCCAAGCGAGCATGCATTAAATTTGCAGGAACTTGTTTCACCAGTTAACTCTTTTTAACCAGAGGCCAAAAACACTTTAGTTTCCACCTGTTTTGGGGCTGCTCGTGTTCAGCATTGATGACACACTCCACAATAGGGGTTAATGGCTTATATGAAAGTAGACACTCAGGAATTTAAAAATTTGCAGTTTTTCACAAGTATTCCTTTTTTTTTTACCTAGACTACTAGGTTTAAATGTTATAATATTATTGTGGCAGTTGTTTATGGTGTTTTACTATCAGAAAAGCTGTCTGTGCTGTCTGTTTTATCTCCGTACCAGTGTTATTACAGAGACGTGTGAATTGTTTGCCCAGCAGGGGGCTCACACCAATCCCCTTTCCTATCACCCTGTTCACCAGCAGCTAAACACAGAGTCACAATACTCTACACACAGAAACCCAACAGTATCCTGACTAATCTTATAGCTTACTTGTGGCAATAAAATAATTCATTTGTTTATACTGATTGAAAATGTCCGATACATCAATTAACCGCTAGAAAGGGTTAAAGACAAATATCATACCATTTACAAAGTTTGACTAATTCATTAATTCTTTATTCATCTTCAGCTAGAGCTTTATCTCAGTGGATATGAGGCAGAGGAACATGACAGGGTACCGTGATCTAAATGATGCCTTAGTAAAATACTCAGAAAGTTTCTCAAAATGAGAACTTAATATCAGCGTGGTGAAGGATATTGAAAGCATGACTGCTCCTCTGATGCCAACATTATTTATACAGGAACATTGCTTTGAAGTTTTTTATTCACATCCTGCATCCGGCATTTGAATCACAGTGAAACTAATACTTTTGGTTCACTCTCTTTTTCACATTGCACGTAATTTACATTAACCAAAAAGAAAAAATGAAACACTGGCTGAGCTGAGAAAGTTGTCGTAAAACTTCATTCAAGCAAACATTTGCCAAGTGCGCATAGACAGCACAAAAATCACTCAATAAATTGCAAAGTAGTTATATAAAGAACTCAGTTAAAACATTCTGTGTCACATCCAGCATTTATTTCCCAAATCTAAATTCCAAATCTCCAGCGCTCCAGGGTTTGTATCTCAAAGCTCATTTTAGCAGCTTACATCTACAAAAACTGCTGCAACCCAAAACACACGGCATGTTTGATTCACTTCCTGTGGTCCGGGTGATTCAGAGTCGAGTCACTTTCTCCCTGTACTCGAAATGCACCAGAGTTCACTCAGAAGCGGACTGAGACTACATCACTCAGACGCTCTCAGACCGGTTGTGTTGTTCCGCATCCGAGTGTGATTGCTGTGCTCTCACGTGTGGTACTTTAGACAAGAGCACAGCAATCACACGAGGGTTTGATTGAAAGCTTCATATGTCAAAAAGCATTCTAAGACTATGTCTTTAGACACCTTTAGACTGAACAAGAGATAAGACCTAACTTTGAGGCTACCTTACTAGAGATAAACCATCGTACAGTTTGCGACTTTTTTTTTCCTGAGAGTGTAGAAGCATTAGAAGCTAAATTTGTTTATCTAAACTGAGAGACATGCAGAGAGACTCAT
Organism: Pangasianodon hypophthalmus; assembly: GCF_027358585.1. NCBI lineage: Eukaryota > Metazoa > Chordata > Actinopteri > Siluriformes > Pangasiidae > Pangasianodon > Pangasianodon hypophthalmus. The sequence continues at coordinate 28,032,056 of NC_069714.1, forward strand.
TATAATACATAATGATATGATGGAGGCTGGGAGACTATCACCGAATCTGACCCTGAACACACACACACACACACACACACACACACACCCACACTTACTGATTCAGTACCATCTGGTGGTTAATGTAAACTTCATGCTCAGCCACACCATATGCTAATGACGAGCGCTCTTCAGCTGTATCATTCGTTCCGCTGTGTGTTTATATTTTGAGCATTTTTGAAAGCGGTACACGTGTAGGATCTTGTAGGCAGATTGTGATTATTGAGAAGAAGTTTTTTTTTTCCCTGTATTTATTCACAGATCTGATTTATTGGCCTTGTAATGTTACTTATATTTCTTGCTCCTTATCACATATGAGGTCAAATTTCCATTAATTCCAGTCTAGCAGTGCTCTCAGTATCTGTTTCTGTTTAATACAGGAGCATCCTGTGGTCATCACGAAGTTCATTCGTGGAGCCAGAGAGGTCGAAGTGGACGCAGTGGCCAAATCAGGCAAGGTGAGGCAAAATCCTAAACATTAACTAGCATGGGCTGAGTTTCCTAAAAGCATCACAAAGTTAAGAATATCTTAAGTGAGAGTATGTGAGAGAGAGAGAGAGTTCAGTGTGATGCTCACTCTACCATTTTACAATTATCTTTGTGCTGAGATGCTTTTGGGAAACAACCCAAAATGATACGATTCAACAGCCATGTTGTAAAGAGTAAAACACTTCAGGACAGCTGTTATAGAAAAATAATCAACAACGGGGTGTTGTAATGCAGCTGTAACATTGATTATTTTCCACTAAAACATGCCCCAAGTGATTTATTCCTCTCATACCACAGCAGGTTGCCAATGATTACACTTTTTAATTTAAAAAACGAGACATTTTTATCCTTTTATAGTTACATTTAATGTTGTGGAATGCCCTTGAAACAAGTTAATTCCTGTTATTACTTACATTACAGCAGCTATAAACATTCATTCTCTCACCAGGCTGTTTTATCTCTCTTGCTTATCTCTCTTGATTCCCATATCGGAAAACTTACTGACTGACACTGGAGACTCTTTCCATAAATGTTACATAAATTCTATACATTCTAGTCTCTAGATTCTATAGAGATTATATGAATGAGTGGTTAGTACAGAAATGATAATGTATTAGAACGATGCATTAATATAAACGTGATTTGAATTACAACGGCACTAGAAAATGAATCACCGCTTTCGGATTCGACCGATCGGGTTTCTGATTATCACACATGGGTGTTATATGTGTCTGAAACAAAGCTCGTGCCAGAAAGATGTTTACTGGGCAGAGGTCAGACAAACCTGGCTGCAATGAATGAAATTCGGTCAAAAGTGAAGTGTGAAGCACTCCAATCTGATTGAATCCTCGTGTGTGAATCGCAGAGCCACACTAGAGCGACTTCATTATGCAGCAGATGGAGGTTTTCATCTGTTGTGGCTTACCTTCTGGAACAGGGACGTTATCCTCCCATAATAACACCCTTAATGAAAACAAACGTTACACAGCGCATTCGGAATGCACTTATTCTGCGCTCCCCTCTGCTTGTCTCGCCGTGTTTAGCCCGTGCTAATAAACATATATGCAGTATTTTTTTTTATAGAATTGCCTTTTTAATATATGTGCTAATCTCTTATTGATTTTATTTCAACAAGCATTTATTGTTTAATATAGATGTCTGTCTTTATATTCAAGGCAATGCAGTCTTGATATGAGACATTTAAAGTAGCCAATATGGAATGATTTACAAGTGCAGTGTGATAAAACGTGAATTAATATTAAGCAAGTATTTCAGTTTGATTTAAAGAAAAAGAAAAGAAAAGAAAGTATGGAACAGAAAGAGGCCACGCCCACTTCCCTCTAACTGGCAGGTATAAGGAAGTATGAACAGGAAATGAAGTGGGAAATATGACAATGTGTCTAAGAATGTAGTTTTTTTTTTTTTTTAACTTTTAGTTTAACCAGGAAAATCATTAAGAACAAATTCTTGTGTACAGTGGTGGCCACTTGAAGTGGATACACACACAGAGTAGTAGGAGAAAAAATGACAACAAATGATAAATAACAGACAAAAAAAGGTACCAAGTACTGCATACACACACACACACACACACACACACGCACACTTTTATAATAATATAAGTGCTTGTTTAACCAGAAAACTGGTACATCCTTCAGTAAAAGTGTCCTTAAAAGATTTTTTTAAATGGAAACAGGGATAAATTGAGCATATTTATTATACAGTATACTTAGATTTAACGTTTTTGTAGCTTATATTGAGGGGGAACAGTGGCTTAGTGGTTAGCCTGTTTGCCTCGCACCTACGGGGTTGGGGCTTTGAATCCCGCCTATGTCCTGCGTGCACGGAGCTTGCATGTTCTCTCTGTGCTTAGGGGGTTTCCTCCCCCAGTCCAAAGACATGCACTGTAGGCTGATTGTCATCTCTAAGTTGTCCATATTGTGTGAGAATGTGCACCTGTCCAGGGTGTCAAAGTTCCCTGGAATAGGCTCCAGGCTCCCTGTGACCATGTGTAGGAAAAATGGATGGATAGATCGTAGCTTATCTCAGTCCTTTGCAAATGTTTAACTGTAACAGCTGTTTAATAAATATAGAGAGAATGCCGTTATAAAAATAGTATTAAAATGCTGTGCGTATGGTGTCAGATGTCCGGATCCATTTAGTCCTCATCGCTTCTTGACTTTTTCCCCAGTACACACGGGTTTAAATCAGTGTAGCTGTAAATCATAAATATTAAGTGCAGTTCTAATCAGTCTGTCTTTACACATCTGTTATTTGACTATTTATGTGATTGATAAGAATAATGTGAACTGGTTGGTTACCTACACATTCCTACAGCATTGTTTACTTATCTTAAACAGATTTAGTTTCTCAAAGATGGTCGTAGTTTAACGATAAAGCTTTTATTGTTGTGGTATACGGAGAGTGCCGTAATAATTCTGCAAATGGTACAGAACAGGTGCCTAAGATGCGAAGCCTGCGGCAGAGCCATTTTAAAGACTGTTAATCAGCACTTTTCTTAAATGTCTTTGTTTTACCAACGTGAAGAAGCAGCAGTGACGCTCCTCCTTTAGCATTAGATTGGCTTATGTGTAAGAACTTTAACAGTAGCTTTCCACTTCATTCACCTGGCATCCATCATATGTGTTGGCAGTTAATCAGTGAAGGAGGAAATGGAGCTTGGAGTAAAAGTGAAATAAAAGTAAATGCAGAGCATAGATAAGTAAAGAGTAAAACACTTGGGGATGTGCTGTTATAGGAAAATAATCAACACTGGAGTGGAGTGATGAAGTGAGGTTACTGTTCCCACCCTGAATGCACGCTCTGAGGTGTTTAATTCCTCTTATATCACAGCAATTTGCAAATGCTTTCTTTTTTTTTATTATTTATTGTGAAACGACATCATACTTTTTTTTTTATCCATTTATGGTTACATTTAATGTTGTGGAACAGTGTTGCTTCTGTACACTATACAGAAAACTTCACAATATCAACAATTATCGTTTTTTCTTTGTTAAATAACAAAACAGTTTTTAATCTGTTTATTATTAGTCTTAGATTATGTAGATCATTTGATATACAAGTCCCTGGATAAGTTGTTACTATAGAAACGATAACATCAGAACGAGTGCATTAATGTAAACCTTTAGCATAGTCCTTTATACCAAGCGTGTTTGAATGCTAGAATCTGATTGGTCAGAAGGTGTGCATTGTTTTTGTAACAGCACGGCTTGGAAAGTAGTTCCAGCTATAACATGAACGACAGGTTAATATTAATGCGCTGGTTCTAACACGTTATTGTTTATATAGTAACAACTCACTCAAAGGAACCTGTTCGGTGGACGTTCCACATAATCTAAGATTCAAAAATTAGTTGTTTAACAAAGTAAAATGTATAAATATTGATGTGAATTTTTTTTTAGGAGATTTTTTATTTAAATTTATGGAAGGTGTCAGTGCTTTGTAACAGTCACGGTGCATTGCGAAGATTATCAGCATAGGAAAGTCTTCAGGAGAGAGGAGTTTATGCTTTCTGGTTTCTGGGTAAAATGACGAGAGAGAGAGAGAGAGAGAGAGAGAGAGAAGGAGATGCTGGTTAGGGAGCGACTGTTTATCACGGTTATAAAGTAAGTGAGAACAGGAACTAACTTGTCTCTCAGATATTCCACAACATTAAATCTACCTATAAACTGCTAAAGTGTGCCATGCATTGTGCAATATTAAATTAAACATTAAAAATTAACCATCTTATAAGCAGAATAACACACTCCAGACCATGCTGTTATACAAAAATAATGCACAATCAGGGATAACCGTATATAACAGTATGTTGTGTGTTATTCCTTACTTAATCAACATCTTCTGACCAATCAGATTCCAGAACTCGGCAGTGCTGTGGTGTATATTTGAATAAGTCTTGCTCAGTTTTAAAGTGCAGTATAGTAATGTTGTCTAGGATCCTGCTCCTTAAGCACAATATGTAAATTGTTCTTTAGAAAACAACTCAAACCTGGAACAATAAGCAGTGGCTGCAAGCTGCAGCACCTCCATGTAGGTTTACTTATTGCTTCCTGATAAAGGGAAAGCAAGGGACATATAAATTGTTTCATGTGTAATCCCTCATCTTTGGTGTGTATTTTTTTCCTATTTAAAAATTGTTTATGTGGGGAAAAAACTGTAGTATACCTCAGTTTTATTAATGTGGAAAAACATCTGAGATGCAAAGATATTCATACGTTACAGTGGAACTGTTTGCTATATTATAGTTCAGTTTTCAAACTTTAACTCAAAACAGACTTTTCTTGTTCGCAATTTTTGACTTTTTTGTTGACTAGGGAATTTGCTTGTTTCATTAACACCTCCTTTACGCTATAAGCAGGAAAAGGAAGAACATTTAGTGTTTCTGCTGATTTAATATGTGATGTCCTTGCAGGTTCTGGCTCACGCCATTACGGAGCACGTGGAGGACGCCGGCGTCCACTCAGGAGACGCCACTTTAATGCTGCCCACCCAGACCATCAGTCAAGGAGCTCTGGAGAAGGTCACAGCTCTTTTCTACTTACTTTCTTTTTTTTAATGAAATTTGTTCATTTTGAGCCAGTCTCAGCGAAATTCATACACGTGATTAACTATATCTATAGATATACAGTTACAGTCTTTAAATATGAAATCATAAGAAAGAAATAAGGCCATGAATCTGATAAGACATTTCACATCTAAAACTCATTCGATATGGAACATTTGTAGTTTAAGATTGGACCCTTCTCTTTGATCAAGTGACACGCCGCCCGCTTCTGCCTCCTCCGGATCAAACTCAGTTTGTCAAATCAAAGTTTCCTTCGCGTTTAGTTTCCGTAATGTCTTCCTCTCTGCATTCCATCCAGCGCCGGTGACGGGGCATGCAGAGCCTCGACAGTGACGGATGTGCTCTCAGCCTCCTCTGCATACGCACAGATTTTAACCTGAGTTATGGGTTCGTAAGGTTTTGTGTAATTTTTTTTTTCCTTTGGCTGTTTTCAGGTGAAGACGGCCACACGGAAAATTGCAAAGGCGTTCGAGATTTCAGGGCCGTTTAACACTCAGTTTCTGGTGAAAAGCAATGATGTCATGGTAAGTTATTGCTGCTCTACTCACCATGAAAACTCTGAGACCACATTGAAAATCTATTCATTTAAAGTTGGAAATAAATAGAAGGTTTTAGAATTTTGAAATGTTTAAAACAAACAGTGTAAATGTTCAAAGTCTTAAATATTTAATGTTCAAGATTCTGCACTGTTTCTAGATTCTTATTTAAATGTGGGCTTTACGGTTTTTAGGAAACTTGATAAGCTGCAATTTTTGTCTTAATAATTCAAGAAAGGGTAAAAAGAGAGGCTGGTGATGGAACGAGCTAAGAGTTCAGAACTGCCATAATGTAAGGGAGAACAGGTACTAACTTGTTTTGCAGAAAATCCAATGTAAATTAAATGTAAGTATAATTGGATCAAAAGTATGATGTGTCATTCTTTACTAACTGAAAAAAAAAAAAGTGTTGCCTGATTGGTGTGGGATAAGAGGAGCATGTGCTATTATTGGAAAATAATCAACTTTGGTACAGTAACCTTAACTGTTCTCCATCACACCACCCTGTCGTTGATTATTTTCCTATGACAGCATATCCCCAGTGTTTCACTGCATACTTATGGCACAATTTATTACTCAGTGACTCATTATTAATAAATTTCCTGCTTTGAGTGCTTTTAAAATGTATGAGATCTTTTGTTAAGACTTTAAATGTAAGCTGGATTGTTTTAAACAATTTTTATACTTCAAGGCAAAAATGCTAACAGTCACATATACCTACATTCATGACCAAATAACGTACCGCTTCCATTCAGTATAACTAGTGTACATTGTTAGTGATCTTTAGCTCCCAGGACCTGGCACTTGGTTCATGCTTAAAATGAGTTTCACAGTATTTACTGAATCACTCAGAAGTTGCTGAATATTATGCATTAAGATGCATGATTACGTAATGAGCTGGGAGATTAAGGGGAGTGTAATCAGAGTTTCTGACCTCCTCAGGTGATCGAGTGTAACCTGCGTGCCTCACGCTCCTTCCCGTTTGTGTCTAAAACCATCGGTGTGGACTTGATTAACGTGGCGACCCAGGTGATGGTGGGAGAACCGCTAAACGAGTCTGTGCTCCCCACGCTGGAAAGCCCCATCATTCCTGTAGACTACGTTGGCATTAAGGTATGTGTGTGTGCTATTAGAGCGATGGACAGTTTTACAGTATTGCTTTCATTTTCATGCCTCTTTAAATGATCTTTGAATGCCCTTATCCTTTTTACAGAACTTTAATTACCGCTCAAGCCCTAATATCATTCACCCATTTTTCAAACATCCTCAGTGTGAGAACTATAGCCGTTATTAACTGCACAAATGATAATGTAATTAATGTGAAAGTGAGACTGATACCTCGCTCTCCAATTAAAAAACTTGTACTCTCCAGACACTTTTCACCGTCTCACAGCATTCAATTCGTCTTTAAATGACACGGGCGGCGGGGAGCTTCACGCGTCTCCAGCTAGGTGTTAAATTACCAGGAGTGGTTGAGACACTGACTTGTATCAGTAGGTTTGGAATTGTAGTCTAGGGCACTTGCTGCTTGAGCGCTGTCTCTGCTCTCCCAAAGTAATTTCCGGTATAATTACGGAAGAGTGGAAGTACAATGGCCGTGATGAGGAGGCAATCGCGCAGGAATAATCCTCTTCTCCTGCCACTCTCCAAGTTTTAAACACCCGGCTCGGCTGCTGAGAGGAATAGCAAACGTGGCTGTGAATATTCTAGAGGCCTGTGGAGAGGTGGAGCTTCAAACAGGGAAGCTGGGAAACAGAACACCAGATCTGTCGCATGGAAATATGTGAAATATGTGGAACAATAACAATCCCTTATATTTTTTTATTTTCCTTCACATTCTTCTTCAAGAGCTTTATTAAGCTGAACAGTGAGGTTCTGGGTGTAAAATGTCATTTCCAATCACCTGAACAAGTGTAACACAATGACACTATATGTATTTATACCTGTGTTTCTGTACCACTAAGGTTTTTTTTTTTTTAATGTAATTATTATAGAAATGTGTTATTATATTGATTTGTATATGGTTTGGATATTTTGTAATGAATTTAGTCAGTTCTGTTTCTCAAAATATAAACAAATCAGTAGCCTAATTTTAACCACCATGACCCTGACCAGGAACTTGAATGCTGTAAATTCATGTGGTCTTTCTTTGTCCAGCCAGCTTCATATCTGACCACGCACTAACGCTCGCATGACCCTAGTCCTGATGCACCCCTCTGGTCTCATTAAATACATTATAACTAATATAAAAACTTACAGAACTAAACGCTTTTATGTTTCTGACAAAGTTTAGGATGTGTTTGCATCCTCAACAAAAAGTCAGCAAGTCATTGGTCAACATTTTAGTTAAGAGCTAAACAAAAGATATTCAAGTCTGGCTAGTGTCTTTATATGTTTAACCATATGCCGGCTGTTCCATATAGAGAGTTATATGACATCTTTTCTCTGCGCGGAGGCATAACTAATAACCCAGACACAAAATCTGCTCATCCTGCACACCCTGGCAGCTGATTTGTCCACCTCTGGAAGGTCATGAATACTTGTGGAAACAAAGCCAGTGCAAATGTGGCCAGTTCAGTTCTATTAGAATGACTGTATGTAGTATAATGTTGCCAAAACTCACTCTATTTCTGTCTTTCTCTCCCAATACCTGAATGCTATCTTGCTTTCTCTTTAAGCATGCTCATAGCTTGGTACCCTAGATTTGGCCAGACAAATGAAAGCCTCTTCCCTCTGAGAGTAACATCTTTATTATAAATAATGCCTAATATTGGAAGATTTATGACAAACTTTGAATGAACTCCATAAACAGTGTATATGGTATTCATTTATTTTTCAATTATTATTGTTTTTTTTTTCCCCCCCACATTTCTATAGAAACCCAGTTTCCTTCTGACAGCACACAAACACACAGACACATACCTGCAGTTGTGTAGTACATTGTCATAATGCATGCAGCACTCACACACACACACACACACACACACACACACACACACACACTGACAGCCATCGCACTGTCTGACAAATGCTCCTGCCACTGTGGGTTTGCTTGCTTGTAAACACGTCGGAATGTGTGAATATATTACGCTTTCTCTCCGGATCTTTCTCTCGGACGCTGTCTCATCTCATCTTCCAGTAACAGACGTTCCAAACAGCTTCAGAACTCCAGTGCCCAGAGACAGCATTGTGTGCTGGGTATTTCTGTGCTCTGTCTTCTCTCCAGCTCAGGGAAAAACGCATGCGAACATGGATTTTCTCAGCCTAACAAGCCCCTACTGTGCGCTTTGCTTTGTCTTCCTGAAGTGCGCAACGAATGCTGTTTAAATTACAGCTCGTGGAGGAAAAGTAGTTTGGAGGGGAAACACAATGTGACTACATGCTCAGGCTTTTCTGAGGTCATGGAAAGGTTGTGTTTCTTTCTTGCACAGTGTGTTTATTCCACTGTGGAAGTTCATACGATGACCCTTAAGACTTTGAAATATATATTTTCCATAATATCTTTTCATTACGAAAAAGCTTGTGCTCACTGACGATGAATCATCAGTTGCCCTAGCTGCAAACATTTCTAACGGTATTAGAGAGGAAAAGAGACATGGTGTATCACTATGTCAGGGTCTTTGACTCAAGTCTAATGCGGTTTAGCACTTTTCTTATACAGGCACGCCTAATTCAATTAAATCGGAGCTATTTAGAGCAAAGAGACGATTAAACTGCACACTGTGCAGATCCTCCAGGACTAAAGTCGGAGAACTCCAGAGGGTCTTTACTTGATGACTTTCCCTTAATTTAATTTTGCTACACTATTGATTTTTGCTCTCCCAGGAGTCTTTTTGGTCGTCAATAATGAGGGAGGCATTTTACCAAGAAATCTGCCTGTGGTTGGATCACATCTAATTGTTCATGCTGTTAAAAAAAGAAGATCATGGATGTCAGTTCTGAGCCAGGATACCTATTTTAAAAACCCATCAAATTTAGATCAGCATTTATCACATCCAAATACACTACATGGCCTATGGGCACCTGACCATCACACCCATATTTGGAACATTCCAGATCTGTTGCCATAAAGTTCGAAGCACATAATTGTGTAGAATGTATTTGTATGCTGTAGCATTACAATTTCCCTTCACTGGAGCTAAGAGGACCTAACCTGTTCCAGCATGACAATGCCCCTGTGCACAAAGCGAGCTCCATGAAGACATGGTGTGTGAAGGTTGGAGTGGAAGAACTCGAGTGTCCTGCACAGAGTCCCGACCTCAACCCCACTGAACACCTTTGGGATAAACTGGAACACTGACTGCACCCCAGACCTCCTCACCAACATCAGTGCCTGATGTCACTAAATCTGAGCAAAGGAAACCAAAACTGAGGGCATGGAGGAAAACAGAAGAAGGGATAAAACTAGTGAGGGGACAGAAGAGTGATGAATCCACATAACATTATTTACAGGAAAAATATGATTTTGAGTGAGGTAGACCATTCCAGCTACATTAGCAACATAGTTCCCTTTCTAAAGAAGCAAACTTGAGGAACATTGGGACTACATTTGGGGCGAGTAGAAACTAAAACCGAGCTTGATGTGTTGACAGAATCGTCCCTGAGTACTCGGTATTTGTTGCGATCACGCACAGCGTGTTGGTGTGGTCTACCTTGTCCTGATGAGAATCTTTAATGGATGCGTCCCCGGGCACAGCAGGATTAGTGTGAGATGCTGGTGTTTATTATCCTCCTCACATTAACATTCATAAGTGAGGCTGGCTTATTCAGAGCTGATTAGACTGTTTCAAGGATGTGTTCCCCCAGTGGCCTGGACGTGACTACTCAGATCGAACCGGGGACGCAAATCACCTGCTCCACCCTCCCTTGTCTCATCTCCGCTCCACCCCCACCTCTCCATCCACTATACCTCCTCACTTCTGTCTCCTCTCTGTTCCATCCTGTTTCTCTCATGTCACTTTACTCTTCTGTCCCCTCACTCTTCTTTCTCCTCACACTTGTCCCCTCACTCTTCTTTCTCTTCACACTTCTGTCCCCTCACTCTTCTTTCTCCTCACACTTCTGTCCCCTCACTCTTCTCTTCCCTCTCTTTCCTGTTCCCTCACACTTCTGTCTCCTCAATCTTCTGTTCCCTCAATAATTTGTTCCCTCACTCTTCTATTCTCTCATTTTTCTACCCCTTCATTCTTCTGCCTCTTCATTCTCCTGTCCCATTAATTTTCTGTCCCCTCACTCTTCTGTTCCCTCATTCTCCTTTACCCTCACTCTCCTATCCCCCATTCTTCTGTAATCTAATTCTTCTGTTTTCTCTTTCTCCAGTCCCATCATTTGCCCATCCTCTTGTTCTACCGGTCACCCCATTCTCCTGTCCCCTTGCTTTTCCATCCACTCATTCTCCTGTCCCATCACTCCTCTGTTCCCTCATTCTTCCATTCCCTTACTCTCTTGTCTCCTCACTCTTCTCTCCCCTCATTCTTCTGTCCCCTCACTCTTCTCTTATGTTCCCTCATTATAATGTTCCCCCGCTCTCCTGTCTCTTCATTATTCTGTTCCCTCCCTCTTCTGTCTCCTCATTCTTCTGTCCCCTTATTCTCCTGTCCTATCATTCTGCTGTCTCATAATGTATCTGCTCTCTCATCCTCCTGTCCCCTCATTCTCCTGTACCTTCATTCTTCTGTCCCCTCACTCTGCTGTGCCATCATCCTTCTTTCCCCTCGTTCTCATATCTCCTCACTCTTTTGTCCCCTCACTTCCACACCCTGTGTCTTAAACACCCCCCCCCCCCCACCCCCCCCCCCCCCCCCACCCACCAACACACACACACACACACACACACACACACACACACTTTACACACAAATTATTCCTGTCTCCTTTACTAGGACAATTATATTGTCCTCTTTTTTGTCTGTCCACTCAATCATGTTTTTCCTTTGTTTCTGTCCTAGGTCTCTCTGAATTTCCTGTCCATATTGTCCAACCCCTCTTTCCTTTTCTGTCTAGAATTCCCATTTCTCCCGTCTTCTTTCCTCCATCATCGTGACCTGTCCACTCACCACTCTGTCCCTTTTTTCTCTCATTTTATCCTTTCACTCCTCTGTCCCCTTATACTTACATCCTATCACTTTTTGCTCCTTCTCTCTCCTGTCCCATCTTTTTTCCTCTCTTACATTTGCTCCATTTCCCTCTGCCCTCCTAGTTTTCCTCTGTCTCATTTTTCCACATCACAGGTCCGCTATTCTCCGTTCCCTCTCCGTTCTGCCCTTATTATTCCTTGCCCCTCATCTGTTCCATTTTCTCTCTTTCTTTATCCTTTCTTTATCCCTTCTCTCCACTTTTTCATCTCCTAGTTTTCTTCTCATGTACTTTTTTATTTTCTGTTTCCCCTCTCAAAGGTTCCGTCTCCTCTCCTTCCTTATCAACCATCCTCTATTTTCCATCCCGTCTCCTTCTGTTCCTCTCCTCCTTAAGGTAACAAAAGCTGTCTGTCTCTAATTGAGGTGATAAGGACAAACCACCCCAAAGGGCAGTCAGCCAACACTTCTCAAACGCAGTTAAGTACAACCGCTGACCGGTTTTGTCCCGTTCCAAAAAATAAGAAGGGGAAAAAGGTCGCCTGCTACGCTCTCCTTTCATGTCGAAAGTCTCTGATAGCAGCCTGTCATCACTGCTGAATAACAAACAGCCACTTAAGAAGCTCTCTCTGCATTCCTTCTTCTTCTCAGCTTAATGCAGGAGCGTTTTCTCAGTGTCAGTTTAAATGTCAGCATGGAGAAAGTGATTCCTATCACAGTGGGGTTGTTAGTGGTGTAATAAAGGACAAACAAACAGGCATTGTGGTGGCTCGTAGAAGTAGTTGTTTCTCCAATGAAAATGTGGGTGGGTTTGAGGTTTCCACACATATTTTCACATTTCTACCTGTAGGTGGCAGTGGAATGAAAGATTTGCAGTATTTGACTTTAAGTGTCCATTTTGCACATTGGTTTTGATTTCAGCCTTTCAGTAATATTATTATCTGGATATTTTTAGCTAAAATGTTCAACACAGCAGAAATCTAAATGAAATATCACACTACTGCTTTCAAAACAATCCCCCCCCTTCCCTCTCTCTCTCTCTCTCTCTCTCTCTCTCTCTCTGTGTCTCACTCTGTCTAGGCACCGATGTTTTCCTGGCCGCGTCTGAGAGATGCTGACCCTGTCCTGCGCTGTGAGATGGCCTCCACCGGAGAGGTCCAGAGACTCTATTCCTCCTAATCAGATGTCTTTCATCTTGAATCTGTTTAGTGTCCAGTGGGCCATGTCTCTGCACACGGCTGTATAGTTACTCAGTAAAAGGAAGAGTAATGAGCTGTGCTTCATAGTTTCATTATCACTGCAAAAGGGACTGAGCTCATCCTCTTTCCACCTCTCATTTCCTCTCATTTCCTCTTCTTCTCTTCTCTTCTCTTCTCTTCTCTTCTCTTCTCTTCTCTTCTGGCCTATTCTCTCATTTGTTTTCCATCTTTTCTGTTTTCCTTTCTCCTCTGCTAATTATCTCTTCTCTTTTTATGTCCACTCTTCTCCTTTCCACTCATTTCCTCTTCTCTTCTCTTCTCTTCTCTTCTCTCTTTTTCTTTTGTTTCTTCTTTTGTATGTATCTCTTCCCTTCTCAATTTTTTTCTTCTTTCTTTTCTACTATGTCTCTATTCTCTTCTTTCCTCTTCTCCATCTCTTCGTCTCTAGCTGACTAATAGTGAATCACGCCATTGCAATACCTGCTGCAGTTTAATTGCTTCAAGATGCTTTCAGCTCCATTGTGTTGTTATTGTTGTTGTTGTAGAAGATGATGATGACGATGACAATAACACTGTCTCTCTGTGCAGGTCGCTTGCTTTGGACCAAATATCTACTCAGCCTTTTTAAAGGCGATGCTCTCCACAGGGTTCAAACTGCCTCAGAGAGGAATCCTCATCGGTATCCAGGTGAGTGAGTGGAGCAGTGCTACAGCAGGACAACACCTCCCTCATCTCCATCTCTCTGCCTGTGTGGTTTATCTTTGTTTCTGCTTCAGTCGGTGAAAGCTAACAGTCATTATCCCTCATCAGTGTGTGACTGCTCTGTGTGCCACTCTCGTTCACTCATTATGTTAGGCGTTTATCTCCTTTTTAAGTGCTAGGTACTCAGAAGGCATGAAGCTGGACCATGCAGAACGTACTCTGGACCTTTTCAACACAACTCTATACCTCTTTTCACATTTTACCTCTTTTCACCTGAGGGAGTGCTGCCATTTTAGCACCATTCAAAACTTTATGTCTACATCACCATACACTCGTCTCAAAGGACACTGCAACACCACATCAACACTGACAGGTTTATTTCAGTATGCGTAAAATATTATATACCGATCAGGCTGGAACTGCATTACCAACTGAATCATTACTAACATACTGTTCTACTTTGAAACTTTGGAAGACTTGAGTCTGAGAAAGGCATTCAGATTCTAGATTTTTTTTAGCTCTGCGATGTCGTTTGTCTGTTTTTTTTAGATGAAAGAGTCATATATTATCAGAAACCACAGAAACTATCCACAATGTGATCTATGAAGAGTGTGTGAGAATTCAGCACCTGGTAGCTGTAACCCTTTCCTTCCAGCCACTCTATGGAAATAGGCCTTGAACTTTTCCTCAGTGTTACAACCAGCAACTGGAATTGATTGGGATTTATCATTTGATTTGCACAACAAGTGCAAAATATTTCTTATTGTGAAACAAAGGTTAAGCAAAAAAAGCAAACATTTGATGGTTGCATAAGTATTCACCCCCTTGGCTGCAACGCGAGCTGCAAGTCTTCTGGGATATATGTCTATCGGCTTTGCAAATCTGGATATTTTTACACCTTCTTCTTGGCAGACTTGCTCCAGCTCTGCCAGATTGAATTGAGACTGTTGGTGAACAGCAATTTTCAAGTCAAAAGGCAAAATAATTTTGCAAACTATGTTATCCACGCCAACCCTCAATATTATGGGATATTCATGGTTATATAATCCCAATTAAATCTATTTCGGTTCCAGCTTGTAACACTACAAAATGTGGAAAAGTTCATCAGGGTGAATACTCATGCAAGACAATGAACATTAGATTTGTACATCCAGTGCAAACAAACTTCAGAAACCAAACAAACCTTGGCTGATCGACTACACTTCGCATGTGTTGTATTCACATAAAAGCAATCAAATAAATTGGTTCCCGGAAAGGTTGAAAGCCACAGTGGATAAAATAGTTGCTCTGAATTTGGAAACTGTTCACAAATTCAGGTTAACAATTCTACCATGCATTCGGAATAATTTACAATTCAGAAATTCATTAGCGAGCCAACTGGGCGAGGGAATGCTCCCAGTCTCGTTTTTTGTTTGCTGGTAAACATAATTGTCTAGGCTAAAGAATGTTGGTTACCATAATGCAATGGGGTTAGCTAGTTAAAAACATTAATGTAGACTAAGGAAAATAAATGATTATATGATCATGGAGCACATTGCATTTGTCCCCTTTTATCGGCCAACTTTTCAGCCATGAGATTGAGATGTAGTGGTCTGTCTTACATAAAAAAAAGATATTATTTGAGGCTGGCTAACATTGTTATTTTCTCATGACCTGTTTAACCATGAGGTGGCTGCATGTTGTGCTAGCAGGCAAGTTACATTAACAGCTTTAATTAGCATGTACACCAGCCAGGTGATTTAACATGCCTCCTATAAGGCAGCTATGTATTGACCAAGGACAGGGCAATCAGACCAGGCCAAAAAATCAGTCAGGCCCCGCCCTCAGAGCTGTGCAGAGAAATAAACGATAAGATTACTGAGATGAGAAGGAGGTGATGAGGACAAAGTGCTCAGAAATCACTGAAGTGGGAATTGAATTAGATAAACCACAAAACGGCGAAGTGTCCAAGGTTATTCAGAATGGTGTAGATGGGAACGCAGACAGCAGGTGATAAAGACGATGTGTGTGTAGATTCTCTGATTTGAGTCACTTGTTGGTTTGATTGGCAAAAGTGCAGGGACATTCATCTTAGTGCATGCAGGAAATTTTAAATTTTAAAAAGAGCTTCTAATTAACAGAACATGGAATAAAGCCAGTTTTACACCGTGCAAATTCAGTGGCCTTTGAAGATTGTCATCCTGTACATAATGATCCTAATGAAATCTCAGCTGGATTCTGTATCAACTTCAGATTGTTAGATCAAGATCCTCTAACGATAGACCTGTGATTAAAGAAAATTAGTATGTTCTCTGTTACGTCATCAAGCAGCGTGATCTGGGCTCAAGCAGAAAACAGAAACAAGTAGTAAGATAAACATATAATTGGTATAATAGTAGCAATATTATGCCTATAGAAAATAGTTTGGAGCCTTTAAAAAAAGGACAAAAAGAATAAAACATGGAATGCCCATTCTTCAAAGTGAGCTTGAGGTAATAAAGATATTTTTTATTTTTCTGCCCATTAGCATGGGTAATAGCTTTACCACTCACTGAGGGGCCAGGCATGTTGGCATTAATTGATTAATATTAATTAATGTGAGCAAGTCAGTATTTTAAATGCCATCCAGTGCTGTCCTCCTATTGGTGTCTTTTAGATGAGTGTTGTAGCAGCACTCATACTTTGAGACTTTAATCAAAATTTCTTTATCGTCATAGCAGTGGTACTAAATCAGCCTCTCATCTCAAATCGTGACTAAAGAATTCTCAAGACAAGGCTTTCTATGAAATAGAGTAGAATTATTCAATTCTTATTTGTCAAATTAACCCCATGTTTTACCTTTAAAGTCTAACAAACTCACTAATTATATCCACAGTATTTTCTGTCCCTAAATATATCCTAAATCTGCACGCTCAGTCCTCCCACTTAAATTGCCATCTGAAGGCACATTCACATGGAACTTTTCAATGGAAATATTGCAAGCGCAGCATTTCCCGAGCTACAATTTAACAGTCTTCCAGTAGTTAGTCGTGCATGTCTTCCCTGAGAAAGTGTAACATGTTAAATTGGGTAGATAATTAGATCAATTAAGAACAAACTAAGCAAATCTGGTGATTTAATCACTTCAGAGAAGACTGTCGCAGAAGCTTCAGGGCTCATGAGCTCAGATTTAATATACACTAGTTCAGCCTGGCACTCAGCTTAAAGTTCAGATTACCATCTGTCATTATATTGCACTGCAGTCTGTGTAATGTACTCGTTTATACCCCAGAACTGTTGAATTCTCAATTCTGATTGGCCAGAAGGCGTCTGTAACAGCAGCCCTGACAGTAGTGCAGCTGCAAGTCACAGGTTTATATTAGTGCACTCGCTCTCATACAAGAAAATAATAATAAAAAAGTGTGTTACCATCGAAATAGTGAAGTTTTCTGTAAGGAGACATTAAGGAGACATTCCATAAATATTTATTTAACATTTATGGAAGGAGTCTCCAGTGTCAGACATGGAAAGTCTTCACGACTTAGATTCTGTGCAGTATGTTTTTTGTCTTATTAACTTCAATAGAGAGAAAAAAGAGAAAGACTGGTGAGGGAATGACAGTTTATAGCTACTATAACATAAGTGAGAACAGGAACTTGTTTTCTGAATGTTCCACAACATTAACTATAACTTATTTATTATTTTATTTATTTTATCCTGCATTAAGCTTATTAACATTTTATTTTTAAATAGTCAGAAATATTCTACATTTAAGTCAGTCTGTCGCAAGTGACACGCACATCTTTCTTTAATACAATTTAGTTTTTAAAATGTATTGTTTTCAGCTTTTCATTTACACTCTTGGAAACAGAGAGATAAGAGACTACTTTAAAAATGAAAAAATCTATTTACAAATTATCATTTAACACACCAGATTCACTTAATCAAACTGTGAAAAAGTGAAATTTAGCTGTAAATGCAAAAGTGTGAACGCAAATTAAGAATCAGCTGCCGTTTAGTCAAACAAATACAATATTTTGAAAAGAATAAACTCTTTTACTTTTGACTGATTACTTTTGAATTTGATTTTCCTTCAAACCCATTGGTGCATATAACCTTATATGTGAAAAATTAAATCTAGTGAGAATGAGTATAAGTGACCTGAGAAATGTTTGTAACTTTTTATTTCACTGTAAATAAAAACTAGATCTAACTGGAAAAGGACGATCTGTCTCACTCTAATTAGACACTTGTAGCACATGTCATGCACAGTACTTGTGTTAGAGTTGAAAAAGAGCATGCACACTTTAATAAAAAAAAAAAAAATCATTTAGAATCCTGTTGAACAATGACCAAAAATTATAAAATAAAAAGATTTAGGGATTTAATGGAACAGTTTTTTTTTTTTTAACCAATGGTGGGTAAACTATAATAAAGTAAAGGAAAAAAAACTCTTCAGTGAAGGCTTTCCACTAGATGTTGGAGCGTTTCTGTGGGGATGTGTGTTCATTCAGCTACAAGAGCATTAGTGAGGTCAGACACTGATGTTAGATGAGGAGGTCTGGGGTTCAGTCGGTGTTCCAGTTCATCCCAAAGGTGTTCAGTGGGGTTGAGGTCGGGGCTCTGTGCAGGACACTCGAGTTCTTCCACTCCAACCTTTACACACCATGTCTTCATGGAGCTCGCTTTGTGCACAGGGGCATTGTCATGCTGGAACAGGTTTGGGTCTTAGTTCCAGTGAAGGGAAATTGTAACACTACAGCATACAAAGACATTCTTGACAATTGTGTGCTTTCAACTTTGTGGCAACAGTTTGGTGAAGAACCACACATGGGCCTGATGGTCAGGTGCCCACATACTTTTGGCCATACAGTGTTTAAGTTTGTAAGTGTAAGAGTTTGGTTTATTATTGTTATGCCTCCACCACATAATGTATTGTTTATCCTTCCATCCATGCATCTATCCAGTCAAGATTCTCATTAGTGTGATATCTTGAAAGCAAGTTATTGAATGTTTGTAGGATTTATATGAAATTATCACAGTAACCAGCAGATGAACTGATTGGATTTTGGAACTGATCCAAACATGGTCAAGGTCACAGCAAGGCCAAATGTCTGAAATCAATAGCTTCCTTCCGGTTTGAAGTCCATTTTAAGGGTATTTGAGGCATACAAATTAGTACCAAGAAGGACTAGACTTGTTGGCAGCGGAGGCAACCCCACTGGCATCGAGTTCTATTTGTTATTATTATTTTGGTTTATTATCTATTCAGCTAGTATCGTAAAGTTTGGAAAGTTTTTGAGTATTGGGTGTGTACATGTTTGCTGGCCACACTAACCCCATGACCTCCACACACAACCAATGAGCTGTTCATTCTGACACAGCAGAGCCCTTTAGCATGTGTGTCATGCGGCATATTTTATTATTAAATATTTGTTGTTGGTATTTTAGGATTCATGTCTGTTCTCGGGGCTGAGATGCGGAATGTCGAGTCGGGGTCATTGTCAGGTTGTTACGGCAGCATTATTTTCTAATGGAATCCGGAGTACAAATGAGAGTGTAAAATTCTCATCGGAAATGAGCTGCCGCTCTGCTCGGCTCCAGCGTTGCCTGCCTAATGGCCGAGCCGGAGGGCCAAGGATCTGTCACGCTCATTACACGGCCATGGTTAAGCCTCTGATGCGGACATGCCGAGAAATAGAAATGTGTCTCAATCTTCTTCTCTATCTGCCTGCACTGGATGACCCTCTCTTTCTCTCCCACCCCCCTCTCTCTCTTTGTCTCTTTTCATTTCTTTCCCAGCATTCATTCAGGCCAGACTTCCTGTCCACTGCTCACCAGCTTAAGGAGGAGGGATTTAAAGTGAGTGAACCATCTTTTTTCTTAAATCCCTTGCAGGATCATTGTGCTTTAGTGACTTGGGATGGAGGAAGATTAGTGAAGTTTTACCTCTTATGCGTAGAAGGTGTATATCTTTCCGTTTTAGGTGATGAACAACATGAATTGATACGAGGCAATAGTTTTGTGAGCTAAAAAATCTACCTTTTTTTCAATTTATCCATTCATTTTTAGTAAACACTTTATCCTGGTCAGGGTGTGAGGCAAGAATACACCCAGGATGGGATGCCAATCCATGCATTCACACCTAGGGGCAAATTAGCGTAACCAATACATGAAATGCTGACGTTTTTAGACAGCGGAACGAAAGCGGAGAACCTGGACAAAGGGAGAATATGTGAAACTCCACATAAACAGTAACCTCAGCTAATCAAACTGGGGACCCTAGAGCTGTAAGGTGTGAAGGTGGACACGGTGCACTGGAGCCAACGAAATTAAGATTGCATGAACAGACATGTGGTGACTAGGAACAAGCAGGATAACGTTCCTCCAATGCACTGCCTGTGATCTCCTTCCAAGCCTCAGAAATCTTCTGTTAGTGGCTAAAGGAAGACCCAAGCTGAAAAATCAGCTTTCTGGTTTATGCTGGAGACATTAAAGGGTGTTAACTTCACTAACGGCACTTCCGGAGGAGGCTGCACATAAGTTTCCAGCATTTATGTGCAGCCTCCTCCGGAAGTGCCGTTAGTGAAGTTGCAGTTAATCAGGAGTAGATGAAAGGCCTCAAACACCAGTGAGAATGGCTTGCTCAAAATGGCCACCAACATCCGGCAGCGACTCATCTTCCCACTGAATCTATTCAGCACATTACTGAGGTCTTTACTGTTCATCTGATCCACAGCAGCAGAAGCATCATCATGCTGGAGCTGACAGTTCTGTGGGAAGAACAGATGCATAGAGGAAGCTTTTGACAGAATGCCGTAGAAATACCAATCACTTGTTGATAAGTGCTTTCTGAAAAGGAGGAAGCAAGGCGCTCATACCATATTCTGGGAGTATTTCCACTGATGTGACGTCATTAGGAATGTAAAACTTTTCTGTTAAAAGAAGGCAATACACAAAGTCCAGGAGCCAAAATCCTGGTACAAGAAGAAAATAAAATCAAGCCAATATTCACTATGAGTTTTTCATTCCTGTTTAAAACTTCACACAATCATGGGATCATTTCTCCACTAGATATTTTATTGCCTACCTCTCCTTATATTAAACCGCATGTGTATAATTGGTGAAAACCCACTATTACTTGATTCACAGTACATTTATTGGATTAGCATTATTTTATTTTTTATATTCTTCATGTTTATGCATTCATAGCTTTATGCCACAGAAGCTACCGCTGCTTGGCTCAATGCCAACGATGTGCCCACCACGCCAGTCTCATGGCCCAGTCAGGACGGTAAAGACTGCACCCTACCGACTATCAGCAGGTCAGTACTAAACTAATGTCCCGCTATTCATATCATGAATGGAATATCATGGTACATGTCCGGTATGATAAGAACACAACACAAGCATGTAGCTGCAAATGCAACCAGAAGAATTGTTTTCTAGAGGAATCTACTTGCACTGAACAAAATGCAGATTATGTAAGAAAATGATGCACTTTTGTGACACCTATTTGCAGTAAAAAAAAAAAAAATAAGATTTTCATTTAACTCACACTCATAAACATGTTTATGAATATTTCTAACAATACAAAAGTACAGTTTTCTTTGATTGTTACCGCTTTTCAGCGTATGCTCTCCTGCTTTAAGGGACATACTGCAACTGAAATATGTCATCTATCCGTCAAAGCTATAGATTTAGGTTAAATTTAATTAATACAACTTTATATTTCATTGTCTGTCTTTACACTCAGGACAAGGGGCAAAACCTCTTTCCCCATAGGGTAGAATTTCAGTTCCTTTTGTAAGGACATGACTAAAATCACAGAGATACTCTGGTATTTATTAAATATTAATTCAGTCCCAAAAGGGGGTATGAGATTTCTCTTATCATCAGTTAACTGCCAAAAAGTTGTTAAGTTCAACTTCCTTGTTCAATATTAGTGATACATAAAGGTTGTTGGTTATTTTACGTGTAATGTTGTGGCCAGTGTTTATATTTGTTTTCTATCGTCCTCATCCTTTGACTTCAACTTCCCTCCTCATTTTTACCAGATGCCATTTGCACTGCTGACAAACGAATGGGCACATCCTATTCACTGAGCTTCACCACACCACACAGCTGATATTTACCCTGCACACAGTCGTCGGCATTCAAAAACACGCATTAATGCCTCTGAATTTAAAGGATTAGTCAGGATGGGACACAGGAAGCTGATGGTTTATCAGCCTTGCAAGCAGCCAGTGTTTTAATCATCACACATCCTGTATTAGCATTCTGATCTAAGGACACAGCGTCTGAGGGCAATTTATTTTGCATCAGCTCCACCGTTTTGCGAATTAGATTAATTGTTTTTGGAGTTTTGGAGATAAGTGTGAGTCGTGCATGATTAATCTAAATAAACAAAATGGCAATTTGTGTGAGAGATATCCTTTTTCAGATGAAGTCAGAACAGCTACCCTGACTGGTGTAACAACGTGTTTGTCATTTCTGGACATTTCTCCTTGTGCAGTCTGATAAGTGACAGCCATATCGACCTGGTGGTAAATCTTCCCAATAACAACACCAAGTTCATCAAGGAAAACTTCCTCATCCGCAGAATGTCTGTGGACTACGGCGTGCCCCTCATCACTAACTTCCAGGTTGGTCCCTGCTTACAGAACTTTGTTTCATGGCACATTTTTGTAGTAAAATGATGTCTTTTTTTTTTATTTTTAATTCATTATTGAATTGATTGCTCAGTGTTGGTTTTAATTCTCATGCCAAGCCTTGGTACCATCAAAAAAACTGTTCATCTGGGCACACTGATATCCCAGACTTAACCAAATGGCCAGCTTCTCCATTAGCGTAATGGTGTCAGACTGGAAACATAGCAAAAGTGAAGCTTGCTGATTTAATGGCGGTTAATCTGGCCTATCGGATGTGCTAAGCTATGAGCAGCTATCTGTCTTGTTTATCCTCATGCTGTTGTTCTGTGTAGTTGTATATAAGTCTTGTATATTTATTGTACTGTTATATACCTCCATTTACACTGCATTTAATGAGAGGGCATACACTCTATACCAGGATAAGATGAAACCATGGTTTTTCTTCCATTTAGCACGTCAAACAGTAAATGGGAACTAACCAATGGTAGAACGTAAAGTTGTGAGTGAAACGTCAGACCACATGCACTGTAGGATCGGTCCTAGAGCCAATCATCTCAATTCAAATGTTGTTTATTGCTCTGTAGCTTGCTTGTGTAAACGCAGGGTTATTTATTCCCACTAAGACAGTTATCCAAATCTCAAATCACTTCCTATTCAGTATACTGTATATGCTCACTACATAGGGTATGACATAATGATGTTGTAGATCCTACTTCGTTTCTAATTCAGTCTGCACAAGGATAGATTAGCCAGAAAGTTTAGATGGACTTACAATTAAAATAGAAGATGGGATCTTTAAACATTTAAAGAGAATACTCTGCCTTCAAGTCTGTAAATATTCTAAAAATCCTATCAAATTTTGACACCATCCCTTACCAGTGGATTAGGTATACCAATGTAGCAACTAAGAAACAGGCAAGTCACTGCCGATTTTTTATTGTGCGGAAGTTGTTTTACGACACAACAAAAGTGTCCGAATACTTATTTCTCTTCACTGTATACGGCGAGGAATCTAATGGGCAGTATGATAGTAGAACCGTTTCTTGACTTGGAATTAAATATCTTTTCTCTCACAGGTGGTGAAGCTATTCGCTGAGGCCATTAAGTATTCAAGCAAATTGGACACGACCAGTCTCTTCCACTATCGCCAGCGGGAGGCGGGACAGCAGGGTTAGAGACTCCTGAACCATCCATCAACTCACTGAAACCTCTGCTGAATCCACGATACGGAAAGCACAGAGACTCATACAGGTCCAAAGTGCTGTTTCTGATGCCCCTGAAGGGGGTTTCGAGCCTTTCAGACGCTCCTGCACTGGGTTTCCAGCCTGCCTTGTGCCCACATTAACCTTAATGCAACTTTTTAAACTACCCATTTCCAGGTAACTTTCCTGTGGAGTGGACTTGGGATTTATTTAAGCATTCATCGCTTAGCCCTAAAGGGGCTCCTGGACCACCAGAGCCTTTTATAGGTTGTGGATTCCTCTTATTATTGTTCCATGTGTGTTTATATCATGTAGCCTGTTTACTCAGGCTGCAATGAAGCTGGGTTTACAGTAAGGAAACAATAAGGTGCATTTCTATAAGCACTTTTTGATCACTTTCCAATCATACGTGTTGTGTATCTAATTCAGTAAAAAATGTAAATTCGGTGTCTCTGCGTGAGTGAAACTGTGAGAAAGAAGGAGAGAGAGAGCTGTTCATTCCTCAATAAACAAAAGAGTGTTTCATATACTGTTCCACATATCATTACTCTTTGGTTATTACGTACTGCACCACACACACAGTAAATCCCTCTGAGAATGGCTGTGGTTATACTGTATTATAACCCTAAGTAATAAGTGCTCTGAATTGTGCTTTTCATTAGCATAAACCACATTTTTATGAAGCTTTTAAATGACATTTCATTTTGCCACTTTCTCGTGAATTGTTTTCATTCCCTCGCTTTGTTTAGCCACTTTGCTGAGTGAGGCTTTCGGGCGCACTCGCGGGAGACGTTGAGCGACTCGGAATTTAAAAAAAAAAAAAAAAAAGCCCGGCTTAATAAAGGCAAGCAGAGTGAGTTAATAGTGTTTTCCTCCCCGATGAATTTAAGGCTGATTGCCATTGTTTATCAATTGGCGAGAATGCAGCATCGATCAGGCCAGAGTCTCTCACTGCTTGTGCTTTCCAAACCTTTCGAGAAAACATAATCAAGCTGCCTGGTGCATCTGCCGCCCACCATGTCATCAGATTTCTATAGTTTACTTCATGCTAACTGTCAGCGCTTAACGAATGGTGAAGTCTAATATGTCAAGTGGGTGTACTCATGTGCCAGATAGATGCTGTGAGAAACAGGTTCGATCATGTGATGCCAGTTTTTCCTCATGGGATAATGAGATCAGAGAGTAGCATCGATCTCATGCCCCTGATGTCCTCTCACTTGATTGCTGATGGGCAGAAATTGTCTATCGTTGTTCAGTTTGTAGTGTTAGTCAAATGTCTTTCTGTGAAAATAGGTGGTTCTTGGTTGTTTTAGTTCTCAAGTTTGTGTGGGTTACAGTTACTTACTGATGTTAAAATCACTGGTGCTGGAGCACACTATTATCTAATATCAAATGCCGGCAAAGTTCATTCGTTCCTTCTCAGAAAAGTAGGAATACACCCAGGATGAGATGCCAGTTCATCGCAGACCATCGCACACACATTAACACTCATTCACACCAATCCACCTACCAGCATTGGGGAGGTGGGAGAACACCAGAGAACCCGGAGGAAACTCATGTGGGCACGTGGAGAACATCACAACTCTACACTGACAGTATCCAGAGCTCAAGATCGAACCAGGGACCCTGGAGCTGTGAGGCAGCAATGCTATCCACTCAATCATCGTACGAGATTACTATCGAGGTTACTATAGTTAATATTTTATATAATATCATTTTGTTAGTGTAACTATAAGATTAATTGTCCAGGGGCTTGCTGTTACAGGGAAACAGTCAGTGAAAGTGATCGTAGTGTGGTGGTGTGATGCAGTCTGATGTGAACCAGTGTTCCTGATACCACCCCGAAGTTGATTATTTTCCAATAACAGCATGTCCTGAAGCAGTATATTCCTCTAAAAGCACAGCAATTTGCCAACAGCCAGAGTTTTTTTTTTTTAATTCATTTTATTCAATAAAGAATGACAGAACTTTGTGTCCATTTATAGTTCTGTTTAATCTTGTGGAACATTAGCTCCTATTTCCTTTAAATAGTTATACCTAATCATCCTCTCTTTCTTTTTTGTGACTTTATTTAGACAAAAATTGCAGCTTATCATTTTAATGAGAAAAAAAAAATCTGAATGTTTCAAAGCGCTGACACTGGAGACTCCTTCCATAAACGTTAAATAAACATCTCCTTATAGAAAATTTCACTACGTCAACGATTAAACATTTTTGCTCTGTTTATGTGGACTGTCCACCGTACAAATCCCTGTGAATGAGCTGTTACTATAGAAACGATGATGCATTAGAAAGAGTGCATTAATATAAATTACAGCGTGTTTTAGAAAATAAATTAAGAATGTTACAGAAAAATTTGCTATATCAACAATTAAATGTTTTTCAAATCTGTTTATGAAGGGAGTCTGCTGTACAAGTCCCTGTATAAGTTACTAGAGAAAAGATAAACGAGCACATTAATATAAACCTGTGATTTGCCTTGCAGCTGGTACTACTTCCAGAGCTGCTGTTATAGAAAATTAATGAACAACTTCTAACCAATCAGAATCGAGAATTCAACAGGGCTCTGGTAACATGGGGGGAAATAAATGGTCAGACATGGCATGTGTAACTGATATGGCTAAATAGAGGTCAGTTTAGCAAGCAGACAGGGCATTTTGTTGATTGCGTTTAGTTTGAGTAAAATTTTACCAATTTGAAACAACTCTTAAAGACAGGATGTCAGGGTTCTGCATCGGTTTTGCTTCAGAGCACATCCTCTCATACAACTCCATTAATTGTTTGATTGATTGTGCAAATTAAACCCATGGCTCCCCCCGCCCCCCCCAGCAACACGAGTATGTTTCCTAATCGATAACGCTGCTTTTCTCTGCCCACAGATTAACTCATTCATTAAGCAGGCTGATTAATCCTGCAGATAAGCGAACGAAGCGCTCGCAAAGCAACTTGGCGGAATTCTCCGAAGGTCCAAACAGATCGCTTCAATTAGCTCAGAGTGTTTTTCAACCTTCTGCTGCCCTGATCGAGTTTGAAGACTCCTTCAGCGTTCCTCAAGCGAGTGGAGGTTAATTTGTTTGAGTGTTTGAGAGTGTGAATCCGATTAAAGGCAGAGAGCCTGGCGGCGCTGATGAGATCCTTCTTCTTAGCCGCCTGCCGTTAACCGAGCCGGAGAGACTGATGGCTTTTACTGAACACGCTCCACAAACTGAGGGACTGAAATGCCTTCACCATTCTGCATCCCCAGCATTAGCTTTGCTCCCACTTTCCTTGGTGAAAAATTCCAGCTTTGAGTAACACATTCTGACTTTTAAAATCTTAAAAGATGATGTATTTTGGTCTGATTCTTTTTGTGTTGAGAATGATCATAAAATGTGACACTTTTGAAGCAAAATAAGTCACTTTTTTTTTTCTACTTTTTTACAAGAATACACATTTAAAAACAAGCCTAATAGTCTTCAGTTGACAAGGTTTAAACAAGAATGTGCTCCTTTGGAAGTGGAAATGTTAAGTATGGAATAATGAGGTGTGTGGGGTGTGCTGTTATAGGAAAACAATCAATGACAGGGTGGAGTGATGGGGCCCAACATGCGGCCCAACATGATTAATTTCCAATAACAGTATTTTATTCTGGTTAAACCGCAGCAATTTGCCAGTGCTAACAATTATTTATTGAAGAAAGACACTTTTTTTTTATCAGTTTATAGTTACATTTAATCTTCTGGAACATCCATGAAGCAAGCTAGCTGCTGTTCTCACTTACATTCCTATATTCCATAAATGTTAAATAAATGTTTCCTTATTTTAAACATATGTTTTTTAAATAATTTTTTAATTGATTACATGGAGCCCTGGTGAATTACTTGTTACTATAGGAACAATAATGTATTATTACAAACATATTAACATAAACCTGTGATTTGCAGCTGCAATACTGTCATAGCTGCTGTTATAGAAAATTAATCAGCACCTTCTGACCAATCAGGATCTAGAATTCAACAGCAGTGTGGTATAACTAAGTAAATAAAGCGAATAGCAATGAATATATAAACTAACTTGTATGATAACTATAATAGTTGTCACAATTAAAAAAAAATAAACTGGCTAAATAAATACAAAATATAGTTTATTACATTTTATATTTGTAGTGCTAGACAATAGGTCACATTTGTTTGAAGGTACTTGAAAGTCATATTTTGTTACAATAACAAAGTAAGCAAGTATATTTATAATGCACATGTAAACCAATGTGTTGTTTCAACAAAGGAGGTGCCACACCATTAAGCGTAACAATATATGGATAAAAATAAAGGTATGATGCGTTGTTCTGTAATAAATGTAAGAAACTTGTAATCATCAACAAATTGCTGTGTGATGAGAGGAATAAAACATTGGGCTGTTATAGGAAAAGAATCAACTTTGGCTTGGTAACATTATCTCTGATTCATAATACCAACCTTTCGCTGATTATTTTCCTACAACAGCACACCCCAGGTGTTTTATTAGAGTTACTTACTTACTTAATACTTTCACTGAAACACTTATTTGCCGTCAGGACGTAAATTCTGTCTCATTTGTGATTCTTTCTTGTACTTTTACGTTCATACTTTAAGTATGAGAATGAATTTGAATTTCTAAGTATATATACTTTTATACTTCTATCACCTTTTTTTCTTTCTTTTTTGGAACCTGTCTTAGCACAGAGACAGCTAACCAAATATAAATGCAGTTATTTATTCACTTTCGGTAAGTCACTTGGTGGAACAGGAAAACTTTCATTCTTGCTTACTAACACACAAGTTGTTGTCTTGCCTCTGGCTGTTGTGTGTGTTCTCGTCCATACAGTCCTGCCTCACTGATGCTGAGGAACATTTGGCACACTGAGTTTGACAACACTGTCAAAATGTCTTACTACTAGTTGTTTTAATACTTTTCTGACTGCAGGACACGGACACGCTGTAAGGCAGAGGCACGATTACTGCAAGTGAAACGAAGGAGTGTTTTTTTTTTTTTTCCCTGCAGTTTGAAAGTCAAGCGAATGCTCTTTGAATATTTGATATTCCGTATGCAGCGAGAACCTTTAATTATACATTAATCAGTTTCCGGGCCTTTTCTCCTCAGTGTCATCCCACGCCATCCTCGGGGATCCGCGTGCTGGGAGAGACGCTAGCGGAGGTCATCATTAAGTAGTCACACAAGACTGAGCTTTTGATTGAATTTAGCTGGCAAAGTCGAATGCTGAAATGTGATAAGGCAAAGATTACAGTGTCGGATACTTCTACGAGGATAGTTAGAAATTAATAGCCGTTTAAAGGGAAAGAATTCAAAGCCATTGTCTTTTTTTATTAAAAGCCGACCACTACTGATGAAATTTGTATCGGCATTATGATTCTCTTCTCCTGTTTCTGGAGGCTGAATGTGACTTTCACTTTTTTCTCTCCTATATGTCCATATTTGCATCTGCTTTTTCCACTAATGACTCCACAGAATGACCACAATGACCTGTTTTGGCCTGTGTTGTATTTGGGTGTAACGCCTGCCACGTCTATAACCACAGACTTCATCTGGAAATTGTTAGCTTAGCCTATTTAAATCATATCCTAAACAGAGACATCTGCAATATTATTTTCATGATTGTGAGGTTGGATGTAAATTTAGAGTCTAATATTTAAAGGAAAAATCCACTCTGAATGACTTGGATGTCAATATTTATTATTAAATGGTGGAACATTTTCATTGATGTGTTAGACTATTTACACTTTGATTAAGGGCTTTCCTACATTACCCACAATGCCATTCATCCATCTCCTGATAGTGTGGCAGTGGTGGCTTAGTGGTTGAAGCTCTGATCAGAAGGTCAGCAGTTCAAGCCACTGTGGCTCCCTTGAGCATGGCCCTTAACCCTCTTTGCTCCAGGAGTGCCATATAATCTCTGACCCCAACAAAGAATTTCACTGTACTGTCACGCAAATGTGACAGGTAAAGGCTTCTTCTACTTCAATGGGATTTAGTCCTACAGTTTGAAAGTAAAGTGAATGCAGTGGCGCTTTACTCCTTTAGTCTGTCCAGCTCTCTCACCTCCACATCTGTAAACTCTGCTCAAACAGATCAGCTGTTGGACCAAAGCTCCAGCTTTCATGCTAATACCGCCATCAACAGCATCACGCTCATCATCTCATTGACCGCTAACTAGCTGAACCCAGCTTCTGCCATAACTCAGCGCAACTGCGTCAATTTCGAGTCCAATTTCTCCACCACTTCTCAGCTGGATATCTCATTAATATGGTGTTAAACGTTGCTGGAAATTGGTGAGTGAGAAAAGAAGCCTTTTGTAGGAGCTAAAAATGGAAAACCTGACTGTCATCACATATGTTTAATTTTTTTTTTCTCTTATTAATGCCATTAAAACGCCATTGTAACTGCGCTAGCAATGTGACTTCAGAGGATCAGCTAATTTCTCAACTGCTAATTTCTCTTGGAAAATAACAAAAATACACTATTAAGCAAGAAATTAGCACCTCACAATCACATTACAAATATTTCGATATAAACATTTTTAAATGTTTCATGGTGGACCTTTTCTTAAATAAAACCCACAAGAATATAAATCAATAATAGCTATCTGATTTTTATAATGCAGTACATTTGTACTTTTAGACTTAAACTTTCTTGACTCCCATCAGATGCATTGTTGTGTTTAGTTTTGCTTGAGTGACGTAGCACACCAGGAGCCTCATCAGAAGATTAGGCCACGCCCAGTCCGGACAGTTCTAAGGTCAGTCTGATCAAATATTTCATATCATTGTTTTTTCTCATTTAAACTTTCCTTCCGATTGGACCGATTCAGGACACAGAAAGGTCAGAGGTGATAATACTGCCTGGAGAGTGTTGCCTTTGGTGGAAAAGCTGAGCTAAAGAGATCTAAAGAGATGTTGAATCATCTTTGTCAAATTTCTAACAATAGGCTGCTACAACGGTCAGTCATAAATTAGTGAAGCGTCGTCATTGGTTACACAGGGCTGCTTCGCCTATACAAATGAATGCAAAAGTGCTAGAGACAATAGAAATGGAAGATCTAATCCTCTGTCTTTCTTGCTTCTAGCCCTCTATCAGACACTCTTAGTCTCTTGCAGTATTACTCAAGTACTTGCTATCTTGTTTTTGATAATAACCTCATTCTAGCTACGTAATAATTTGCATTGAAAAGGTAGAAGACAACTACCATTTATAACCATTGATAACCCCTTTGATAACCACTGATAACCACTGATAGTTGAAGATTAGAAAACAAAATCACCTGTTCTTTTTCCAGTCTTCATCTGTCCAGTTTAAGTGAGTCTTTGCCCATGATAGCCTCAAATTCCTGTTCCTGGCTGACAGGAATGGAACTCAAGGTGGTCCTCTGCTGTAGTAGCCCATCCACCTGAAGGTTTGATGTGTTGTGCGTTCAGAGATGCTTTTCTGCTCACCATGGCTGTAAAGCATGATTATTTGAGTTATTATATCAACTGTGTTTCAGCCTGCAGACTTTCTGCTCACAGGATGTTTTTTTTTGTTTTTCTCATCATTCTGTGTAAACTCTAGAGACTGTTGTGTGTGAAATTCCCAGGAGATTATCAGTTTCCTCAAACCAGTTAAAGTCACTGAGATCAGACTTTTTCCCCATTGTGATGTTTGATGTGAACATTAACTGAAGCTCTTGACCTGCATCTGCGTGATTTTATGCATTGTGCTGCTGCCATATTATTGAATGATTAGATCACGGCATGAATGAGCAGGTATACAGGTGTTCCTAATAAAGTGGATGATGAGTGTATTTGGTGTCTTATGCATTGTAAAATCGGGCTTGGAACTTTGGAGTAAATTCTGTGAATGCACAGAATGTCCCTTTGAATGACAAACAACCAGCAGCAACTGAATAAGTACAATCAGGAACACTGACCCGCCTCATCACTCTTTAGTATAAATCCCAGAAACTCAAACATCTGTGAGTTGGACATTAGATTAGTATTTACCTGGATCTCTGATCATCAACTTCAGAGTCGACTTAATCTTCATCAATCTCGGCCAAATCTCCACTGTTGCATGATGTAGATGCATAAGAACGTTGGATCTTCAGTGTGATCTCCACTAAAGAATTGTGCACAGCCAGCTACAAAAGCCTTGCCTGGACAAGCTGACTCAGCTAAGGCTACGGCTGGACCTTCAGCACGATTCCCACTGAAATCTATCCAACAAAGCCATAAGCCTTCATGATCCCCAGAGAAGCAGATGCAATGCCACTAGACATTTATTATGATCTCTGCTGAATTGTCTGAGAGTCTGCTGAGAGTCCCATGACTCTCTGTCTCTATCGCTGCCATGGCTGACTACCCTGCCACTTTATGGACTTTTTCCTTGTGATAGTCATTTGCCGTGTTCAGTCAACAAAGAGCATGTTCAATAAGGACCTCCCCTTTCCATTTTGAGGGAACACTGATGTGTCTGTATTTGCTATTGCGTTTATAATTTTGCTTTCATGTTTTTGGTTTTGCTGTTGCACTTTTGGTTTGTTAATATGCCCGTAAATCTAGGTTGCAAGAGTGGTTTATAAACAGTGGCAGAAAAACACCGTTGGACAGATCAGAATCGATTCCCGCTGTCAGAGTGAAGGCTGATATAATGCCGTAGGAGTAGAGCGGTGACCTGGTGAACTGACCCAAAATGGCCTGAGAATGAGCAATAAAGGCGCTGAGGGTGAAGGATAGTGATGATGAGAGAAACCCAGACAGAAACGACAAAGGAATACTCAGTGAGAATATGTGTGTGGGTGCGTGTGTGATGTATCCCAATGACAGAGAGGAGAGTGTGTGAGTTTTCCGTGTGGCTGAATTGCTATTCAGTGTTCAGCATTCAGCCTCAGGGAAGAAGGAGACAGCTGTAGTACATCCCCATATGCCGGGGTTATGAGATAAATATTATACATGTATGTGTAGGTTTAGCATTGTTCATTTAGGTCATTCTGGTGTACTGCATACTCTTAGGTGCTTTTAGGACACATTTAAATGTTTAAGCCTTTTTGTGCAAAAGTTCAAGCTGGATATTGATCTGTTATAGTGACTGAGCTGTTAGCATGGTTAGATACATCTGCGGAGTTTAGATCTAAAGAAAAAAACACAACAGTGCATGCTGTTATGAGAAAATAATCAACTACAGGGTGGTGTGATGCAGCTTGACTTGAACTGGAGTTACTGTTACCACCTTAAAGTTGATTATTTTCCAATAATTGCAAGTGTTTTGTTCCTTTTATACCAAAGGAATTCACTAACACTAACAATTTTTATTTATTAAAGAAGGGAACATCACACCTTTTAACTGTTTATAGTTAAAACTAATGTTGTAGAACATCTGCAAAACATTATAGCAGCTTTAAACAGCCATTCGCTCACCAGCTCTTCTCTTTTTTAAGATAATAATACCAAAAACATGTAGCTTGTCGTGTTACAGAGACGCCGCAAAGCACAAAGTGTTCTGTCTTGAAGACGCTTCCGTGTTACATCTTTACTTCTGACTGTTATAAAGCGCTGACACTGAAGGCTCCAGATAGCTCTCCAGATACACAGATAGCTCTGTGGTATTCTTGGATTGTTTTTTTTTTTTTTTGTCTCGTTTGTAAGTAACTTTGGATTAACCTGTCTGTCGACATGACTGAATTAATGACAAAATTGAAAAAAAAAAAGCATAAACCTATTTACCTGAATTTCTGAAAGGTAAAGGCTTGGACACTAGGAACCATGGAGCTGTTAGATGGAAACCCCTGACCTAGGGTGTAACATTTCTAATGATATTATACCGACTCGAGCCACTAGATGGCCTTGTGGGTTTGGTGCATTCTTTAGCAATATAAGAAGGAAGAGGGTTTATGGTTAGCATGCTGACTACAAACAATTTGTTTGGAACATTGGCTTGTTTACCTCAAAACCTCTTTGTCTTGGTGTTTTGTGACTGTGGATTTATTTCCTTTTGGGAAATGGAGTTTTAAAAGATGTAGCTAAAAACAGTGAAGTGAAGAAACTTTCTCCAACAAGGGTAAGAGCTTTCCTGTTGTTTTATTGTGACTTAGAGACTATTGGTGTAGATTGTGGTATATGTGGGATTTGTTCATGTTAGAGGTAGTGCAAAGGAATATTATCTGTGCAGTTAGAAAACAGTCAGAGGCAACATCATTACCTTTACAATATTGTTGATCAGAAACATAACAGTAAAAGCTTTTAATGGCATTTATTTGATACTGACAACACATTAATTTCAACCCATTTGTTCAGAGTGTAAGACTTAGCAACGTCAAGCCAAAGCATGGGCACTACCTAATAATAAAAATTTTCACTAAAAGTTTACGTGCTTATGAGTAAGTTATGAAACTTTATGTGCTTGGCCTTTCCCCCCCCCTAACGAATGCTGATTTACAAAAATAATAACCATATGTGTATATATATATATATATATATATATATATATATATATATATATAGAATCGATTCTGATCTGTCCAACGGCGTTTTTCTGCCACTGTTTATAAACCACTCTTGCAACCTAGATTTACGGGCATATTAACAAACCAAAAGTGCAACAGCAAAACCAAAAACATGAAAGCAAAATTATAAACACAATAGCAAATTCAGACACATCAGTGTTCCCTCAAAATGGAAAGGGGAGGTCCTTATTGAACATGCTCTTTTTTGACTGAACACGGCAAATGACTATCACAAAGAAAAAGTCCATAAAGTGGCAGGGTAGTCAGCCATGGCAGCGATAGAGACAGAGAGTCATGGGACTCTCAGCAGACTCGCAGACAATTCAGCAGAGATCATAATAAATGTCTAGTGGCATCGCATCTGCTTCTCTGGGGATCATGAAGGCTTATGGCTTTGTTGGATAGATTTCAGTATGTATGTGTGTGTGTGTGTGTGTGTGTGTGTGTGTGTGTGTGTGTGTGTGTATATATAAAACACATTGTTCCAATCATTTTGACCCAGATGAAACAAGACAAAATAAAATGTACCAAATAACTGGTGTTTGCATATTAAAAAAAAAGAAACGTAAAGAAACTTAATGGCTGCCCTATTCCCTCTGTCACTCATTTACACTTCCACCTCCATCAGGAGGATCCCCAAACATGTTGCATTTGTGTCTGTTTCCATGAATAGTATTTAGATTGCTCATGCTTTAAATGGATGGAAATACAATCAATTTCACAGCTGTATTGCTATAAAATCTCAAGATCTGATGGTCTGGATCAATAGGATGTTTATTTGCTAAGTACTGAACATGAGAGCTAAGCTTTAGGAAAACTGCCTCAAGAGTAAAGAAGAATAAGGACAAAACAAGTTGGTGGATAGAGAACAAAACATTTTAGCTTCTCTTAATGGTTTAAGAGACACAAGAGACAACAGAAGCTCATCAAGGAAGATGTGATGATTGTGGCGTGGAGCTGAGAGATGGCGCTGAGCTGATTGAGGGCAAGGACAGGAGCTCTCTAAATAATGCACGCTATGCGGCCGAAAATCTGCTGCTCTCTGAAGAAAGGAAAAATTGAAGCACTAATTGACGTTGGTTCCTCCCGCTGAGACAAATGAATAATCCATGGGCAGGGCCGAGAGTGGAGTAGAGTCCTGCCATGAGACACTGTGACTGTGCTGACTGGGCTGTGACTGACAGTCAAACGAAACAGGACTCGGCCGTAATGGTGGAAGTGGCAGCTCACGCAAGTAGCAGGTGTGTCACCACTGGCTAAAAGAAACCTTGGGAGATTACATCAAGATGTCTCGCACTAGCAGGAAAGAATCGATAATGAGCTCTCTGTGGCTGTGGATAAAGCAAATGAGCTTGTCTTATAGTCGTAAGATTTTAAAAACTTCTAACTAAGAAAATCTGAAATTCTACAAAAAACCTAATCAGCAAGTCAATGGTTGTACAGTAGGTGTTAATTTCATTTATCGTTAAAAGTAATTGTGTATGAATCTAATGCTGAAAAAGTAATTTTAAGAATCATAAATCTGTTCCTGTTTTTTTTTTTATATAACATGTTTTGTGTTTGTGTGACTTTTGCAGATCATCATTTTCATTTAGTTTACACTTTATGTATCACTTTGGGTTTACAGGCTACCATAAACCATTACCTGTGGAGATACAGTTTTTAGCCACAACTAGCAGAAAAGTTAGTTTCAGCTCTGCCTCCTCAGCTTTCTGGTGCCATTGACTTGGGTCCTGTCTCATTCAGGAACCTGCAACTACACACGTGGCCTCACTGCCTCAGCTCTCAGCAACCATCTGCCTGACCCTACCCCCACAGCTCTCTGCAGCTATGTACAGTAGATTGACAACCAAATTGCCCCTTACCACTGTGGAGATTGCTGCTGCCATGGCACACACAAATTTACACGTGAATCTTGTTTGCAAAATCGTTGTCAGGGATGCACCGCTTGTAAAAAAAAAAAAATAAAAAATAAAAAATGTTATTATTAGACCACAATTAGCGTATCATCTTGGGGGCTCATTGGTTTGCATTTTTGCTCTGTGATTTCACCGGATCAGAGAGCAGGCGAGAAGTACAGCATGCGAGCTGTGTGCGTGTCTGTGTGAGAGAACATTGCCAGCACTGATGATGACTGCAGCTAATACAGCAAAACATTAAAGATGTTTAGAATGTCATAAATGATGTTAAAATTATGTTGAAAAAAAGACCTTAAAAATCAGGTTTTAAATTCATGTGGCATTTATGTAAACAATTTATATTTTCTGTATTAAATAATCCCATTATTGCTGCCATCACACAAGAGAAAAAATTTGGTCTTTCAGAAACGCTTGACAGAATAAGTAGATTTCAATTATTCTTAAAGTTTTCTCTAAACAAAATATTATATATGACTTTTTATGCTTGGCAATATATTTGAGCTTATATATATATATATATATATATATATATATCAATAACAGTTCGAGGCTTAGACAGTAAACTCTGTTTATTCCTTATGTGTCTCAAGGAAAGAAAGATAAGACATAATTAGGTTTTACAAATTAAATTTATTCATACAAAGACAATTGGAACATTAAATCAAGCTAAGTTCTTTTCCAAAGTAAAAAGATTTACATGTTGGTTAAAAATGCAAGTGCCTGTGAGCAACAGTGTTCCTTGGGGAGCATAAGAACTCGTTGGCTCTGTCTTTGATGTGCTTTCGGTCAGCATTGGCCATGTGGGGGAATCTCTGGGAAATGGTCATCAAGATAAAGTGCCATAGGTTCATGGGCAATGCAGATTTGCCCCTGAGCCATCCCAGTTGGTGGTCGATGCCCACTCTTTATACCTCTGCTCTTGTAAAATGGCACGGAACAGCAAGCAACCATATCGATCCGGCCGTCCCTGACGCTGCATCGTTAGGATCTCTAGCTGCTCTGGTGAGGGACAAGAAAACAATAGGTTACTTGCATAACACTGGTTCTCAGGAGTTCATTCTTACCATTCGCAATAACATTGTACAACAGCTCACCTGTGTGTGACAGATGATAACACTTTCACATTGCACTACTACAAGAAAGCTATCATTTAGAAAGCTGTCATTATATTCTACATTCATATTCATTATTCACTGCCAGTTTTCACAAGTGTACTTATGTAAATACTGATGTAAATTTGGTTAAATCTACAACTGTGTTCCATATCTGCACTACTACAATTAATTTAACTTATTGTATTTTATATTTTGTGTCTGTATGTGTCGTATCTTGCTACTGACCATGCTGCTGTAACACAAGAATTTCCCTCAAGGGATCAATAAAGTCTATCTATCTATCTATCTATCTATCTATCTATCTATCTATCTATCTATCTATCTATCTATCTATCTATCCATCTACAGACATGACGCTTGTGTCTGGGAGTGGCTAGTATAAGAGAAGCGACACAACTTCATTACAATATTCAAAACAAGCACACCTCTTCCTCGCTTCAGCAAGGAGGATGATCTGGTGAGACACCTCACTTAATGCTATCAGAGAACCAGGGTTATGCAAGTAACCTATTGTTCTCTTTCAAGCATATGTTTCGGTGTCTCACTATGGGATATCCTAACTCCCGTATTGCCAGATAGCCTGTCTCAAACTTCTCTGCCAAACGGAAATGACATTGTTCAGGACTGGATGAGTCCTTGCTGACTCAAGATCCCCCATTCAGTACAGCATGCACTAAAATCTGTGCTGTAACATCCAATTATAAAACCTCGCAAATGTGTGTGGTGAAGATCAACTCACCGCTTCACGAATGTCCTGTATCGTGACTCCCTTAAAAAGAGCCCATAAAGTCGACAATCCTCTTGTCGAGTGTGCACATAAACCAGGTGGGGGCATGAGACCCTAACTGGAGTATGCCAAAGATTGCTTCTACTATCCAGTGCAATAAGCACTGTTTGGTCATTGGCTTCCCCATATGTGGTTATGCCCAAGATACTAACAGCAGATCACTATCCATGAACCTTTCACTCCTTTCTATGTAGTTGCACAGAGCACACCCTGGGCATAATGTATTTAACCTTTGCTGTTCTGCTGAAGCAAAGGTTGATGGATAAAAAGCTCTTAGTTCAAGAAGAACAATGGAATTGATAACTTTGGGCGTAAATGCAGGGTTTGGTCTCAGTAGTACCACTGCATCCCCAGGCATAAATTGTACATGTAGAATGTATGGAAAGTACGTGAATTTCACTTACAAGCTTCGCTGAAGCCAAGGCTAACAGCAGCACCGTCTTGAACAACAATATTTTAAACTCAACTCTGTTGGGACATCGAGTACCAATACTAAATCCCATGAGGGGAAAGCAATTTTGAGACTGGCAAAGCACAACGCATGCCCTTCATAAAGTGGCACACTAAAGGGTGCAGCCCAACTGTCTTACCATGAAAGCTTATGTGACATGCCGATATAGCAGCCAGAAACACTTTTATAGTTGAAAACGCTTTCCATTGATCTATCAAATCTTGCAGAAATTATAGTATGTCAACGAACACTGAAAAGGAATCTCATGTTTAGCAGCGCACCATCGCTCAAACACGCCCCATTTACGTTCATAAAGAGGCCAAGTAGACAGGGCTCTGGCATTCTGTATGGTTCTGATAACACTTTCGGGCAATCCAGATGCATTCAGAGGGCACTGAGCACTGTCCTGAGACGCGAACAGGTTCACTGTCACTCTGCTGTATCGGCCCCACATCTGCTCTACCACTTCCACTCCCCATAAAGAGGATTGCCACTGGATAGCAAATCCGCACCTCAATTCAGAACTCCCTGTACATGCGTCGATCTCAGGGATAAGAAGTGGGCATCACCCCATAATATCAGTTTGCATACCAGCGTGTGCCCTGAGACCTCCTTGCTGGTTTATATATGCCACCACCATAGTGTTGTCCGTTCTCAGAAAAGGAAGAAAATGCCTCAGAGTTAGAAAAACCATTTCCAGATAATTTATGTGGAGATTTTTCACATGCTGACCCCATCTCCCATTTTTTACCCTGCCTTTGTGGATGTCCCCCAACTGGACAATGATGTATCCGTCCTAATGACTTATCTGGCCTGAAAAACACCCATGGGTACCCCTTGAACCAAAAGGAATAGGTGTCTCCACTGATGCAATGCCTGACATCACCCTTACTCTCTTCCGAGAGTGCCGTAACGGGTCCAGTTTCAGAGAGGCACTCTGAACACATTGGAACTCTCTCATGAATAATCGACCTAGGGGAGTGACTATCAGGGCTGATGCCATTAGCCGTAATAGTCTGAGGCATGTGCGAAAGGAAACTCTGTTTCCCCTCTGAACCTCAGTCAGACACTGGGTGAGTTTTATCACTCTGTCTTCCAACAGTTGCACTCTGATGTCACCGAATCCAGTGACAGTCCTAGATACATTATTGACTGTGTGGTAATAAATACATTGTTTTTGGTGTTTAATTTAAAGCACAGTTTCTGTAGGTGTTCCAAGAGCATCCCTGTGTCCTCTCTCGCTTCGCACTCTGTCTGAGCTGTCACCAGCCAGTCATCTATGTATGTAGTGAGACGAATGCCTTTTGCTCTGAGCAGAGTTACTGCCGCTTCTGTACCGCTTCTCGACGAACACCCTTGGGCTGAGTGACAAGCAGAAAGGAAGAACTAAATATTTGTATGTCACCCCTTGGAATGCAAATTTCAAGAATTTCCTGTGGGGTGGATATATTATGTGAAAATAAGCAGCCTTCAGGTCGATGGACGTGAACCAATTGACTGGGCACACCAATTGCAGGAGTGTAGAATGAGTAAGCATTCTGAACGTGTATTTCCTTAGGCATTTGTTCAATGCATGTAAATTCGGGTGGAACCACTCTTATTGCTTATATATCTGACCCCGCACCCACAGCTCTCTGCAGCTATGTACCTGACCCCGCACCCTCAGCTCTCTGGAGCCATGTACCTGACCCCGCACCCTCAGCTCTCTGCAGCCATGTACCTGACCCCGCACCCTCAGCTCTCTGCAGCTATGTACCTGACCCCGCACCCTCAGCTCTCTGCAGCTATGTACCTGACCCCGCACCCACAGCTCTCTGGAGCCATCCTTTTGGCCCTGCCGCCTCAGCTGTTAGAAGATATCTACTTGCCCCCGCTCTGAGCTTTCTGCAGCTATATAGCTGACCTGACACCCTCAGCTTTCTGAAGCCATCCTTTGGCCTCACTCTCTCAGGTCTCACTTGGTCCTGCACCTCTAGCTCTCAGGAGCACTTCCACCTGGTCCCACCCTCTCACTGCTCTGGAGCCATTTACCTGAATCTGCATCTGTAGTTCTTTGGAGCCTTCCATTTGGCCCTGCCCCGTCGGGTCTCTGAATCTACTAGATCCTGCACTGCCAGCTCTTTCTTTAAAAACTTTGTTGAGCAGAGAGTATACATATTACTTGGATATTTATACTTGGATATAATAATTAAAGCTTAGCTTTCTCCCTGATTTACTTGATTAGCATATGCAAAATTATAGACATAGGAGTATTGGTTTATACCTGCATATATCAACACGAGTTCAAACTGTAGGAGCAATTATTTGTTTAAAATAAAAAGCTATTCAGTATTGCAGCCCGCAACCACCTCCATTTTCTCCTTTCTCGTTCTTCTTTATACTCATTGAAATTACTTACTGCTCAGAATTGCTTCAGTTTACCATAATTTCGAGGTCCTTATTAGTCAGAGATTGTGTTAGAGAACTGGGAAATGCGTCCGGCAATTTTCCTTTGTTGTATTTTCAAGGGAGAGTTAATGTACATGAAAAATGAGTCCTCTTGCAGTCACCATAGTGAAAATTGTGCTTGTCTTATCAGTTCCCTTGTTTTTTGGTGGGGGGGAAGCATGCAATTAGAGGCATTGAGGATGCTGTTAGTATTCCGCTGGTGAAGGAAGATTCTCTACGGTCCAGTTATGGTAAAGCTCGACTAATGCCCTTAAGAAAATCCTAGGATTTTGTGTTCCTCCTGGGGAGGAAGTCGTCTGCTCCTAATTACTGCAAAAAGCTTATTAAGAGGATGCACTTGTAAGATGGAAACTAGAAAATGTGCACTCACTATGTACAGATTACCGCCAAGGCCAAATATTGCCCTTCATTATGCCCTCTAATAGCAGGAATAGCATCCAAACTAAGGAAATATGAACAGTATTACCTGAACTCAGATGACTGGTTAACATAATTTGTTTGTGCATGTTTCTTAGACTTACTGCGTTGAGGTGTGTGTGTGTGTGTGTGTGTGTGTGTGTGTGCAGCACTCCTGAATATTAGCATTTATACTAAGCCTTGTGTTTACTTATGGCTTATTCTATTCTACCTATGAATTTCTTACACTTATTTCTGGTGGCTAGCTCAGTTTAAGTAGTAGTGTTTGGACTTGTTTGTTCAAATCTTTGGAAGTTCCTGAATCCTGTTTTTTTGTTTGTTTTTTTTAAACAGGTACAGCTTTGTGTAAATTCTGCTGGTGTGCTGCACTCACTACTCATTAATAAATTATGTGCAGAGAGTGAGACAGAACTGTGGTGACAGACTGATTTGGCAGGTATAGGAAATAGTTGTCCTTAACTCCCCTGTTCCTTTCTCACTCTCCTCCTATAACTGCAGCTAATAATGAACTCCATCAGCTATACCGGAGCACAGTGTGGATAATCGATACCCAACCGACAACATTATCACCATCCGTTTCCTCACAGCACTAGCATCAGCTGAAGACACACTCCTCCTGCTGAAGACTTTCAAATGACTAGTTTCTTCTTCCTGTATTTGCCTTCCTTCAGCGTGGCAGCTTTATGTGTATCTATAATGAGTCCCATTTTTAAGACGGATTTAGAGACAGGGTCAGTGCCAGACCTCTCACCTCAAACAACATGGTAACAAAATAGACTCCAGACCTAGTGCAAGTAAAATCATTGTGCTAGTCACAATGAGCCAATCAGTTCGTGAACAGAATATATATATATATATATATATATATATATATATATATATATATATATATATATATATATATATATATATATATATATATATATATATATATATATATATATATATATAAAATGCTATTTTATGAAAGACACAGACACACTTTCTGTCAAATTTTCCATAGCCTATTATTCACTAACCAATTTGTGGTTTCATAGTGGCTTATTAACAGTCTGTAGTACTTGGCCTATTTCCTTAGGAGTAACAAGTTTTTGTTTTGTTTGCATTCTTATCCTTCCAAACATGGTAGATGCACTGTGTTGACTGTGCATATACTGTGGAAACCAGAGGCATGGAATTAGGCATTTTCTTTTCATAGTGGCGTCATATTGAAAAATGGTGACGGTGGTATTTGATGACGTGCTCAGGCATTGGCCAAACGATGCACACAGTAAAATAGTGCCCCTTTTGTATGCCATTCATGGGAGCTGCTTGTATTACTTATGTCAAGGACAGAGGACAAAATTTACAGCCAATTTGATCAGGTTAAACTTGTAGTTAACATTTTTGGTTTGCAGCTTCTCTTAAAACCCAAAGGTGAAACGGTGATGCTCTCACCACTGGTTGGACTCTCTTCTGAAAGAGAAGAATGGAAGAAAGACTTAATTTGTCACATGCACGTTAAAGTAGAGCCAAATCATTTTCTTTGCATAGCCCAGCTTATTATGAAGTTGGGGTCAGAGCACAGGGTCAGCCATGATACACCCCTAGGCAGGCTACTCCAGGGCCCAAAAGTGGAAACTTAGCAATTCTGGGGCTTGAACCCCTGTTTATCTACTCAGCAACCCAGAGCCCTAACCCACAATGGCATACACTGTTGAGTAGCAAATGCCATTGGGGTTTTAAATAACATACTCATTGGTTTAGTCATTTCCTATGTGGACATAAAATCAGCTTCTACTGCAAGGATCTAGTCCATCTAAGGACTTCTGTCTGACTGGCACTGCACCTGACAGCAAGTGTTGAGACCAGAAGATGGATCAATGTTGCTATTTCAGGCTGAGACTGTCTTAGTTACGTGAGTGGCCTGATCACCAGGTGCTCACCTGCAGACACCAACCCCAGGCCTGGGTCCATGGGTGGGTTTTAGTATCCCAATCCAAGCAGGGTACACTTGGTCTTTTTCGTACCTTTCATGGAGGTCTTTAGGATCGCTCTTTGTCTGACTTCTCTTTTCCAGATCTGTTCACCAAAGATGGCCCTAGATATAGTCCTGCGGTTCACTGAAGTAGACAACCTCACCTTCAACATGACAAGCTCTTGATCCATGAAGGGCTGATTTATCAAGAAGTAAATCGAACCAAATTCACTTTATTGCACATCATTGTTGTCTCATTGTTCATGTTGCAGTGGTTTCAGCACTTTATTTGTAGTTTACCACTTTGGCCAAATTCTTAAGGAGGTAACATCTTCCTATATCTTCATTCTCCCAGAGTATATTTGAATTTTCTTCCCCACTGTCAAATCCATAGCTACTAAAAATTGTCAAACTTTCCTATTAGAAATTGGGTCAACCTTACATCGAGAGCTTTTCCCTTTACAGAAAGTGGATGATGTATGCAGTTTGCAAGTGGAACCGTGAAAGGAACATGGTGT
The DNA here is from genome assembly GCF_027358585.1 of Pangasianodon hypophthalmus. Lineage (NCBI taxonomy): Eukaryota > Metazoa > Chordata > Actinopteri > Siluriformes > Pangasiidae > Pangasianodon > Pangasianodon hypophthalmus. The sequence goes on from NC_069714.1 coordinate 28,075,613, forward strand.
TAACTCATGGCCCAACCACCTCTCACAACACACTGCTCCAAATTGATTTCTCTGCTGAGAAGAGCTAGGTTCATCACTACACCCAGTTTCCCCATATATATGTTCACTTTTTACGCTTTATTGTCTGCTCCATTTACCGGATTTTATTCTCGCACTCAATTACTTTTTGAAGCAGAATACACACTTGATCTATTTGGAAATTGCTTGGGTAACAGGATGCCTAGAGTTTTATGAGGACATACAGGAACTTGCATTATGTTATATTGCATTATATTATTATTCATTACACTATTTCTATGATAATACACGGAAACAGATTCTCCTTATTAATCAAATGTAGGTTACAGAGGAATTTGACTTTCCATATCTGTGCAAGATTATTCTGTATGAATGTAATAAATGATTGCATACATGTCATGTACTTACAGCATACAGTATAATCATACTAGAACAATCAGTGAAACTAAAGCATATTATCAGTCAGTAGGTATATTGAACATAGCTTGGGTCAGTACAGTCCTAGTACGGGTCATGTCGTTGTAATGTGTGGGGTGGTGGTTAGAGGAGTCTCCATTTCCAGTCTTGAGTATATTGTTCAGCAACCACTTTTACGATTTAACTATTCAGATGGCTCTTGTCCTAAAGAGGTGCTTCCATTTAGTATACTTAAGCACAGAAAAAAAAGCAAAAGAAAATAGGTATAGCAGATGTTCTGGTGATTAGTGGTATAGTCAGTGATTTTAGCAGAAAGAGATGGAGTTTCTGAAATCTCTGACTTGGTGCTGCATCTGTTTGCTCTGAAAGCATGAACCAACGTGTGCTGTTTGCAGAGATCTTCAACTGCATTGTATTTATTTACAGCAAATTAAAAATTCAAAGAGATCTAAATCCCACACCTTGATATTTCCCACTTGTAACGATATGATATTTGTAATTTATTTTATTCTGTTTTTTAACAGAGAGGATTTTTTTTAAAGAATAAAACACTTGGGGGTGTGCTGTTATAGGAAAATTAATGACAGAGTTACTGGTACCACTCCAAATTGAATTATTTTTCTGTACCATCACATTGAACATGTAGTGTTTTGTTCCTCCAATTTGCTGAAGATTTTTTTTTTTTCTTAATTAAACAACTGCATATAATTTTTTTAATCAGTTCCTAGTTATATTTTACAGTTAGTTCCTGTTCTCACTTTCATAATAGCAGCTACAAACAGTCATTCTCTCACCAGCCTCTCCTCTCTCTCTCTCTCTTGAAGTTAATAAGACAAAAAATGCAGCTTGTCATGTTACTGAGAAACTGCAAAGCATAAATCCCTCTGTCCTGAAGACTTACCCATGTTAGAAAACTTAGTTACAGCTTTACCTCTGACTGTTACAAAGCTCTGACACTGGAGAGTCCATTGCTAAATAATGTACAGAAAACCTAACCATATCAATAGTTACACAGTTTTTATATCATTTTTATATGAAGCATCTGTCATACAAGTCTCTGCATATTTTTTTTTTTTTTTTACAAAAGGAACTGTATTGTATTAGAACGAGTGCATTAATATAAACCAGAACTACTATCACAGTAAAATAACCAACACCTTCTGTCCAATCAGAGTCAAGAATCCAGCAGCTCTGTGGTGTAATTTAGGATTAAACACTTTCTGCTGTAGGCCAAGCAGTCAGTTAGCCTTGTAGCCGTGGCGTGGGCTTCCTTAATCTGTCAAGTGAAGCTTAATATAATGCGTCAGTGGAGAGGGGCGCTGAAGCTCAAGCCTCTTGTTGATGGCTTTGTGTATCGCTCTAAAGCTACTCAAGCAGAGCCGAAGGTGGGCTTGCTTTCAATATTTATGAAATTGGTTCTGTGTGAAATTGGTTTTTGCCTAATGCATCCCTGCATGGCTGACCTCCTACAAAAGACACCAGAGTTGCCCAGACTGAGGGTCGGGGGGGGGAGCGAACAGTGATAGTGGAAGCGAATGAGAAGGATGATGCTGTGTTTGAGTTGTTTTTTTTGTTTTTTTTATGTATAGAAGTTTCTCCACTAAGAGTAAAATAAAAAGCTAACCAAGTTAGAGAAAATGCAGTACTAGGAAATGAGATTCAGCTGTTGTGACTCAGAAACATTTTGTCTTCCTGTATATATTGAGAATAGGAGGATATTGAAAAACGCATTACCATGTCAAGAACGGAAACAAAAGACACATAAAAGAACGTATAGAAGCACAAGTTCCAGAAATACAATAGTGAGAAAAAAGATGTTTTTGGAAGAAAACTAGGATAATTTAAGCTGTTGAGGAAATCGGATTGAACATACATGCACTAGAACTACGATACCAGGAAAAACCCACTCGTCCCAAAACCCGAAGACTTTCTGCCATCCCTCGCTTTCTCACTCATCTCTCCCATGTGCAATATATATGCAGTGTGCAGTAATACAATTGTTTAATTTTAAACCAATCTCTTTTCTATTAAACACTGAAGCTTTATGACTGTAGGTGCCAAAATGAAGTTACCTGGGATTTAATCATTTACATAACCTCCACTACATTACAACCAATCAGCACTCCACACACACACTTACGAGAAGACATTCTGCAGGAGGAGTCAGGATCATGGCCCACTTCCCACAGCCGTGGTTTTATCGTCTACGAACCAACCAGCTGTCTAATGAGGGTGACCATGAGCTCGTATGCTAAGGGGGCCTGGAGGCGGCCGGTCAGAATGGTGTGCGCTATAACGCCTTGCTACATTAAGCAATAATTGGAGGCGCCTTGTGATTATGGAGTTGTAGAAGAAGAGCATGTCTTTCATGGATGGTTGGAAGCAAGAATATAAACACTACATTACTTGTCACACTGTACAAGATGATTCCAATAGAATCTTTAAATTCCAAACACAGAATGTGCGATAATTTGTTGATAACTGTGTGATAACTTGTGTTCTCAGAGTCAGATTATACAATGAAAATGAAAATGACTTTAATGAAAATGACTATGTTCTGCAAGATCTGAATTAGACCCATATAAACAGAAACATTCTTCAGTCAGCTTGAGGTATTAAATATATGTTTTTTTCTGTCCATTAGCCTGGTTCATTTACATTTCACCATCGTCGCTATCGTGTTTGTAGCTGTCCCATGAGTTTTTCACGTCTTCCTATGCTGTCTTCCTATTGGTGAGTTTTAGACGAGTGTCGTAACAGCACTCACACTCAGATTTTAATCAGAAATTTCTGCCACTACCAAAACTTTGACGTCGGCCATCTTTGGTTGCAATGCTGCAAAATCGGCCTCCAGTGAGCTCATCACATGATGTGTTCCAAGATCTCAACTCGCAACCAAAGAATTGTTTTATAATGTGGGATTTTTGTCTACGATAACAAGCAAAAAGGTGTAAATGCAACTTTAGTCAGCACCTTGATGGACGTATGCCTCTGACGTTTGACTCCTCCTGGATAAAAGTCTTTCCTTTCACTGTACTCACAACACATTCTGTAGGAGTTTTTTCTCTCCTCACTTTTATTAACTGAGAATCCTGCCAAATATTAGACTCAGTATGTCCCATGATCCCCTTGATATCACTGAAACATTAAAAAACTCTCGACAGCTTTGGAAAGATGGAAACTTGGAAACACACACACGTTCCCCTGCACAAACTGCTGCTATAATACAACATGATGAAATATTTAATTCCATCATTTTCTCACTTTCCCAAAGGACCAAGTCTTTAATAAAGCAGACAACCCACATTTCCTGGATTAAATTTCTATTTCTGTTAATTAAAGGTCCATTAAATATGAATAAACGTGACATATTTTTATTTATTTATTTCGAAGGGACCAGTCGGAGTCAAGCCTGTGCTGCCCCATTAACTACGCAATGTTTATGTAATGCAATCACAGAAATGTCGTCATTCATGATCAGGCTGCATGAACTTAGAGTTGTGAAACTTTAAAGCTTAAGGTTTGAAGCTTAGTGGGTAGCACGTTTGCACGTTTGCCTCTCACCTCCAGGGATGGGGGATCAGTTCCCGCCTCCACCCTGTGTGCTTGGAGATTCCATGTTCTCCCCCCTGTGCTTTGGGGGTTTCCTCCAGGTACTCCAGATTCCTCCCCCAGTCTAAAGATTTCCGTTATAGGCTGAATGGCATCTCTGAACTGTCCGTAACGAGTGTGTGTGTGCGCAACTGTGCCCTGTGATAGGTTGGCACCCCGTCCAGGTTGTCCCCTGCCTTGTGCCCCGTTTTCCCTAGGATAGGCTCCATGCGACCCTGTGTAGGATAAGCGGTATAGAAAATGGATGGATGGAAGGATGGAAGTGAGTTTTGCAATCAATATCAAGATTTCCTCAACGGGGAAAAAAAGACAGATAATTAAAGAAATGCGAGGTCTCAGAGGAAAAGGATGTATTAATACAGGATACGGCATGACTTCCTTTAATTCCCTTTGAGACTTGCTGCTGTTTGGTGTAATAAAGAAGCTGCACATTGTGTTGTCTTTGCTTACATTTACAAATAACTGCTGCTTTCCATAGACAGTGTGAAGGAGTGACAATGCTGATGGGTTTTATGCAAAACACACTGAAATATGTCCAAAGCTGAAAAAGAGAGTGGTAGAGCTAGGAAAGAAGGTGCGTGAAGGTGTGTGCTCCTGGTATGATGATGTTGCAGAGAGAGAGAGAGAGAGAAAGGAAGAGAGAAAGGAAGAGAGAGAGAGACGGAGAGAGGGAAGAAAGAGAGAGAAAGAAAGAGAGTGAGAGAGAGATGGAGGGAGGGAGACAGAGAAAGAGAGACAGAGTGATGGAGAGAGAGAGAAAGATATAAAGAGAGACTTGGAAAGGGAGAGAGAGAAACAAACAGGTGAAGAGCCCCTAAGCGAGAAGAAGGGAGAATGTACAGAGAGAGAGAGGGTATCTCTCTCTCTCTCTCTCTCTCTCTCTCTCTCTCTTCATGCATGTCTCATTCTACACCTCCCTCCTTTTCTCACCCTCTCCCTTTCTCATATCTCTCTCTTTTGTCTCTCTATCCCAAGGGAGCAAAAGAGAATGTAAAGGAATGCAGGAGGGCAGAAAAAGGCTGGATAAACAGAAAAAGACTGGGGGAATGGAGAGATAATGACAAAGGTGGAGACAAGGAAAAGCGATAGAGAAGAGAGATAGAGATTTTAGGTTTTAGATGTCAAGGTGGGTAAAAGACAGGAACTTTTTTTTTTTTTTTTTTTAACCTGATTTTGTCAGTTTGTTTTGCAATGTGTGTGTGTGTGTGTGTGTGTGTGTGTGTGTGTGTGAGTGTGTGTGAGAGAGAGAGAGTGAGAGAGAGAGAGAGAATATTATCCAGCTAAACTCCAGCGGACATAAAGACTGTCCTAATAGTTTAACAATTGTCTCTACTCCAGGGACATCCACATTCCCTGTCTTTTGTTGTCTTATTGTGTTTTATTTTCCTCCTATTCTGTCTTTTTTGTTCTCTGAGGTTCAGGGTGAATTGTGAGCTTTTTTTTCCCCAGTGTGAGTGATAATTGAGATTATTGTGGGTAATTCTCAGTAATGAGGAGGCAGGATCAGGATTGTTAGCCTTAATGAGGACATGTAGCATGCTCTAGAGCTGTGCGCTGTGATGTCCCTCCTTCACCACACACACACACACACACACACACACACACACACACACACACACACACACACACACACACAGAGATCAGAAATAAATGTTATTAATGCAGCAAAGATCAGGAAAACATTAGCAATAAAAATTCAACAGGTACTGTCTGGCACTGAAAAGAAAAATTATATACTTTTGTATGTTTGCTGAATTACTTTTATATTCTTGTGCTTTATTCTGTTTTTATATATATATTAATACAATTTTATGTCATTGCTATCATTTATACATTTTCATTATGTGCCTTGTTTTCTACAGTATCTCTTTTATTTCTCCAATTATTAATTTTTTTTAATACTGTAAAGCACTTTAAGTATTTCTTTCTTTATTGATTATTGTTATAATTATAATCATGATTATCATTATTAATAATAATGATAGTTAGTGGGAGGGATGTTATTCTGTTTCTCCCCTGTCAATCACAGTGATACGAGCCAATCACAGGTCTCTGAGTTCATGTATGAGGAAGAGGGCAGACAGCGCTTTCCTCTGAGTGTGTTACGCTGCCCTGTGACACAGCATGAGCAGCAGTTTAAAAAAAAAAAAAGTGTTTGGCTGTCTTCATGTGTTTCAGAGGAAGTATGCGTTAGACTTCACCATGTTGGCTGGTGGGTAGTAATTGGCAGGTGACCAAAATAGGGTGAAAATGGGAGGAAGAAACAGAATTATGCACCTGAACACTGGTGAAGTTCAACAAGGCGCAGTCTTGCTCTTTAAGCCAACTTTTAGATATCAACACTTTAAGACTATAGAATCACAAGCGAGACAGAGACATGCAAAACTGATTCTTTCATCTGGATAGGAATGAGTGGTAGTGGTCTGGGAAAAGTGCTGAATGATTCGCTGGTTTCATGTATTTCATCTCAAATAAAATGAAATGGCTGAACATTAGAAATAATGAAGCGTAGATGGCTCTACAGCTGCGGCTTTACATGGACAGTCTGTAAGAGGATTGCATTCCTGATGGCTCAATCAGTCATGAAAAATTGTATATATTATACATATATTATAGGTAAAAGTCATTATACATTCTTAGCATTCGCTTTGCTATTTTGCTATTTTTATTTATGATCATAAAACGTGACTCTAACAGAAGTGCACACTAGCGTAAGTCATAGCACGGAACACATCTGCTGCATATCTCTTGACTCAGGTGTTAACTAAACATCTGTATTACCTGTATAACTTTGATTAATTTTCTATAACGTCATGCTTGACAGTAGTGCAGCAGCAAATCACGGGTTTTTATTAATGTGCTAGTTTAATGCTCGTTTATGTTTAATCGTTTCTATAGTAACAACTTACACAAGGACTTGTATGGTGGACACTTCACATACTCTAATACTAATAATATCATTTAAAAAAGTGGTTTTATTTAACAAAGAAGAATGGATAATTGTTGACATGGAGAGATTTTCTGTAAGGAGATAGTTATTTAACATTTATGGGAGGAGTTTCCAGTGTCAGTGCTTTGTAACAGTAACTTTAAGATTGTTCTTCACGGGAAAGTCTTTAGGATAGACAGAGGAGTTTCTGCTTCGTGGTTCCTCGGTAACATGACAAGCTGCGTTTTTTGGGGGCTGGTGAAGTAAAAACTGTTTATAGCTGTTCTAACATACAGTAATGATAACAAACGAACTTGTTTACAGTTGTAAATGGATAAAAATCATTCTTTAGTTGACTGGAAATCCAATTGTTGTCTGTTTGCTGTGGTATAAGAGGAATAAAACACTCCAAGGTGTGCTGTTCTAGGGAACATAATCGACTTTGACGTGATTCATGTATCACACCACCTTATCATTGATTATTTTCCTATAACTACACAACACTAAGTGTTTTATTGCTTACTTTGTTACTGAAGAACTACTTTTTAAATCTAATGTGCTGGAGGACAGGGCCAGTATTCCACATCTTATTATATTAATGCAGACTACACAAAATTAAGTCAATGCTTCTAAACTTTTCTGAGTGATTATGACTGTGGATATATTCAGCACCAGCAGCTGTGCAACCTTCATTGGTGACTCTAGATGTTGTTTTCTTCTCTCTTTTCTTTCTTTCATATCACCTCTCGTGTATCAGACCTGTCCCTGCCTCACACAGAGAGTCGGATTGGCACGGCTTCGGCTTCCTGCCGTTCTTTGCCTGGCGGTTGGCGTGTGCTGCAGCGCCCCCCTCCTGCTACTCACATGTCACTCGCATGTTGCCAGATCTGTGTTTCCGCTCTCCCGCTGACCGCATCATGCCACAGCGCCCTGATTTTCCTCTCCCAGCACTCACACATACCCACGCACACACTTGCAGCCACACCTGTGAACCTGTGATGGTGTGAGACCGCGTTAGATGTGAGCGCCAACATACAAGTCCTCTCACATGCATACCGAAGAGTTTTGCTTTTGTCTCCGAAAAGAAAGGATGGCTAATTCCCGCCAGCTGGAAGCGCTAAAAACGATTAATTATAGAGTAACACGTTTGAAAGACTCTAAGCGTGCTGCATTGTGCTCGTTCTCTTTGTGAGAGCGAGGATGGAGAATTTGTCAGAATTGCTGTGCAGATCAACAGACTGCGAAATAAAAAGCCGTCGAGCGAGCGGCTCTTTATGACAGACAGATGCTTTATTGTGGTGTGTTTAATCACCAGGCGGCCTGGACTCTCGCTCTGTCACCCACACACACTCGAACACACACACTTAAACACACACTGATGATAACTCAACGTGACCGAGTCAGAAAGACGGCCGTAGACAATCTGACTTCACACTGAACATCTGAGACCCTGTGCGGAACGCCCGCAAGCCAATCTGCTCGTTTAAGAGAGAACAGGCTGCCATTTTGGGATGTGCCAAATATTGTGGCATTAACACTCACAAGTAATACTAAAATCTCAAAATATATTGGCTAGATTCAGTTGATTCAATGGTTTATTGCCTCTCTAAACTTCTCTAGATCAGAGAAATAAGACTATTGTGAATTTACTTAGCTGTTTATTTTCATTTATTTTTTTTATAGTGGCATAATTAGTGTTATTTCATTAGTGTTGTTCTGTTATAGGAAAATAATCAATGACTGGGTGGTGTGATGAAGCAGCAGGTTACTCTTACCACCCTAAAGTTGATTATTTTCCTATAACTGCACATCAACATGTGTTTTATTCCTCTTATACTACAGCAATTTACCACAGACAATGATTACAAAGTTTCATTTATTAATGAGTGATACATCGGTACTTTTAATCATTTATAGTTACATTTAATGTTGTGGAATGTCTGTGGAACCAGTTAGCTCCTGGCTATAAACAGTCATTCCTTCACCAGATTCTCTTTTCTTTCCTCTCTCTTGAAGTTAATAAGACAAAAAAATACAGCATGTTGCAGAGAAACCATAAAGCGTAAACTGTTCTGTCCTGAAGATGTCTGGAAAAGTTACAGCTTTAACTCTGACTGTTACAAAGTGCTGACACTGGAGACTCCTTCCATAAATGTTAAATAAACGTCTCCACACAGAAACCTTCACCATATCAATAATTATATTTTTTTGCTCCTTTTTATATGGAGCATCCATCATACAGGTCCCTGTGAATGACCAATGTATTGGAACCAGTGCATTAATATAAACTGTACGGTGAATTACAGCCTGTTAGAGAAAATTAATCAACACCTTCTGACCAATTAGAATTGAGAATTAAACAGTGCTGTGTATAAATATATTATTTGCTATTGTTTCAGCCTTTTTTTACTTTATATAAACTGACCCATATAAACATAATAAATCACAAAACTTTCCCCTTCGGGGTGTGTTATTTTGTGTGTATTGAGGTGTGTTAATTTATGACCAGCAGAGGGTGTGGTTGCAGCTTTCTAAGTGAGTGAGTGAGTGAAGGTACACGCAGTGATTAAAGTCACGGTGTTATCATCAACTCTGATCTGAGATCCTCCTCATGACATCATGCGTTTGGGATTTGAGAGAAAGTCTCCAAATTCTACACACACACACACACACACACAAACACACTTCAATCGAACAGAATCTCCCTTGCTCCATTGTGAGATCACAGAGCAAAACAAAATGAGGAGAGAGAAGTGACTGTGAATATACACACAGACAGAATGAATAAAATAATGGAAAAGATAGTAATCCATTCATATGTGTGTGTGTGTGTGTGTGTGTGTGTGTGTGTGTCAGCCTACAGAATTACAACAATACTAGAACAAAGAACTTGTATCTGGATGGATCACGTTGGAAGTGCTGCTTTGTTACAACAGGATTATCCGAGTTATTTAACCAAGGTATTGGGCAAACACAACACACTTAGCAATCTTGTGAATAAACCTCCAAATTCTCAGATATTCTGTACCTCAAAAAGTTTGACAAACCAGACCATGGGTTGTCAACTGGTGGACCAGGGTCCAGATGCTGGCCCAGTATTTCAACAAATCAAACTGAGTACCGTATACTGTAGCAGAATCAATAAACCTGTTAATAAAACTGGCTGTAGTTCACAGACTCTGATTAACTAAACATGAACCAGATCAGCTTCTGTACTGGATCATCTGTTGTGGTTTATCCAATTGCTTTCATTTATGTAAATTATATAGCTAAAGGTGGAATATCCAGTCATGGACAAGCCGACTAAAGAACAGTTTTTACTTGCAGGCTATCAGGCTCCTAAACAGACTGCAGACAGGTCATCTGCATCCCAAATAACTTCACCAAGTCACTGGACACACACTTTTCACTTCTTTTTCCCCTCTGCTTCCTCTCTGCCACTTGGGTACTTTATGCTTGGACTCTTTACACTTGACACTTGGACTCTTTACACTTGACACTTGGACTCTTTACACTTGACACTTGGACTCTTTACACTTGACACTTGGACAGTTTATACTTGGCACTTGGACACTGCACTAGGACACTTGGCCATTTGTCCACTTTGCGTTTTTAGTTTACAGTCGGGCATTTGACATTCGAACACTCGGACACTTTACACTCGGACACTTTACACTCGGACACTTTACACTCGGACACTTTAGGGAACTCACCACTTCGACACTTTACACTTGATACTTGGACACTTGCACTTTACACTTGGACACTGCACTAGGGCACTAGGACACTTGGCCATTTGTCCACTTTATGTTTTTACTTTACAGTCGGGCACTTGACATTCGGACACTTTACACTCGGACACTTTAGGGACCTCACCACTTCGACACTTTACGCTTGACACTTGGACACTACACAACTTTAGTGCAATAATCTGTGCTAACATATACTGTACTTTTTTGTTATACTTACTTGTCTAGACTCTTGCTGGATGTGTGTGATAATTAAACTTGATTTGACTTGGACTAGAGACTAGCTATAGTCTCTAGGCATCTAGAGAGATTATGCAGACATTTTATTTACCCTCTCTGGTGTGATTCATGAGCTGACAACATGACTTGTTCAAAAAAAAAAAAGATGATGAAAACAGAATATACAGAGGAGTATGTGTTTATTCTTCCTGTGGAACACTCAAAACAGACATCTCATCTGATCAGAGTCCATGGCATTAATTAAAAGTGGTAATGTGAAGCACTAGTTCAAAACACAACCACTTTGAATTGTATTTGTAGCCATAAAATAATCGTTAATGATTAAACATTCGAAAAGGTAACTGTTGTTGACATTTCATCATGTTATTTACTTTTATAAGTAAAGAAGGTAAATGGCCCTTTTTTAAATGTCACTTGAATACCTCTGGACTCAAGACTCTTAATGTAATTGGGGTTGAATTCTTCTGAAGCTGTTGTGGTTAAATTTAGCCAAATATTTTTTTTTTTAACCCAACAACACTCCTATGACAATTTTTAGAATGCTGTTTGTAAGAACAAAGTGGAAATTCAAGAACAATTTGTTAAAAGATAATTACAAAATCTGTTTTTTTTTTTCTGTAGAAGTTTGCAAAAATATGAATGTATTTAAAAAGTTACATGCTGTATGATGTAATAAACCTACAACAAGTTTATTACAAGTTTAAACAAGAAAAATACTGCATTGGATGAAGAACGTAAAATGGATGACAGAAATAAAAGAACATTAAAATGTAAAATAGTTGACAGCAAAAAAAAAAAAAAAATAGCGGTTGAATATGTTCACAGGCTACTTCTAAAAAAAAAAAAAAAATTGTGATATATGAGTGTGTCTGGTTATCAGAGACTACTAAAAAGATTTTCTTGCTAGCTAAGCAAGAATGGTAGCTAACTAGCTCAGTTACAGTAGCTCGCTAGTAGCTGACTGGTTGAATGAAGTCCAGATTAGGTTTTGTTACCTTTGAACAAAGAGAGATGAAATAGCTAGCTGATCTAACTAAATTATTTTAGCTATGTATTTAAAAAGTTTGAGGAATGTCATATTGTTGTTGCAGTTTGTTGAAAACTGTGTGCTGATTTGGTGGTTGTTCTTAGCTATCTCGATAGCTTGTGCTAGCTGGGTCTAACTAGCTGCTATTAGAAATGCTGTATTCAAACTTTGTTAAATTTCTACATGTTTTCAAGATTGAATAATACAACTGTTTTAGGCAGTTAACTATACAACTTACTAAAGATTAATCAGCCTAAGTTCTCTGGCTAGTTCTGTAGACTGTGGTTGTGTCTCCTCTCATGCAACTCATGAGACCAAAACCAGGCAACGCTCTATTCTCACAGCAGATAATCTTCAGATAGCTCCGGATGTCACGTTTAATTAAAAAATAATAATAAATAAAGAATTCTCACCAGTTCCACCCAGTTAAAAAAAAAATTTAAAAAAATGTCAGACCAAAGTTTTGGCACAAACATATTGTAACAACGGATATTTTTACATTTAGCAAAGTATTGTTGTATTTTTTTTACACTGAACTGCTCTCCTGGAGTTTTCCCTCTTTCAGCTTAGCGTGTTAGAAAGAAGCAGTAATCATCCACACCTACTGAACCCTTTATAGATGTTTTCTTCTCTCAGCACTTCCTCCATGAATGAGCTGCTCCGAATGCAGGCTTCATTTCAAATTCATTAATATAACTGCATCCATTACTGATCCAGTCTCTCGTGCATACGAGATCGAGGTATAAGCGGAAAATGTAGCATATAGAAAATGTGGCTGTTATGAGAATTACAATTGGGGAAAAAAAAAACAGGAAAAAGAAAAAAGGAACAAAAAGAGACTCAGGATTTAGATTTAAATGAGTGAAAAAATGCACATGGGGCATGTTCACCACAGATTCGTTTTGTCTTCTCAATATAGCATGTCTAATATGGATGGATGGAGGTGAATGGCTGTAGATGGATGGATGAAGATGGACTGATGGAGATGGATGGATGGATGGATAATGGATAGAGATGGATGATGCAGATTAATGGAGATGGCTGGCTGGATGGAGGTGGGTGGGTGGAGATGGTTGGAAGGACGTAGATGTATGAAAATGGATGGATGAAGATGGATGGATAGTGATGGAGATAGATGGATTTCTGGAAGGAGATGGAGAGAGGGATAGATGGGCGTAGATTTATGAAGACGGATGGAGATAGCTGGATGGAGATGGAGTGCTGGATGTATGAACACTGGATGTATGTTTCTTACACATACAGTGTAGTGAGTGACTTGTTTTTCCACACTCTGTCACTGCATGACCTTTTAAACATTGTGTTGTAATGAACAACTGCTGGATTTGTCCAGAAATTGAAAGTTAAGAGCATTGTTAAAACAGCATGTTTTCTGTGGGGGATTTTGCTCAAGTATAAGCAGGAAATTCATTTTCCTCAACATTTTTGTTATTTTATGGCTTTATTGTTTCGAACATGTTGGGATAAAAGTGAAATTTTGATTTAGCTTCTCTACTGATGCCTCACTAGACAGATTTCATCTTTAAATGCTGTTCTTTTATTGCTAAGATAAAAGAATGATAAACAACAGGTTAAATCAGTATCTGTAGATTCTGTCCATTCTTTGATGGAAGAATCAGAACAGCATTTCCCACTGAATTTGCCATATACATGATTTTTATAATGGAAACATGTCAAGCATAGCTTTTCTTCCCCTCTAAAGCAAAACCCATTTGATAGCAGGCTTTTACAAGAAATGATGTCATCAGATGACAAATGTTATTGCAAAAAAAGTCAATCTGATGGAAATGAGCTGCCTGCAGGGAAGTTGGCGAAGGTTTTTTGATGAATGTTGATTTTTACGCTTGTATTATGCACATAAAGGTGATAGGACGTTTGCTATTGTGGTTTCATATTTGCTGTTAGAGCAGCCTGGTTCGTCTCAAACATTTCTTCCTCATGTTGTTTCAGGGAGTTTTTCCTCACCACTGACTCCTCTGGCTTGTTCATTAGGAATCTAAATCTGCACTATATGTCAAAAGTCAAAGTCAACTTTATTGTCAATTCTGCTATATGTACAGGACACACAGAGGATTGAAATTTCTTTTCCCCCAGACCCATGGTGTGAGAAACCAACATAAGACAAGTTATTAAAAAAGTAAAATGCAATGCAATAAAATAAAATACAATATGTACACTATAGACATTCATGGCACATGTGAGTGTGTAGATATTTACATTTTAGTGCAAAACAAGAGAGAGCAGCATTTGTGGAAGTGGACCTGGTTACATCGTAGTGCAATGTAACCGGGTCAAATGTTGATGGACACCTGACCATCACACCCATATGTGGTTCTTCCCAAAACTGTAGCCACAACGTTTGAAGCACATAGTTGTATAGAATGTCTTTGTACGCTCAAGCATTACAATTTCCCTTCACTGGAACTAAGAGGCTGAAACCTGTTCCAGCATGACAATGCCCCTGTGCACAAAGCGAGCTCCATGAAGACATGGTGTGTGAAGGTTGGAGTGGAAGAACTCGAGTGTCCTGCACAGAGCCCTGACCTCAACCCCACTGAACACCTGGGTCATTCCGTGTCAGTTCAGATAGGCTTATTGCTGTGTGTCTCAGATTCTGTTCATTCTATTGTTATTTATTGATTACAGACTTTTGGTTTTAGGTCACAAAGTATTTTGGCTGAATACTAACATCACATTTTTTTCACTGCCCTGAAATATATAAAATTTTCTGATTAAAAAAAGTCTTATTTGGGAAACTGTTTAGGATGTAATATCTCCAGAAATATTATTCCCAGTCGCATGGAATTTGGCAGAAATAAAGAATTATTATTATTATTAGTATTATTTAATAAATATTCCATTACTATATATCATTGTTCTTATTATTTATTATATATCTACCTCCACTGTAATATAAATTTCTCCTTAAGTTGCAATATTTGGACATTAGTATGGTAACTGTGTTGTGTTGTCTGTGATGTGTGTGTTGTAAATTGTGTTGAATATATCGTGTTGTGACCATATGCCAAGAAAATGTTCTAATACCTGTAAATGTATATGGTGAAAAATATGATTCTGATTCTGACAAACTGGTTTTCTATCTGTCTTAAAGCTCAGAACTCACCACAGAAGACCAGGTTTTTCCGTTATTGGGTCCTCAGAATAGTAAAAAGTGCAAATTTTCCATACGAGTGATATCTGGGGCTTATAGTCCCTACTTTAATAGATATCGATGCTAAAAATCACAGTTTGTGCTTAAACTACCTTACTATACTACTTTGTCTCAAAACCTGAGGTTTGAACAACCAGTAGAATTCAATATATTGACAAAATTACAAGATGAGTTTAAAGATTTGTGCTATTTGATTTCCTGAGATGGTGATGGTGACTAGTAGAATAATGAAAAATTGTATGAAATATGTTTAAAGTGTGATCATGTTTGTCTTTATGTCTGCCAAATTTCATGTGGCTGGGAATAATATTTATGGAGTTTCCTAGAGAAGACAATTTTTAATTAGAAAATATTATATATTTCAGGGGAGTGAACAAATGTGATGTTAGAATTCAGCCAAAATACTTTGGTTTTAGGTCACAATCAACAAATAACAAAAGAATGAACAAAATCGGAGACACGCAGCAATAACCCTATCTGAACTCCCACAGAATGACTCGCCTTCAGCTGAACCGTGATGCGAGCCACATCAAATGTAGAAGGTATCTGCTCTCAGAGCTGTGCAACGAGTAACGTGATTGATTCAACTTATCACGCTACTTCCTGTTTCTACTTTCATGATAGTGGGGAAAGAGTTGTTAGGGTCCGTGGAGAAGATGGAATGCATTACTGATATATTACACTAGCTTTTCATTAGGACTGGAGTGCTGTAATTAGCGTAGCTTTGTGGTGCGAGTGCTTGCGCTGAGAGGGTCCTGAAAAATGCATATCTCATGCTGGGCTGCATCTCCTTAAATACGAGAAATTTGCAGGTATTCCTGCACAATGACATGGCATTCAAAAAGCAAGGAGTGTTCATCACTTGAGTGTTGGTACAAATGGAAAATGATTAAAAAAAAAAAAAAAAGCAAACAGATGAGCCTAGCAGAGTGCCTACCAATTGTGCAATTGATGTACATTTTGGAATGAATTCTTCTGTGTGAAAACAATCCTGCAATTAGCTCAGCCCCTAAACGAGCCCAGAATCATCCTCATTAATACCCGAATGAGTCATATCTAGCTCCTGTTTAATCGTTGTTGTAGTGTTGTAGATAAACATTACAGTGATGTCATCATGTGTCACGCCCTTTTTCCACCCTACGTCCAGAAAACACTGCCATGCCTCTGCTACCTCATCATTCTGTACAATCTTTGACTGCAATTTGGTCTATAAAAATGACATAATGCTACATGGTTTGTCATGCTTTAGTCACAAGATATTATATATTAGCCCCCCTGAGGGTAAGTGCTATGGAAGCTGACACACGGCATCAAATAAATCAAGTCTGATCGCATTTCATAAATCAGGAACAATAGGCTCTCAGCGTAATGGGCCTTTTTAATAAGAACACGCGCACAAATACAAACTGACAGGTACTTTAAAAGAAGACGACATGTTGCCTTCAAGAGCCAGATTCCTGCTGGTCTGCTGCATATACACACATACACACACACACACACACACACACATATACACACACATATACACACAGACACACAGAAGACAAGTGCACATCAGTCACGGTAATGACAACAATGATGATTGAATCTATCCGTAATTATGGATGCACAATGCTTGTCTACCTGCTGCGACACGGATGAATCAGAAATGCTTGAAAGAGCAGCGAGGGCGACAATGTGCCTTGCTTTGTCATTACTGAATAAAGGCTCCACACAAACACATGCACACACACACAATAAATAGCCTTAATTGGAGCAAAGCGACTGAGACACGTCAGTGCAGCCCTTGCCTGATGGGATCTCATTCAAGCTCGGCTCCACAAAGAAGCCGTGCTCGAGTTGCTCATTTAGAGCCGAAGGATAAAGGAAGCACTCAGCTCGCGTGTTTCGCTCAGACGCAAGGCTCCGGCCTTGAGACGAGCAAAAATAATTATTAGTGCAGAACAGCAAGCTTTGTAATCATGCTGTCCCTCCTGCCCTACTGCTGTGTAAATTTATCAAACAGGCTGCGAGGGGGAAAAAGTAGTTCAGCTCTCTGCTGAATCTGTTTCCGATTCCTGATTCTCACAGATCTATCACGTCAGTATCCGTGGGAAATATGGAAAACAAATCTATTGAGATTGAGATCTAATTTACATTAGCGAACCAGCATAAACAAGCTATAAAGATAATATGTGGTATAAAATCAAAATATTGATTTGGTCTTTGGAACGTGAACGTGAGAGTGAACGTCCTTTACATCATGTTATCTAGTAAAAGTGGGTCACAGCAATAAGGGAACTTGGAGCAAGAGCTCCTTTTCTCACTCACCTTTTTCCAGTGACGTCAAATGTCATGTTAATGAGAAATCCAACATAGAAGTAGACATTGTTTCAAAAAATTGGACTCAAAATAGAGGTGAGAGAGCTGGACAGATTAAAAGACTAAAGCACTGCTGCATCACTCTTTTTGGGTAGAGCTCACCTCTTTCCTAGAAGACAGGAGACAAAGCACATGATGATTCTTGTAAGTCCAGGACCTAGACATCAGAGAGCCCTGAAAAGCAGAAATTAGAGATCCATACAGGAATTCCTGAGGTATAACTACAACAGACGTTGCTGTCTCAAAGATCTGTGATTAGGCTTTTGGTATTTCCTAATTGGACTAGTTATGGCCATGGAGAGTACTTCCATTTACCCCAGGACGCAGGTGCAGGATGTGTGTGCATACTCAAGCATGTTTATTAGGGACAATGAGAATTTCATGATCAGTACACCAGACATGGGTCCAAACACTGGTGGGGCAAAAACAAAGCCATAATGAAATGACAGAATAAGACAGGAAGAAAGATAAAATTTAAAATTAAACTAACAACCAAACTAAAGTAGAAAAATAAACACAAGGGACAGAACTATACAATGTAAAATCATGTTTATTTCAAATCAAGGGTTGAAATAATAAGACTAATGGGGTAATAAACATAATCATAGTTAACTTGCACATTATTTTGCACACTGCCTTAAATTGTCATGTAAACATGACCAAGACTACTTTTACTGCATTTTTTTTTTTTTATCACCACTCTTATTTACGTCTTAACCATAGTCTTTACACTCCCTATTTCATGCTAAATTGCTATTTTATTTGTTGTTTTTTGTTTTTAATTTGAAATCTAATGCAGCATCCATGATAACATGTAATCTAAGAATTTCATTGTACAATAAATCTGTTGCATATGACAAGTTATGTAATGATCTTGAATCCTAATCCTAACAGAGCAAACATATCCGAATGACAGAGGAAACATTGACCATATAAGGAAAGTGGCAAGGAAACCAGGGAAGAAACAGAACCAGGGTGGCCATGACTCACTTTTGCTAATGATCCATCCAGAATAAGAATAATGTCAATTTTGTTAATACTTATGTGCATATTATATTGCATATTCCATAAAGTCACAAACATCAGAAACACAAACACACAAAAAAAGTGCTGAAGACACAATAAGGCTAAGAGAAGCTCTGGCCATGCACAAAATGCAATTATTTTGCTGGTTGCAGTCCTTTTGAATGTCACTGCCAGCATATAATTCACAGCACAGCCGATTTTTACTTAGTCTCATCCATAAAACTCCATAAAGTACAAAATGCCATGGTGAAACGGTGAAAGAGCGCCTCCTGTGTGCTAAATTTTCCAGTAATGCAGCTCAGCCATTGCAGCGCATCGGCTACATTAAAAACACATGCTAAGTCCTCTGCCTTTTGTAGGTCGCCATTACTTTTGTCGTAATTGAACGGCAAGTCTTATTTGTCCTAAATTATGAATTTGCTTTGGATTGCTTTCTTTCAAGTCATTAATATGAATTGAGTTTCACAAAATAGTCATTAAATTGTGTGGTATGACTTTTGTTAAATTTTATTTTATTTTTAAATCAGAGTAGCTGAAGCCACTTTAGCCAAATGAAATAAGGGGAAAATATATCTTACAAGATTTCCTGAGTTTGTGTAAATTTACGTATAACGAGACTCACTGCTGTGAACCTCGACTGATGGGCTTCAAGTCATATAATTGGTGTGAGTTACTGGAATCTTTTATATGGATTATTCTGTCAAGTTTAAGTTCTGTGTTTATCTCTAAAAATAATTTCAGATGATTTCACCATTTCCTCTTGAAAGAGTTCATCATTAATTATTAAGTATTTCAGTATGTTTTCTATCTATTAATATCTCTGATAGAATATGAAAGTAAATGAAGTGCCCAGACAAGCTTTTTCCAACTTCTGAAATTCAAAACAGGATCTCGGATGTGCACGGTAAACATTTTATCCACAGCCGCTGACTAATGACTTCTATTACCCACAAGCAGTAAGCGGTTATAAAGTGTTCTCTCAGTCTGGCTTTGAAACTTTTAAGCTGAAATCACTTGCATAACTAGAAAAAAGTACCATCAGATACCATCAGTTTGAAATATTCAACACTTTTGACTAATGCAGGTACTTTCATAGGAGCAGAACGTGAGACAGGAAGAGGTATCGGTCTCCTCAGCCGAGTCTGACGACGCCAAGCACCTCAGGCGTCCTCAGGCATCGCCGGCTCACGCAGCTGGACTTGTCGCCTAAGATTTGTAACTTTGTTTGTGAAGGCATTAAAAGCGCCCTCGTCTCGGCGGCAGGCATATCTCACACTCCGACATCAGCCTGTTCATCTCCGACGCAAACCTGCCCATTCCTTAGCGGAGACTTGTTAAACGCATTAGCACAGCTGGCACCATGCCGTACATCTCGGAGATGGATATGGCTAGCTCAGGTGAGATGCTGAATGGAGTAAATACGATCATTTCTGAGCGAGTCAGCAGCCGCAGAGATAAATGGAAAGGAATAAAATAGAGAAAAAGCTTGATGATTCGCCAGATAGCAGATATGAGATTAAATCCATCACCTACAGGACATCCTGAGTTCCTCGGTTTCAGTCTCACACTTTCTGATGCCTTTTAGAGAAACTTCAGTGGTTCTAAGACATGATGACACACACACAATCAGAAGTGTGTTTGTGTGTGAGCAACATTGTGTTTTCTTGTTTAATTACAGCAACTGGTACTGATTTTGCATTTGCAAATCTGTAATAATTTACATGATTAAATTTGCATGAAAAGGTTAAAGGTTAGAGGGCTGGTCATCATTCATACCTCTTCTTACAATGTCATTCATATGAAAATGAACAAAACAGCAAAACATTGTCTTTGTTCATCTGAATTTGTACAAATGTTTCATGAAATTAAGGGGAAAATTAGATTTAAAAAAAAAATTAAATTTAAAAAAAGATTTTTAGCAATAATTCATCCAACCCCATGTGGAAAACTAAGAAGGGGTGGGATATATTATGCAGCAAGTGAACAATCAGAGCTTATCCAATACAAACCATTATAAATAAATTTTATATATATATATATATATATATATATATATATATATATATATATATATATATATATATATATATATATATATATATATATATATTTATTTATTTATTTATTTATTTATTTATTTATCACACATACACAGTACTGTGCAAAAGTCTTAGGCACCCTATTTTTTTTTTTAGTACAAACTTTGTTATAGATTTTTATTTTCTGACTTCTACATTATTGATTCAGTACAAAAACATTTTAGATTCCAAACATTAGTTTTCCAGCACAAAATGAAATGTTACAGAAAAATATTTGTATGTCAGTAAAGAAAGCAGCAGATTCCATAAGAGACACTTTTCAGACAAAAAAAATAATGAAGGCTGCTGGGTTTCGCTGCAGAAATAAGAAGCGAGTCGACAGCCAAAGTCTCCAGAAGAACTGTGGCTGCTTCTGCAAGACGCTCAGTAACACTTCCAGCTCATTTCCTTATAAAACTGCACACACTGCACCTGAGACTACTATTTTATTTTTTAAAGTGAACGATCGTCACACCAAATATTGACTTTGTTTCATTTATTACTGTTTACTGCTCTTTATAGTATTTTTTTAATGTAGAAACATTTAGGTTCATTATGTTTGAAGGCATCTTTGCTCTACAGCATTTCTTTGCATGTACCTAAGACTTTTGCACAGTACTGTATATATACTTTATAAAATAAAAATTAATCTATTTTTATATAACATCAAGCCACATTTGCTTTAAATTCTATTAGGGTGTAATGTAATATTAAATGAAGTCTCTGGTGTTGATTGCTAGTAAGTGTAAAATTTAGACGTATCAGATTAACATATGTAGATCGGCTGTATTTATAACCTGATTATTAATATTACTAATAATTGTAATATTAGCAAGCATGTGTACAACCAAGCTTACAGGCTTTTACACATGGATTAGCAGACGTATGTTAAAAAAAAAAAGGAAACAAGATAAAACATTAGCTCTGAGAAGCTTCTTGCTCACCATGAACATGTGGAAATGAGACCTGGGAGAGAGTTGTCTTAGAATGTGTCTGTTTATGTAACAGGAGATTTGTGTTGAGGAGAGATCAATGCTAACTGCGTTTTCCAGATGTTGCTAACAGACACACAGTTTTAAGAAGGTCAGTACACAGCTGTCTTGAGATTTTAGCTTGGAAATGTCAACTTCTACATCTGTTAGCTATCTTTAACTCTCACATTGTGTAATCCACAGATAGATTTAGTGCAGCAGCAGTGAATGAATGAATCATAGTTTGAATTCTTTGTACACACTGATGCTGATGAAGTCGTCATTTTGATCACTCAATACATCACAATTTATAATTTTAATGATCCAGACGGACTTTATTAACAGTTTGTGATATCGTAACAAAGCTGTAACTCCACCATGAACAATCCGCATATTAATCTTTATGGCTAACATGTACTCTTCAATGCCGTACAAGATTTATTTTGTAATGAAATTCTGAGTTGACTTTTCTGGTTGAAACTTCTTTCATCGACACGGTCACCTTGCTTTTCGACTACACGCTGTTAGCAGTGCCAGTGGGATTTAGCCTTCATTTCATCTCTACTTAAAGACTGCTAGCTAGCCGGACCAACTCTCTGTTGTAGCTCAAAGCAACGGTTTTGTGTCGCTGCATTGCAAACTGGAACATTTCTCTTTAATATGACATTGAATATTCCATCACTGGAAAATGGTAAGTGAGAAATAATGCTCTTGCTCTTTTGGTTTTTAAAGAGTGAACACCAAAATTACAGTTATCACTAATGTTTGAATTTTTTTCTCCTATTAAATGCCACTGTAACTGCACTGGCAATAACAATGTTGTAATTTGAACTTACATTACATAAATAAGTCGTCAAGATCATCACAAAAGGACTGCTCAGACCTGAAAACTTTCTGAATCTCGGTGGTTTCCTGATAAATACAACACACAGATGAGTACTGGAGAAATCTATAACTATTTACATGACTTGTAATAACAGTTACAAAAAAAGTTACATGTTGTGGGTGGTTGATGTTTGTATTCTTTTTTTTTTTATAACTTTGTGTGTATAAAATCAAACAATCCAACCCCATCACCCTTGTCCATTTGAGTTTAAAACCTTAAAACCGCTTAAAACCTTAATTAACTGAATCTCCAACTAGACTGAACTAGCCACAGCTGGATGTTTCTAGCTAATACTGCTAAACAGGAACTCCTTCTTCCAAATGTTATGTCAGTATTTACACAGGGAAAGTTATGCATATTCAGGGTCTGGTTATGCACATGCAGATTTTGCAAATCCCCTGTGTGTAATGAAAGCCTCCAAAGTTGCCAGATTTTTCTTGAGTAGAAGTGTCTGAAACGGGGTTGTACAGATAGCTTCTATAGACCACCACCTTTAAACAAAAGGACTTGGCTTTAAATCTTAAAAAAAAAAAAAACAGCGACAAAATCCAGAATGATCAAGGAAATAGTGGTTTTCTTTGCTGTCAAAAGTAATACTATGTAACATAAAATTTGAGAATATTAAAATATAAACAACTAATACAGTGATATATGAATGAAAGCAGGCAAGCATTGAAATAAATCGAGTAGAAATCTCAATTATTGCCAATATATTGCTGCATAAATTGTTCTAGAATGTAATTATAAATTAATCACTGCAAATTTAGTTTAATTGAACAAAATGGCTTCCATCCTCATTATTAAGCAGCTTATAAAATAGCACTTGATCCAGCACATTCTGTTATTATGCATTTTATTTTTTTCTATAGCTTACTGACAGTTACTTGTGCACACAATTTAAGGAAGCCACAACAAACTAAATCGAGGTCATGAACTTGTTATTATAATGTGTGCAGGATGTAGGCTATCCGGCTTTTAATTTGCTTTTATCCTGCTTTTAATTTGCTATTTTGATTTGTCTAATTAATGAAATAATTGCATACATTTTTTCTTAAATCAATATGCTCTCCTGTAAAGAAACAAGGCCAGAGGTCTTTAAGCTGACCAAGCACTCATCTCTTAAGCTTGCAGCTCACGTTAAGTTAATTCATACTTTATTCATAAAAAAATTCAGTCTGTATAATAAGTGATGTCTCTGATTAAGATGTGTCTGTGCTTGCACTGTAGTTAGATCTGAGGTCTGATTACATGTGTGCAATTTTAACTCTGAATACACACCAAAAGATGTACATTTTTGTAGATTTGCAGTGGTATGGCAATGCTGGTACATTTATTTTCTGCATATTATCACTATAAAAGTGGTCTCAATGAATCAATCCTTAAAATATTCATGTGTAACCTATGGCTAATATACTTATAATTTTATTCTACATGCTTGTTGAATTGTTTTATTGTAAGCAACTGCCAAGTTGAGTCTTTCTCTGCCTAATGAACTCAATCCTGATAAGGATGTGGATCCTCCAAAACTTACACACAGACCTCTTCTTTTCTGCAATATGGCTTGATCCCAGACCACATACTCCCAGTGCTAGTTTAGTAAAGAATTAAAAAAAAAAAAAAACACTCTGACCCAAATATTCAACAGCATGATGGAAAACATACTGAGTTCTGCAGGATTTCACTTGGTTCTGCTTCATGGATTCAGTCTTCAGTCTGTCACTGACCGATTAGCACATGTTCAGTGCATATGGACATCGTCAGGTTACTGAATCGAGCTCCTGCCACATCCAGGTGAGAAACGAGCAAGCGCATCATCTCGATTCAAGAAACAGATGTTTTTAGTAGGTTGCATTTTTTTATTCATTTTTTTTTTTCCTCTTCATGTTCATAACCCATAGCACTGTTGTATTAAGTAATATCAAGGCTAATGCTTGTGATTGTTTCACAAAATAAATTGAATCCATGGAGAAAAACCAAGTGAAACTTGTCGAGATTCAGCCCAGCTAACAGACAATAGTATCTGAAGTGTACAACAGGTTGTAAAGTAAAAAGATAAAATTCTTTTAATATCTAAAAACATCTGCTGTAAATGATTAATTTTAGAGCAATGCATACACAATGTTTTCAATTAGACAAAAATTAACCATAAGAACACATTTGTATTCTTGTTTGTGATGTGTTTAGTGATTGTTGTGCTAATTTGTTGGTTGGTACTATATTTTCATCATTCCTATGACAAGCTAGTAGTTGTGTAGAGGACATTGTTATTGCTGGTGCAGTTACAATGGTGTTTAATAGGAAAAAAAAAAATCAACAAACGTAAGTGAAAATGGACAGATTTCTCTGTTAGCTTCTAGAAACAAAAGAGCAAGAGCTTATTTTCTCACTCACCAAATCACAGATTTGGACAAATGGTGGAGTCTTAGAATGCAGTGCAGTTGCACAGAGTTACGGCACACACTTGGTTTGGTAAGTTAACAATCTACGAGATGATGGGCTAGATGATGGGCGAGATGATGGGCGAGATGATGGGCGAGATGATGGGCGGGATGATGGGCGAGATGATGGGCGGGATGATGGCGTTGATGGTGGTATTATCATGAAAGTTGAGGCTTTTTGAGCAGAATGTACAGATGTGAAGATGAGAGAGCAGGACAGACTAAAGTCCTAAAATGCCACTGCATCGCTCTTTTTAGGCATTGTGGGTAATGTAGGAAGATGTTAAAAGACCAACATGACCAACAAATTTTAAAAATTTCAGCAATATTACAGACTTTTTTCTCTAAACAGTATATAAATGTTCTCAGAATACCTAGAAAACCTGACAAGTTGATGTTTTGGAACAAAAAGCTCTTGCCTTTTTTTTAAACTGCTGCAGAAAAATGTGTATATACCTGACTTTTAGTAGCATTTGAGTAGCATTTAAAGCCTCTGTTGTGTAGATAATTGTGCAGAATCGCATGCTGTACTTATAAACGTAAAATGAAATGATTAAGAGTTGTGTAGCCATGATGACACCGTGACCAGCTTCAGAAATGGAAATAAATAAACTCCATGTCAGACTGAGCTTCACTGATCATAACACACTCTTTAAAAGAACAATTATATTTTGGTAAAGGATGTGCAAATGGATGAAAATGTTTTAATGGGCAGATTAAATGTAGACAGGGACGTGTGTAGGAAAAGTACACGCTTCATTTTAGTCTAATAAGCATCTCACACTGTGCTGCTAAATATTGTGTTGTTAACCCTTGTGTTGTATTTTTGGTCAAAATTGGCTGGGGTTTCTTAAAACTGCTCTTAAAGCATTTTTAAAATATTGATCATCACATATTGTTGCATTACATATTACATCAATCTCATTTCTAGTCATTATCACAAGATTTCTCTTCCTTTATGGTGAATTATCTTCACTTACATGAAATTATATCAATCATTTTTGAGTGAAATAAGCACAATAGGCCTCATTTATCAATCATTTAGTAAATTTGTGTGTAAATATTTGTGTAAACCAAAAATTTATGCCAGACTGACAAAAGTTTCGGAAACGCTGATTTTCTTTGTACTTGTGTGAGTATGTTGATAAATGCTAATCACTCGTATATTACCAGGGGCTTGCATGGCAGAGCTGAGTTGCATTTGGTCACTCCCACAAACTCTAAAAAAGGTAAAGCTCACAGAGCTGAAATGACAAGTAAATGGCAACCTTCTCAGAGGTAGAAGTGAATGTTATGTAGATTCACGTCCAACATCAGAAAAGGTGAATAACATGTGAATGAAGTAAGGTGAAAAGAAAGTGTTTTGACATGAAAATGGAGAAAAAGATGCTCTCAGGAGCATGTGTAGGATATGAACATTTGTGAATACTAAATTTCTTGTATGTAGGCTCCTATGAAAGATTTACCAATAAATCCCTTTGTGTATCCAGCTTGGTAACTGAGGACCAGTGTATGTTTTATTAGAAGTACTGTAGACCAGAAACCTGAGAAAAAACCTTGATTATCAAAGACTGGTAAGCTAGACTGCAATGTCAAAATTTAGCTCAAAGATATTTGCTTTCTAAGCATTACAGCTTTAATTAGATTAAATGGTAAAGTGAAAGAGTGACTTGCACAACAATTTACTTGCTTTGCAATCTGCCTAGAGGAGATGCAACCAAGAGGACTCTTCACCAAACCTCAGTGACTGAGTAAATAGGAGATTAGTCAGAGATGCAATCAAGAGGTCAAGGATAATTTCTGAAGGTGCTGGAGAGATCCAAAGCTCAGATGGGCAAAGCTGTTCACAGGACAGCCGTAACCTGGACAATACACACCACTTGGCTGAGCTGAGGAGTGGTGAGCTGTATTAAATCCCTCTGGAGTTTGCAAAAGGCGTTTCCAGAATTATTGACCTGGAGCGTGGATTTGAGGAAAAAAAAGTTTTTTGGGGTAAAATGCCTTTTTAGTGTGGAGGGGAAATGAAAAAATTTACCCATGTCCATGCACCAGTGTCTCCTCTGATGATATAGAGCTCTGATTGGATTCATTGGACACAGTGAGGTCTTCAATGGACACAGTGAGGTCTTCAGAAATGATGACTCAAAGAAGTGCATTAAGTTCAAATAAAAATCCCCAAATCATGTTGATTTTTGAAGGACAATAATTCTCCTGGGTGAACTTTGATATCAGTGGCATTTTAGTTCCTGTCTGTTCAGTTTTAGATCTCCCAGTCAAAGACAGGTTTGGGATGGGCTGTCTCACAACTTGTCCTGCACACATGTCCCTAAGAGCGCAAAATACAGACATGTGCAATAATTTGAGCCCCCCGTGACTGGTAGGATTAGCCATTTTTCAGCAGACATCAGAATCAGATCTGTAACATGCGTCGTCCTGGTGTGGGGTGGAGGGCGGATGCTGGTGGTTGTGGGGGTAAAAGGGCAATACATTTTCAATCTAGTCCTATCACAAGTCATTTATCTAAGGTAGAAGCTGTATAGTGTGTGTATATACTGGGATTTCTGATAGATACCAGGCGATTGGGTGCCTCTTAAGAGTTTTAGTTAAAATGTAGACACCAGAAACTTGTACATGCAGAAAAGTATTAAAAGTGTAAAACAGTTTACAGTAGAAAAGGTTACTTCTTTTCTTCCTTTTGTAGGAAAAACGTTAGGTACAAAAATGAAAAAGAAAGTTTTCACTTGTCTAGTATCTACCTGTTAGTCATTTTCATTTCATTTTTTCATTTAGCTGTTTTTATCCAAAGTGATTTACGAGGGAGCTGAGCAATCAAGGTTCAGGAGTCTTGCTCAAGACCCCAACGATGACAGTTTAGATATGACAGATATGAATAGGACGCACACTTATTTTTTTAAGGTTTAAGGTTCACAGGGCATGCGGTTGAGATGAGTGGTGCGCAGTGGAATGGGATGCCACAGGACGTGACAAATACTGTGTCAGCAGAGGGAGGTTTTTATTTTCATGAGTGGATAATTGCGTAGTCAGATGAAGCTCACGGGAAGTTCATGGCACTTTGCAATGCATTTACAGCTTTCATTCATTTATCCTTAGTAACTGCCTGGTCAGGGTGGAGGTGGTTTATATTAGGCTGCTAATTCATATTTTGGGAAATAGAAACAACTAAATTCGACTAGAATATCACAAGCAGGTCCAAAAAAATAACTGTGCAAGTAGGGGAAAAAAATAACCAGTTCTGTGCACATCTATAATTGAAACAAAATATGGAGTGATGTAGCTGAGGTTGAGGAACTGTCAAAGCCAGAATTTACACACCATGCTGACATTTCTACCACTTATATCTTTCTGGTTTAGACCCTGTATACTTTGGTTTTAAATCCAAATATGGATACTTGGACCACTCTACAGATACAGATTGATGAATTGTGTGTTTAGCTTTTTTCTGAGTGCTATGGCTCACAGTGAGTTTGTTTTACATCTTTCATTAAAGTTTGGGTTTAGTTTTAGTGTAGGATGAATGTGGATTCAGTTGAGGAGCCATTTGGTAGGTCACATCACTAGACATCCACATTTGTCAATGAATAACAATTTCATATACTGAACAGATAATAATCTCACCTCATGGCTCTGAAACTGTCCAGCTTTCTACCTCAGGAGATAAATAAACCTGGACAGAGGAAATCCGTTTGAATTCAAGAAACTCTGTGTCCGTGCAGTTTGACAGATAAACAGCAGGAGCCGCCTGTTCGCTCAGTGAAATGGGAATAAATAACATGAAGGAGAAGGGGAGGCAGATATGCCATGCTGATTACTCATGCGAGATTTAAATTTATGGCTATCGTAAAAGATTCACCCACCTCCCACCCTCATCAGCAGCTTTTCTGAACCACTGCATACGCCAGGAGGTTTATGTACATGAGACAGGCAAGTCGGAGAAAGATGAAGGGCAAGTCAACTTAAAGGAACAAAGAATCAAACAAGTAAAATAAAATCTTTTTAAAACGAAGTTTTAATAGGGCCTCTGTTAAAGGCAAAGAGTTAAAACAAATTTTTAAAACAAAGCAGACAGTTTAAATTAAAAAAACAACCAACTTGAAAAAGAAACAGGACCTACTTAAATGACAAAAACAATAACAATAAAACAAACGTAGCATGCAAAATGCAAGTCTGATTAAAAGAGTCTTAAGAAATTGTGCAGAAAAGAGCATAACACCACAGCCTTATAAAAAGAAAATAATAGAAATTAAATGAACTAACTAGTAAATAAATAAAATAATAAATAAAGTAATAATGTGGTACTAATACTAATACTACTAGTAATAATAATAATAATAATAATAATAATAGTTGTAGTAGTAATAAAAGTATTAGTTGTTGTTAATAATAAATACAGTAATTTTAAATACATCAAAACAGCTTTAAATGATACATAAACATATATACACATGTTCAAAAAATTACAGTAAAAGAAATTTTATATATATATATATAATATGCATACAATATTTAAATAAACTCCTTGTTAGTGATATTTCTTGAAGCACTGTGACAAGCAGTCTAATGTGCATAAAGAAATGGAACATTTATAATGTTTATAAATGACAGCGACAATTTCCAGGCGTATACACACACACACACACACACACACACACACACACACACACACACACACACATACACACACTCTTTCCTCTTCTCACTGAGAGAGTTTCAGGTATCGTAGAGATCAGACTCCATACATCAGAGCAGTGGAGTCTGTCACACTGTGAATGGATTTTGTCATGAATGAATAAGTCGTGAAAATGTAGCGGTGTGGAGGAGAGATTTACACCACTAAAGCTTTTTCATTGTCGCTGATGTAGGATTAGAGGCAGGAAATAGACTGAACTGCTCAACTGAAAGACGTTCTGAGCATCAGGAGTGCAGTGGGTAAAATCAAATAAACACAGATCCAATAAATACAGTTTAATAAACAAAGACAAAATTAAATTAAATCAATAAATAGATGATTCATTCATTCATCTTCAGTAGGTGTTTTATCCTGGTCAGGGTGGATCTGGAGAGTCTCTCCCTGGAACGCTGATGCTGCCACCACCATGCTTCACCATGGGTACGGGGTTCTAA
Organism: Pangasianodon hypophthalmus; assembly: GCF_027358585.1. NCBI lineage: Eukaryota > Metazoa > Chordata > Actinopteri > Siluriformes > Pangasiidae > Pangasianodon > Pangasianodon hypophthalmus. The sequence goes on from NC_069714.1 coordinate 28,105,697, forward strand.
GCTTGTTTTTGTGCTAAACATACCGTTTGGTCCAAAAAGTTCTACCTTGATCTCTTCAGATCAGACCATAACCATTTTGCCACATGGTTTAAGATGACTGAAGTGGACATGGAAGGTTTTTTTTTTTCTTGAGGAAGAGCTTCCATCTAGCCACCGAACCCACAGCCCAGACATGTGAAGAATATGAGAGATGGTTGTCACATGCAGGGAGTGAGCAGCACTTGCCAGATAATCCTGCAGCTCCTACAATGTTGCTGTAGGTCTCTTGGCAGCCTCCCGGTTAATTTTTTCCACTTGTCCTTTCGTATCTTTTGGATGAATCTCCTGTTCTTGGTGATGTCACTGTGGCGCTCCATTTTCTCCACTTGTTGATGATGGCCTTCACGGTGTTCCATGGTACATAAGATGCTTTGGAAATGAGCGATATCTTTTGTCAGTGAGATCCTGTACATGCTTTGTAAGCTCTTTGTGAGCCATGGCTTCAGCAGTTAGATGAAGCACTTCATTGATGACAGGTGTATGATAATTACTTTTGAACATGAGTTTGAATGTGATTTGTTAATTCAGAGCACAGTCACGTTTCCCATTATACAAGGAAGTGTACACTTGTGCAGCCAGGTTATTAAGTTTTTTTTTTCCCCCTAAAACTTTTGTTTTTCAGTTGAATTTTGTTGGTTGCAATTTCACGTTAAAGGTGGAAAAAGGTTTGACTATTTATCTTGGTTTCATATTTTTACATCACCAAAACAGGGGTGTGCAGACTTATTATATCCATTGTAGCTGTAGCAAAGCATTAATTAGCTGCATTAATAATTATTTTAATGGAAGGTCCTCACAAGGATGGCGTGTGACTGACAGCCATATCCTCTGGCCAGTAAATGTGTGCAATAGCTGAGGTTATTACTGTATCACCCTGTATCACAAGGCCTTTCAATTCTCAGAAGAGTTTCTTTCCTGAGGCTAAAGCTTTTAAGCATCCTCGTGTGGCTTGTCCATGCTGCTCACCTTTGGTTTTACACACACAAACACACATGGCCTAAGATGAAAAATACTCCTGAAGTATGTGCCTTACTCAGCCAACACCTGTACAGATTGTCACAGCTTCTCAGCTGCTGTGGTGCTCATCAGAGCTCTCTGCACACACACTGTGATCATGCTACATGTTAGCGACAGGCATTTTCCCTTGTTTCTAACGACTATACTAGTCCAGAGCCGGGAGGAAAGCTGCTTGAGACTCAGTGGATGGAGCAGACAAGCTGGGAGGAGGAGGAGGAGAAGAGAAGGGGGGAGGGAGGACAGATCCCTCATGGCGCTGTGTGTTTTTCCTTAGTCTCCCAACACCTCCTGCTGCTCCACCATCTGCCACAGCACTCCTCGGACGCAGCAGCTGGTGTCTAAAACACACCCGATTCCAAAATGTTGGTGATGAGAGAGACGTGGAAAGGTCTAGGATCATTCGGCCATCCATGACCTTTCACCTCGACCCCTACCCTCCACACGGCTACGCTATTTGGCGCATGCGAATGGTGAAGAAGAGTCAAAATGCAAAAGTTGGCTACAAAATGAAGCTCGGCGCTACAACACTGTACAACCTGAATGTGTGCCAGAGGCTGTTTTCTCAGTCTGCATAGAAACAGAAGAGAAATCAGATGAAATTAGCATAACACAAGGATTGGCTAGAAGGGCAGTTACCAAGGACGGGCCATTACCTGGGCTTTTTTTTGTGTGTGCGCAGGCATGCACAATGCACATTTATAAACATTTAACCCCCACCCCCTTTTTTATAAGCCCTTTTAGCATGAGGTTAAATATTTAATATGAAACTAGCTTTACTGATGCAATATTATATCAAGTCTCCATTTGATTGGTCATTGTTTATCAAGATTATGTCTCAAATTCTTATTATTAAAACCTAGTTAATGGTAAATGCAAATTTAATACCTGTTCTTCCCTCATAGTAATTTGCACACACAGATGAATTCATGCATACCTTTTGAACAGAACATACACTCTTTTATTTTGGGTTCATATTGTACTTTGAACAGTTTTTCATCACATCTCACTGCCTTGAAAACCATTATAGTGGACACGAAGTTATGCACGTTTGTGCGCATGTGGCATGTTTCATTTTTCCTTGAGTCACTGAACTTGTCGCAGCTATCAAAAACAAATAGCTAACACAAAAACCTCATAATTGTTTCCTCCTCCTGCTTTGCATGTGATGTCACTCACACAGATGTTCTCGGATAAGCTAGCTTTACACAACAAAGTTCTGGTAGCATGAGAAATTTTTATTCAAATCTGTGTATGAGCGCTGCTACAACACTCGTCAACACTAAAAGCAGAGGTGGGGGAAAAAGGACTTATAAATTATACTTAAGTGAAAGTATAGTTGATCGTATTCTCAATAAAAATGGAAGTATCCAGCCAAAAATGTACTCAAGTAAAAGTTGATATTTTTAAATGTATTCAAGTATTAAAAAGTAAAAAGTATTTTTTTTAAAAACTGATGAAATTTACTACGTCACATCAGATGACTTACTGTCATGATTTTTGGGAGATTTTTCTACCTTGATGAATTTTATTGGATGCTTTAAATTAAAATGTAAATAAAATGCTTGAGAGAACCATTCTATTGATTTATAATGTACAATTATTGCTTGGATGAGAGAAGAAGAGACCTTTGAGGTCCTGCAATTGCTAACATCGTAATAATATATTAAAAAAAAAAAATTGAAAAACCAACCAACCAACCCAAAAAAAATTTACAATTGAGTATTTTGAGTATATTTTGAGTTCTGCAATAGCAACATGACAAGTTGCTTTTTTTTGTCTTAATTAACTTCAAGTTTAATATAGAAGAAGTTTTCTGTTATGAAGTGCATATCCAGTAGTCTCTAGAAAGGAGTCTCTAGTGTTGACGCTTTATAAAACAACACCACAACTTTAATCCCTTTATTATTTGGCTGGAATTATGTGGAGCATATGCCGTACAAGTCCCTGTGAATGAGCTGTTACTATAGAAACAATATTGTATTAGAATGAGCATGTTAATATATAGCATATAATATATTTAAAAGTTACATTTTTAAATACAGTTTAGCCAACGTATTCCTAAAAAAAAAAAAAAAAAACCTACAAACGTTGGATTGAATATTTCTGCCATATCTTTCTCTACTTAAACGCTACTTAAACCTGAAGCCGTCTGGGTGAGCGTTTACAGCTCAGCATGTTAATCCAGAAAGTTTAGAAAGCATATGGTGAGAATCTGTAGGCTTACAAGTGTGTGAACAGCAACAACCAGAGCCAAGAGCCAAGGATTTTTCACAAAACATATAAAAATGTGCGAAAACATATGCAACGAGCCTTCTTTCCACAGGAATAACTGCAGACTGATTATATCCATCCTAACTCCAGTAATAATGCTGTATAGTGTGTATCCAGTTATGAGGAAAAGTAAACATGGCTGTGCGCTCAGCATATAACAGCAGATGTGGAATTTAAATGGACCACTTAGGACAGCCGAACCCAAGCCTCATAAACACATAACCCGACATTTCTTCTCCAGCTTAACTTTACGTCTGGTTATTGTTTCATAACCCTCCTGTGTACATAATTAACTTTTTATGAACACCATACCTCACGTACGTAGCACCACCAGCCCGTACTGCCAGAGGCAGGAGTTAAACAAGCAGCACAGGGGATCTATATAAGCTCTTTGGGTTTATGTGATTACTGTTGGTGCAAATGCAAGTGCCATTGAATTTATAGTGCAATTTCTCCAGGAAGTGAATGTTCCTGCACGGACATAAATCTCCTGGATGGCTGGCCTTCTGGAAGTTCCTGAAGATCAGCGGTCCTGTTAGATAAAACTAAAAAACAAGCGTAAAGAGCATCCCAGGGTGATGAAACATTTTGTTAAAATGTTGTATTGCACGTTGTCAGTGCACTTACAACAATAGTTTCTGATGGAAAACTGAACACACACATGCACGTGCACACACACACACTCATTATTTTGTATTTGTTCAGTTGCTGCTAGAGTAGCCATCTGCCTATTGCTCTGTTTATTTCTGCAGTTTATGCTAATTATTTCATTTAGTTTAGTTTATTAGTTCACAGACCCAAAACTAAATATTGCCTCCTGTTCCACCTTTACCCATAATACACTCCTCTGAACACAAATGGGGAGTGCTTGCATGTGCCAAAGAGGCGAGGCAACCAATCTGTCAATTAATTAATGGAGGGCCTCAAAGCATGTATCAAAAGTTACACTTTTGTATATGAGTTATGTAATCTTATACCACACTGCTGTTGAATTCTCGATTGGTCAGAAGGTGTAGATTAATTTATAACAGCTGTTCTGACAGTAGTGCAGCTATAAATCACAGGTTTATATTAAGATGCTCATTTTCTTATTGTTTCTATAGTAAGAACAAGGACTTGTGTGGTGGATGATCAATAAAAATCAATTTAAAAAGTGTAATTGTTGACAAGGTGATGTTTTCTTTGGGGAGATGTTTATTTAACATTTGTGGAAGGAGTCTCCAGTGTCAGCACCTTCTAACAGTCAAGGGTAAACTTGTAACTTTAAGTTTTCTGGCATGGGAAGATCTTCGGGACTTGAGTTTCTATGTAACAAGACTTGCTCACTTTGAGAGAGAAAGAAAGAAAGAAAGGCTGGTAAGAGAAAGACTCCTTATAGCTGTTATAAGTGAGAACAGGAACTAACTCGTTTCGTGGATGTTCCACAATGTTAATGTAACTCAAAATGGAAAAAAGTACTCCATGTCATTGTTTAAGAAATCGAAATTTGCAATAGTTGACAAAATGCTGTGGTATAAGAGGAATACAACACTTTGGGACATGCTGTTACAGCAAAATCAACTTTATATCGGTTTAGTAATAAAGTAATAAAGCAGCTGCTGAATAACTTGCTACCATTTGGGCAACTGGTGGAAGGAGTTAGAAGAAGCTGGATTTTTTTCAGCAGGATAGGCAGGAAAAAAAAATCCCACTATATTTGGCGGTTTGCCAGAATTTAGATGGGATCTGATGGGTTTTTCCAGACCAGCAAACATATGTGGTCTAGTATGCATGTATGCATGCATATGTTTATTATTTACTCTTTATTACTGTAGAATATCTGCTGAGTTGTGTTTTTTTTTTTTTTTTTTAACGAAGCTGCCACTGCCAGCAAGCAGGTCCTGTAATTATGTAATAATATTACATCCTCCTATGCTTGTTTTTCGGTCTTCGGTCCTGAGCAATATCACACAAGCTTAGTTTACATACTATATATTACTGTAACTTTAAGATCTCACTCATATCATTAAAAGATAAAGTTCACAAAACTCACTGAAGAGCTAATCAATGTCCAGCTCAACCATAATGATCTATTAATTACCTCTCCATTTCAGCACCCAGCTTCCCTGTACTATCAGTAAACCCAATCAGTAATCTCACACCTGATATGAGGTGTTCTCCTGTCAGGTCACTGGTGTAAGCTTTCGTGTCTTACGCTAGTGGAGTTGTGTTTTCCTGCAGCAGCTTTTGCGCTCGTCACCTGTGTAACACACAAGGAACAGTAATTGCTTGTCAGAGCTGTCAGGCCGGCTTTGGGCGCATCTGCGCTTGCCGACAACAAACAGATATTTACACATGAAATGAAATTACCCCCCTTTCAGTGCAGGGCTCTCGAGCTGCTTCACTTACTGAGCTGTCAAACTCGCTGAGTCTGTTTGCACCAAATTGTTTATCTAATCCGAAGAAAGGAGGTTCGCCTACAAGGACGCTGCTGAATACGGACCTGAAGTGCTACCATTTCAGCTCCATTCAGCCTGCTTGCTTTTTGTTAGCTTGCTTCTTTCACTTGCATAAACTCTCTCACACTCACACTCACACTCACACACACACACACACACACACACACACACACACAAACTATATCTAAGCTAAGAGCTGCACAGCCTGACACACTGTGGCTGATGAGAGGAAAATGGTGGCCTATCTATATAATCCTCACCTTTAGTCCAAATTATTAAACTCTCTATGAAGCAAGCTTATTATTCTGGTACTAAGAAAAGGGCAAAATATCAATCCTTACCTGAACGTTTTTTTTTTTTTTTTTTTTTTCTCCAGTGACTAACTGCCATATTGGGATTAATTATACCACCCCTGCCAGAGGCACTTTCACTTTTGAAAGTTTTATTTCTGTATTTCTTTGAAGCTTTTCACTTTTAGCAGCCTACATATCTCATTAGGGCTTTTAGACAGAAATGAATCAGCTCCTTACTGAAGGCAACACTAAAGGGAAAAAAAATAGGTGTGTGTGTATATATATCAGCCATAATATTAAAACCACCTGCCTAACATTATGTAGGTTCCACTTGTGCCACCAAAACAGCTCTGACCTGTCGAGGCATAGACTCCACAAGACCTCTGAAGCTCTACTGTGGTATCTGGCTCCAAGACGTTAGCAGCAGATCCTTTAAGTCCTGTAAGTTGCGAGGTGGGGCCTCCATGGATCGGACTTGTTTGTCCAGCACACCCCACAGATGCTCGATCAGATTGAGATCTGGGGAATTTAGAGGCCAAGTCAACACCTTGAACTCCTTGTCATGTTCCTCAAACCATTCCTGACCAATTTTTACAGTATGGCAGAGCACATTATCCTGCTGAAAGAGGCCACTGCCTTTAGAGAGTACCGTTGCCAAGAAGGGGTGTACTTGGTCTGCAACAATGTTTATGTAGGTGGTAGGTGTCAAAGTAACATTCACATGAATGCCAGGACCCAAGGTTTCCCAGCAGAACATTGCCCAGAGCATCACACTGGCTCTGCCGGCTTGCTTTCTTCCCATAGTGCATCCTGGTGCCATCTCTTTGACAAAATGCAAAAGAAAACATGATTAATCAGACCAGGCCACCTTCTTTCATTGCTCCATAGTCCAGTTCTGATGCTCACATGCCCATGTAGGCGCTTTCAGCAGTGGACGGGGTCAGCATGGGCACTCTGACTGGTCTGCGGCTACGCAGCCCCGTACAAAGCAAGCTCCGATGCACCATGTTCTGACACCTTTCTATCATAGTCAGCATTAGGTTTTTCAGCAATTTGTGCTGCAGTAACTATTCTGTTGGATCGGTCCAGATGGGCTAGCCTTCGCTCCCCCCACGCATCAGTGAGCCTTGGGTGCTCATGACCCTGTCGCTGGTTCACCGGTTGTCCTTCCTTGGACCACTTTTGGTAGGTACTAACCACTGTATACTGGGAACACCCCACAAGACCTGCTGTTTTGGAGATACCCTGACTCAGTCGTCTAGCCATCACAATTTGGCGGTTAGCAAAGTCGCTCAGATCCTTACGCTTGCCCAATTTCCTGCTTCCAACACATCAACTTTGACAACTGACTGTTCACTTATATCCCACCCCTTGACAGGTGCCATTGTAAAGAGATAATCAATGTTATTCACTTTATATATATATATATATATATATATATATATATATATATATATATATATATATATATATATATATATAAAATATAGTTAAAATATAGTTAAAATATGGCAGATGTCTAAACCCCAATCCGCAGACAACCAACAACAACAAGAAAAAAACAGTCAGCTGCAGATTTAGACTTTTTGCGATTAGGCTTAGCTTCAGTTTGTCACTTCCAGCAGCCTTTTTGCAAATTGTCTTCAGTTCCCCAAGGTTAAAAGTGTCCGCCTGATGGGCTCGCAAATTCAAAACCTCCATAAATTTTCAGCGGGATTCAAGTTGGGAGATTTGGTAGGACAAGCAAGGCCTTGTTGAGTTATTGTGGCTGTATGTTTGGGGTCATTGTATTGTTGAAAATTCCATCTTCATCCGAGATTCAGTTTCTTGGCTGATGAGATTAGATTCTTCTCTAATGTGTCCCAGTGTGTTGCTTAATTCATGTTTCCTTTGATGACATGATTTCTCCAGTACCATTTGCAGAAAACCAAGTATCTTTGCACATTCTTGTGTAAATCACAGACATGGGCATGTCTTACAATGTATGCATGGTTGTCACACTAAAGATTCCATGTGTACCACATACGCGTCATTCTAAAACAATTTGTTTTTCAATTTTATTGTTGTATGTAGCATGGGCATGCAAGTTGCGCTTGATCATTACCGAGTCACATGTATATAAATGTATATATCTGTAAGCTTTATTAGGAACTCAATAATTTGCCTAAAACCCCAGTAAGTTAAATGTTTTCTATATTTTATTGTTCTGCATCTTAAACTCGACTTTTCATTTTGATATTGTTCAGAGAGACTAGAAAAGAGAATTAGCGCTTCCTGAGATGCTCTTCCTGAGAACCAAGAGATTCTGTGGTCATAATTACATTACCTCACCTCCACTGTTCCCTCTAAGCTGTGCGCCTGCAGTTCTGATGATGCTCCCATGCAGAGTAAAATAAAATCGATGCCACCTAGTCCCAGTACTACCCAAAATTCATTCTCAACCACAAATAATGCTAGCTGGCTACATTAGCTGTGAGATTAACTGTTAAATCTTGTTCGCATAGTGGTGCTGCAGAGAGTTGTCTACTAGCCAGCTAATGCTAAGGCAGAGCAGCCATAATTTCTGAGTCTGCCCAATAAAAAAAACTCTCTGCAGCACCACTATGCTAACAAGATTTAACAGCACCCACTTACCTCAAAGCATTTATCACATCTCTCACTGCACCATGCTCCCTCTGATGATCTAGCACCACACGAATGCTACCACCATCTCTCAGGGTACAAGGAAGGCATGCATCGAGACTCTTCTCTGTTGTGGCACTTAGGTGCTTGAATGAACTTCCCCTAGATGTCCGAACCATTGAGTCACTGGCAGTCTTCAAACGTCATCTAAAGACCTACCTCTTCCAGGAGTACTTAAATTAGCACTTTAATTTTAAAAAATTGTGTTGTCCGTGTGTTTTTCTTACTACATAACCTCCCCAACAGAGTTTTTAGACTCATGGTATTCTTAGTCCATGACCTAGTGAACCAGTATCAGGATGGATTTATTTATGGAGACTTCAAAGCACTTCTGTAAGTCGCTCTGGTTAAGGGCATCTGCCAAATGCCATAAATGTAAACGTAATATAAAACTTATCCAGTCGAAATTTTGAGAAAATTTTCCATAAAATCATATTGATGTTATAAGCTGGAAAAGAGAGTGAAGGTGGCATCCTGGGGCCAAACAAATGGACAGAAATGCATTTTAATCAGTATGTTGAAAACCGAAAAAAATCCAATGGTCCAATCATACAACCTAACTAACTGTGAAACCCTGACACCACAGCAACCCTATTAATGGTTTAATCTTCTGTATTTGCAGATTTTTCATGATCTGCAGTGATCCAGACAGTGTTTTATAACCGAACTGAACTCTGCAGCACTTTATCTGCGCTCTGGGTGGTGCAACACTAACCTGCTGTATGAGACAGAGCATCATATTATAGGCTTTCTCCTTCTATCTCTCTCTCAAACTCTTCCCACAGGTGAAAGATGGTAACCATGGCAACTCCTTGGACAAATATTGATAGGGTGATTGATTTTGGTGAGGAAAATAATAAAAACAGAAATCAGCGCTCAGAGGAAAAAGCACTGGGTATGTTCAGAGAGAGACAGAGAGAGACAGGGCTAGAGATAGCTCACAAACCCAAGGAAAGTTCACTACAGAGGCCAGAGTTTTTGTTATTGTGTTAACTTGTGAAGATGATTCATTGTCCAAGGGGCTTCATCTGTTCTACTGAGTGCTCGTAAGTTCGCTGACATTTAAACTTCTGCCTGCAATTCACACCTGCAACGTCATAAATGTTTTTTATAGGTCACACCAAAAAAAAAAAGGTCTTCAGAACTCAAGGGGACATCTCTGTAACATGACAGGCTGTGTGTTTATTTATTAACTTCCAGTGAGACAAAAAAGTGAGGCTGGAAAGGGAACGATTGTGTATAAGCAGCTGCTATAACTACTAACCTGTTTCGCCGATATTCCACAAGTATGAACAAACAAAAATTACAACATGTCATTCTTTAGTAAATAAAAAAAAAAAACGCAGCCGTTACTTAATTGCTGTGGTGTAAGGGGACTCAAACTCCTCAGGAAATCCTATTATAGGAAAATAATCAAAAGCTCTCCACTTTGCAAAACACCAACTCATCACTGATTATTTTCTTATAACAGCATGACACCAAGTGTGTTATTTCTCACAATTGTAAGGTGTTATATATTCTAAACATAGTGAAATGATCAGCTGATAATGCAATTTGAATTTACATAAAGTATTATATTTATTGCAAAAACCAAAGTGTGAGTGTTAAATTATTTTTTTTCAAATTAGAATTTTCTTTTATTAAATGTCTCCATTTATAATACATCCTCTGTTGTGCTTTGAAACAGTCATAAAACATGGCAATGGTGACGAAATGAATCTCCTAAATGAAATAAATGCTACAATTAAATTTAACAAACTAAGCAAAAGTTATGTTAGTACAATATTCAGAAATGTGTTTAATTATGTTGCATAATCAGACAGCTAACACATAATTTGTCTCAGTCTTAAATAATATATTTCTGAACTTGAGTACAATTTTTGCAGTAAATTTTGATAAATGTTTAAGTATTTTTTAGTAGTGGTTTCAGTGTCTGGTGTAAATATTACCAAGGTTTTTCATTAAAGCTTGCACTCCCATGTGTGTAATAACAATAAATTGAATTGAACTGAGCTGAATCGTTCATCATTCACAGGTTTGCTAATGAGCAAACTGTAATGCGCTGTTGAATTATGCGGCATCTGACTTATGAGAATAATTGCTTGCGATGGATGAGAAAAGAACAGAGTGAGTGTTAGTGCTAGCGCTGTTTAAAAATAAACATCCAGTCTACAATAGTGCTGACCCCCGAGCTGCAAATCTGACCTGGACCAATCAAAACGCCCGATATCTGCACACTCTGTGCTCTGTGACAAATGAGGCCTTGCTGTGCCATCTCACACCATGACTAATGCTTCACTTGCACTTATTTGTATTAATTTCCCTCCCTGATGAAGGACAAACGCATGCTGATCACTCGCTCATACTGCATGATGTAGAAACCTGAATTTCCTTAAACTCATATTTTCTACTAGATGCCCTAAAACTGTCTCCTTTGATTTTTATAACAACCCAGATTTAATATTTAATTTTAATTCTAAAATATATTTGTTAAAGCACCTTTTGCTTGTAATACAACACTCATTGTTTTAGAGTAAGAGTCTACCAACTTGGCACATCTTGATTTAGCAATTTTATTCCACTCTTCCTTACAAAAATGCTCTAGTAGAAATAGAAGTCGAAAAAGATATATAAATTGCATATAATAATTGGGGATCGTTGTGTGTACACAGGAGAGAGTGTAAATTTTAGATTTCCACACATAGCCACAAATATGTGCATACAGTGGAATATATAAAAAATCTACACACCCCTGTTGAAATTGCAGGTTTTTGTGATGTAAAAATATGAAACCAGGATAAATCATGTCAGATCTTTTCCCACCTTTTAATGTGATAGAGCAACCAGCAAAATTCAAGTGAAAAATAAATAGAAATGTTTTTGGGAAGAAAAAAACATACAATAACCTATTCGCACAAGTGTGCACTCGCTTGTATAATGGGACATGTGACTGTGCGCAGAAATAACAAATCACATTCAAACTCATGTTCAGAAGTAATTATCATACACGTATCATCAATAAAGTGATTATGATTAACCCCAATTAAAGATCAGCTGTTTCTATAGGCTTTGCTTGACATTATCTTTGACATCTCAATTTCCTGTGACTGCTGCAGCAATGTTCCACAAAGAGCTTATGAAGCATGTATGGTATCTCATTGTTGAAAGATATGTATCGATAAGGAGAGGAGTACAAAAGAATTTCCAAAACATTAAATGTACCATGGAACACCGTGAAGGCATCACAGTGACGTGGATGTCACTGAACAGGACGTCCCTCCAAAATAGGCAAAACGACAAGAAGAAAACTTATCAGGGAGGCTGCTGAGAGACCTACAGCAACATTAAAGGATCTGCAGGAATATCTGGCAATTACTGGTCACTCACTGCATGTTACAACCATCTCTTGTAATCTTCACATGTCTGGGCTATGGGCTAGGGTGGCTAGAGAGAAGCCCTTTCTTCCCCTCCCCCCAAAAAAACCCCTTCTGATTCCCCTTAAATCACTCCAAACCATGTGACGAAGTGTGCTATGGTCTAATGAGACCAAGGTGGAACTATTTCAGCATAATTCTAAAAGATGTGTTTGGCACAAATGCAAGACAGCTTATCACCCAAAGAAATCTATACCCACAATGAAGCATGGTGGTGGCAGCATCATGCTATGGAGCTGCTTTTCTTCAGCTTTGACTGGGGCTATAGTCAAGAGGGAATCATGGATAGCTCCAAATTCTACTCTTCAGGCGTCTGTTAGACAACTGAAGACGAAGTAAAATTTCACCTTCCAGCATGATATCGTCCCAAATCCAAGTCAACAAAGGAACGGCTTCAGAAGAAGATCATAGTTTTGGTACAGCACAGTCAGAGCCCAGATCTAAAGCCTATCAAAAACCTGTGGAATGGCTTGAAAAGGACTGTCTCCTCAGGAGATCCCCTCACAATGTGATAGATTTGGAGCATTTTTGTAAGGAAGAGTGGAATAAAATTGCCAAATCAAGATGTGCTAAGTTGGTAGACTCTTACTCTAAAACAATGAGTGTTGTATTACAAGCAAAAGGTGCTTTAACAAAGTATTAGTTAAGGGGTGTGCATACTTATGCAGCCAGGTTATTGTAAGTTTTCTCTTTTTTTCCTCCCAAAACAATTCTTTTTGTTTTTCACTTGGATTTTATTGGTCGCTGTATCACATTAAAGGTAGAAAAAGATCTGAAGTGGTTGTTCTTGTTTTTTTTTTTTTACATCAAGAAAACTTGCAATTTGTGTGTAGACTTTTATATTCTTTATATAAACTGTACACTGTATATTCTCATTAGTGTTAGAGGAACTGACCCCAGTACATAAACTTTCAGGTTCTAATTTTTTTTAAGTTTAAAATGGGTCATTTTGCCCCCAAACAGTATATCTGTTAAATAAGGCGTCTAATCTAAAAAAAAAAAAAAAAAATCTCCTCTCTCATCCTAAAAATGTGCATGGCTGTGAATAAACATAATGTAAATAATTAATGAGTGATAAAATAAAAAGAAACACATAACCCAGTTACTGAGTGAACTGCTCTTAAAGCATCCTGTGCTTCACTTCATTAACCAGGCTGGAGATAACGAGAGTGATATTTATAACTGCTTAGAAGCAACACACAAAAATCGGAGTGTATAAAGTTGTACATGCTTTCGTTCAACTTATTGCACACTTCCTTCTGCAGATATGGGTTGTGTTTATATTTCTGAAGCAGAAAGATTTTTGCAGCACACACGGCTTTGCTTTTTGGTGTGCAGCGAACGTCAAGCGCAGGCAATAAATATGGGAGTGACAGGTGGAAGTGGAGGAAGGTTTATTGCATCAGGCATGGGTTCTCCGTCATGCATGCTGCGATCTTTCATATCGCTTTGTTTACCTACTCTGAAACGAATTTGGGGGGGAAAGAAGGAAGGCTCGGCAGCAAGGACGAAATGTGCATCACTCAGTTGCGAGTGCGTCAGCAGCCTGAGCCAGCTCGTAAATGATTGATGTCAGGATAAATTAAATTGCAATCGAAGGACGTAATGCACGGACGGGGCAGTGATTCATCAATTTAAGACTAAAAAGAGCAATTATGCTACGATTCCAGTGAGTTTAGCCTTCAGACAGGGAGAGAGAGAGTGATAGAGAGTGATAGAGAGAGACACTGTGGCATATTCACCAGCCATCAACAGTGTGTCAGTGTGACATGCCATCAGTCTCCACGGCCATCGCAGCGACTCTGATGCGGACACTTTTGATTAATCTGTAGACTAGCAAAGCAATAACACTTCCCCATCTTTCTCATATCCTTCATTCATGAGACAACTTGTAATGTACTAATCCAGCATGACTATTTTTTAACGTGTCAGAGTTTTACTTCTGCTCAAACAGTATTAAACTAATGTACATGAATGTACTTTAAAGCACAGCGCTGTTAAATTCGCAAAAATCTTTTTCCTAGAACAGCAGCTCTGACACAATCCAGCTGTGAATCACACATTTCTATTCATGCACTCATTCTGATATGTTACTGTTTCTATAGCAACAACTTACTCAGGTACTTCTGATTTCATTTAATGCAAAAAAGTGTACTCATTGATATGGTGATGTTTTCTAGAAGGACACATTTATTCAACATTGTTGGAAAGAGTCTCCATTGTCAGCCATTTTCTAAACTTACGTTTTCTGCCAGAGGAAAGTTTTTGTGATTGTTTTTCAACAACTTTTCTCTTATTAACATCAAGAGAGAGAGAACAAAGAAACGCTGCTGAGTGAACACGTGTTTAAAGCTGCTCTAACTCAACTGATAACAGAAACAATCATGTTTTGTGCACATTACAAAACATTAAATGTAGCTATAAATGGATACAAATGCAACTATGACGTCTCCTTCTTTAATAAGTTAAAAAATGTAACTAAAACAATTTAGGATGTGCTGCTATTGGGGGGAACTACAGGAGGGTAACAGTGACCTGAGCTGCATCACATTACCATGTAGTTGATTATTTTTCCATAACAGCATGCCACGTCATGTTTTATTCCTCAACCAACGTGTAGTAATATCCAGTAGGAGATATTCAAAGGAGAAATAGATGTTGTATTTGTGTAGAAACAGTAATTTGGATCTTGGGTGTGTTTTTAGAGTCTTTCTGTTTTTCTTAAAAAAAAAAAAAAAAAAAAATGAAATAAAAAAAATTGAGTTTTGTTACTAACCTTTTTTTTTTTTTTTTGATCTTCTAATTTTTTTTTGAGGATCTACCAGGCACAGTAAAGAGTTTTTTTTTTGTTTGTTTTTTTTTAGTAAATTACATTATTTAAATGAAAATATTTCACTGAATTATTTTTTTTAATTTAAGTGTTCTTCAAAAAAATTCTCTTTGAAATCCAAAGTTTTTGATATTTTTAAATACAGTTTTTTGGTGTTGAAAAGGGAAAATAAGTAAATTATAAGAAAATACATACATGCATATATCGCACCTAAATAATGCTGCCTCATTTTATTACAAATTGCTCAGAATAATTATTACTTCATTTGTGTGTGTGTGTAAAATAAATAAATAACTAAGAAAATAATTAAGTAAATTATTTTAAGGACGTATTTCTTTTTAAACTGTATTAGTAAATGATGATTGTCTTTGTGAATGATAATATAACAATTCAAAAGCAAACCAGGTTTTTCCCTTTATGGGAAACACTATCACACATATAGGTTCAACAAACTTATTACATTTACATTTATTCGTTTGGCAAACACTTTTATCCAGCGATGTTCCTCTTGCAGGAGGAACATCGCTGGATAAGAGCCAGAGCATCTCGGCTAAGTTGAGGTTGGGTAAGTGATCAGGCCAGTTCATTACACACAGCACTGCGTTGTGCTTCTACAAATATCCCTCATACAGCTTTGAGGAGTGTGTGTGTGTGTGTGTGTGTGTGTGTGTGTGTGTGTGTGTGTGTATGTGAGGTTAATACATTAACACAAATATCCCTGATACAGCTTTGAGGAGTGTGTGTGTGTTTGTGTGTGTTTGTGTGAGATGTTCAAATATTACCTGCTAAATTTAAAGGCAAGAAATCCTCAAACTTTACTTACAAGTAAATTAAAATAAATAATTAAGTAGTCTACCTACTATATAATACATTACTATACAATACAATATAACATAATTTGTACTACAGCACTGTTGAATTCTGGATTCTGATTGGTCAGAAGCTTCTAAAGACACTTTGAAATCCAGTGCTTTTAATATTTTTTCTATGTAATATATATTTATGGCTGCTAGCAGCTGCATTCATAAAAGTCATAAAAATTCTAAATAACAATTTGCATGTTTGAAATTTTTATTCTCTCTTAACTTTATTTCTCCCTCATCCTGTAAGTCGATGATATGAAAATATGAATGACGAAAGAAAAAAGTTTATAATCTTCCATAAAATTACGCATGACAAACATTTGGTCGAAGGTTGCACCTGTCTAAAAAATAAAAAAATAAAAGAGACAGAGGCAAAGACAAACTCTCGGAGTGAAGATTCTTTATTCACGGCCAGGGAAGCGAATCTGTAAACCTTCCAACTTACTGAATTAGCATATTCATCACATAATTTACATACTAATTAGTTTTTGGTTACGTGAGACAAAAACGTTTATATTATATTATAATTTTTTTATTGTTAGTTCATCCCACCTCACACTCATAAATCTCGCACCTTCCTCTTTATTAGCATTCCTGCTAAGTGTGTATGAAACAGTGTCGCTTTTTGTTACATCGCTAATCATTGAAGAAGTGGATAATGAGTGGGTTAGACTGAGGTCCAGGTGTGATGCAGAAAGTGAAAGCCGGAGAGTCAGGGTTGAAATATTTCCCATCCGTCCCGTGTTGTGCGAGCGTGTCTCTCCGGGGGATGGAGGTGAGGGACAGTGTGGCCCTGCAGTCTGATGAGGCCTCGAGTGCCTCTGATAGGAGTGAGTAATTGTCTTGACAGGAGCTGATGAGGGAAATGATGTGTGTTTTCCGACAAAGTCACACTGGGAGGAGTGAGTGAGACTGAGTGTGATAGGGAGGAGAGGGAAAGAGAGTGAAAGAGTGAAGATTGATATTGTCGTTTACCCTTGGACAACCGGAGGACGCCACCGGCATAACGAGTTCTGACACTTCAATTAGCTTGTTCAAGATAAACAATGCAAAAAAAATAGCCCACTTGTTTTCCACAGCAGGACTTTCACTCTGAGGTTGAACAACAACAACAACATGCCACAGTGTTACCATAAATCGTATCCTGAGATTTAAACTGACTGTAACCTGAACATCGTGCCTGAGAGACGAAATCCCCGAAGTCTGTAAAGCACTGATTGGAGTTTCCTTCCCGTTAAACTACACTCTTAGGAAAAAAAAAATAAAAATAAAAAAAATAACCAGAACTTTGACACCTCTACCACCAAGAAGTCTAGTTGTTTGCCTGAAATACTATTAAAATATACTTCAAACAGGAAGTTATTGAAGAAAAAACTATTTCAGACATTTGACCTTGCTGTGACCTTGACCCTGTTTGGATCAATTCTAAAATAAATTCAGTTCATCTGCTGGTTACAGTGATAATTCCATATAAATCCTACAAACACTCAACCACTCGCTCTTGAAATATACGTATGAATGCTCTCCAGTAAATATGTACCTGTAGTTTAGAATTCAGAGGGACAATGCAAAGAAACTTTCTATGTTCTAAATTGACTGTTATTTATTTATTTATTTACACTAGATGGTCAAAAGTATGTGAACACCTCATTCTCACACCCATATGTGCTTGTTGAACATCCCATTCCAGATTTATTCCCCCTTTTGCTGTTATAATAATCTCCACTCTTCTGGGAAGCGTGGCTGTGGGGATTTGTGTTCATTCAGCTACAAGAGCATTAGTGAGATCAGACACTGATGTTGGTGAGGAGGTCTGGGGTTCAGTCGGTGTTCCAGTTCGTCCCAAAGGTGTTCAGTGGGGTTGAGGTCAGGGCTCTGTGCAGGACACTCGAGTTCTTCCACTCCAACCTTCACACACCATGTCTTCATGGAGCTCGCTTTGTGCACAGGGGCATTGTCATGCTGGAACAGGTTTCAGCCTCTTAGTTCCAGTGAAGTGAAATTGTAACACTACAGCATACAAAGACGTTCTAGACAACTCTGTGCTTACAACTTTGTGGCAACAGTTTGGGGAAGAACCACATGGTGTGATGGTCAGGTGCCCACATACTTTTGTCCATACAGTGTATTTGTTTGTTTGTTTGTTTGCTTGTTTGTTTGTTTGTTTGTTTGTTTGTTTATGAGAGTTTAGGTTAACTAGCAAGCCCTAGTTTGCCATTGTTGGCCATTTTGTTCCATTATTAACAAATTTTAAAAATTTATGAAAAAAATTGATCTCATGAAAAAAAAAAAAATTTTTTTTAAACATATGAGTGATGTGGTTGAATTTCGTTTGATTTTATTTGAGCTCTAAGGTATGAACACTAGTTACATTGTGCTTAATTCATTTCATTAGCTATGAAATCGGAGCTAACAGTGCAAATTAATAACTGAAGACTGCAGTTATTAAACCAAGTATGATATTCCACAACAAATTAAATCATGATCATGACTTTAATAATTTGGCACTTAATTTGTTGCTTATGAACATTTGCGTAAGCAACAAATTAAGTGCCTGTGTGACTTGCAGAAAGTTTTCAAGACAAAATGTTCCAAGTGAAAACTTCTAAATTGAAATAAAACAGAAAAAGAACATACCTGTTTTTGTTTAATAGTTGTTGTTGTTGTTTTCCTTTCTTAAATTAATTTTTGTAGTTAAATGAAATAAAAAAGCAAACTAAATAGAAATAAAAACTCACTTTAACTATAGATACTAGGTGGAATAATTGGGTAAAGCAATTAATATTACAAACGATTTGAAATTAAATCAGTGATTGGCATTTAGTTTATTTGACTTCACATTTTAAGATTTCATTGCTCATTGCTTAATTTTTTTTAAGGCAGCCAGTTTATCCGAGCTTAACCAAGCTTATCCGAGCTTATCCGAGCTTATCCGTGCTTATCTGAGGTCACAGTGTGGTGGAAACAAATGAAAAACTCTTCACTTTTAAGTAAAATCTAGTGTTATTATCTTTAACTCATCTCCATGCTTAGATCCTTTGGCTGCAATTTTCTAATTCTATTGATTTCACTCTCACTTATTTTTTACATACAAATGCACTTCATGGTCATGAAATAGATCTTGAAGAGTTTAACTCATGGACTCGGTATATTGAACTGTGGACACGCTTGATTAAAAATAACTCAAGTTACCACTCCACGTCCTGCAAAATGATGAATAAGGACTTCCTGTAATCATCAGTTGTTTCTGCTTCAGCGTAACAAAGATAGTAGTGAGACACAATTTAGACTAAAGGCATTAATAATCTTTATTAAATGATTAATTCTAACAAATTTATTTGTATCCAAAGATGTGAAGGTTAGACTTAAGGTTAGGAGCAGAGCTAATGTTCATAACTTTTCTTACGACTTCAGTTTTCTGGAATCAAACACATCATCCTTCCTCATTTATTTACTTAAATCATTGTTAATGAGATCAGGCTATTGTGTATTTCCAGGCATTTTTGTTATTTAAAAAAAAATCTTATCCATGTATGTGAGAGCTGGAGTAACTCCAGGTTCAGCTGTGAAAGTAGCTGTATCTTTCTGTTTCACTCTCTGTCTAGTGTGTGTGTGTGTGTGTGTGTGTATGTCCCACATGTCAGTCCACTGAGGCTATGTCTATATAATGATAAAGAATCAGTGCCACTGCTGCAGCGAGAGCTCCCACTGGGCCTGTCAACCATACAGAGACTCTCTCTCACACACACACACACACACACACACACACACACACACACACCCACACACACACACATGGATAAAACAACACTAGTCAGCCTCTAGAGCTAACACACTGCTACACAGAAAGAGAAAAGCAGAAAGTACAGTCTGTATCGTTTAAATGAGTGAATGTGAATCGGAGAGAAAGAGGGGTCATTCATCACTCAGTTAATAAAAGACAATCAGTGTTTACATCTCAGCGAATCTAAAAACAGGATTTCTTTCTAATCAGGTTAAAGTTGGTCACAATTTCAAGTGCAAACAGGCAACTGGTGACTTTCTAATGTATAAATTTCATCTGAATGTCTCCCTTTGCAGTGTAAAGTTTCTGTTGAGAGTATGCTGTGAACATTTTTGCTTCTGCTTCTCTTCAGCAATTATTTTCTTTCTTTCTTGTTCTTTTTTAAATTCTGTTCGTTTGATGTATGTTTTTGCATCTGTCTTTTGCGTTACTGGATTAATTTTTGTCTCTGGATGATTTCATCAGCTGGCTGCTGGTTGTCACACAGTTGGTGTATGTGGAACGCGAATACGCTGTCCGTGGATTAAATGCAACGTCTGATAACTTTTGATGTCTCTGTTACTTTCGTCTATAGCAGTGAAGTTTGCTTTGCTCTCCTCTTTTAACTCTCTGTTTGGTGCGATCTCTGTGCTGTGGCGTGCTCTGTGCTCACTTTGTGCATGCAGCTCTGTGGATCAGACTCAATTTTTTACTTTACTTTGACTTTAAACTTTGAACTGGACTCAATTTTAAAGCTTTAAAGCTCATACCTCTAGATTACCTAATGACCTCGGTTGAACTCATCTGCAACATTTCAGATGCTCGCTTAGTCTATAACTTTGCACATGTACAGTTTTTGAAAGATTTTTTTTATTTACAGTACACTTACATTTCTATACTTACATTTCTATTTTTATTTATACTTCTTAAAAAATTATTTATACTTAACATTAACATAGATTTTCTTCAGGATCAATAAATATTTTTAATCTTATCACAAACCAAGATCTGTCAGGCCAAACCCAAGAACACAAACATTTACTTCCTGTAAGTTCGTGAGCATTGTAAGCTTGAGTAAATCCCTGATGTCCCTTTTTTTTCTGAAAAAAGAAATGGAGAAATTGGTAATTATTGATTTCTGACTGGCTTCTCCCATCTGCCTGAGAGTAACGCTGGATTTATACCTCTCTTTTCTCATATTGTTTTATATTGGTTACTGATGGCCCAGTGGTTGCTCGTCTATAAGGGCAGATGAACCACCATTCATATCAGCTGTTTCACAAATATTAATCTTCATAAATTTCTATTTAAATACTAATTACGTCTTTGGATGACCAACATTTTAAAAAAGTGTTGCTATTTGACAGATATAAGCAGATGTTCCATTGATTTCTTCACCTTTCTCTAAAGATTTTCTCAAAAAAGCAATAAGTAAGTGCAGACAGTGTGTTTATGATGTGCAGAACCATTTCTATTTGAAGATATACTTCAAAGATTTGGAGAGCAAAAGAGGGATCATGGAGAAATGCATGTGAAACAAGTATTGCACATGATTAGAAAAACTGAGAATAAGAAGAAAACATCTCCCTTTCCCAATGCTCTTTTTTGGGCTAGTTTCAGGTCTTTTGTGTGTACTTTGAAATATAGATGGGCTGAATTTTGCTGAAACCTCTCAACCCTGGTTAATGACATTACTTTGAACACATTTACTGTATATCTAAAATTGCTCAAGAAGAGCTGCTAGACTGTACTGTAGTAGATGGTTTCCCTTGTAGCACAAGCAAAAACAACATGCCTAGATAAAAAATCATAAAAAAAAAAAAAAAAAAAAAAAATCAACCACCTTCCTAATAAAAATGAGATGCACATTTTGACCACAGATTAAAGATATTCCAGCCAAAAATAACATTTTTGAATTCTGAAATTTTCATGCTGCGTGTCATAAACACACACTCCTAGATGAAAGATGTACCTTTCTTCGTCTCTGGATGGGGTTCTTAACTTTTGTACCTTTAAAAAAAAATAGGATTAATATACATACTTGGACCATATTTTATTCTGAGAGTGAACCTCTACTGAACTCCTGCTTACACACCTCTCTGTCTCTAAAGAAACCTTTTGTGCCCCGTAAGCAAAGTGAGACATCCATGACCTAAATAATTGGATGTTTAGATACACCTTACACTGGGATTAGTGTGTGAGTGGAAGTGAATCAATAAGAGGTTTAACTGTAGGGGCACGAGAGGTCTCGTCCCTGTGAGAACCGAGTGGTCTGTAATGGAGCTGAAAGGTCACCGAATATTTCACATCATCTCCACTGACAAGAGAGCCATGGAGACGTACACTATAACCTTCCACTGACCCTGTCTGGCCCAAACACACACACTCAGCCAAGCAGACGAGAGGACGTGGTCCACCAGACGATACTCAGAGGCTCTTGCAGATAAAAAGCAGTTTGAAATTAGGATTCTGTGTGGTTTACATGAAAAAGAAGGGTGACACTGCCTCATTAAAACAGTCTCACAATAAAAGGTGATGATACGTTCCAAATTAATTAATGGATGTCATGACTGATTTTATCAGGTTTGGAGGTTATTTGTCTCTTGGTGGCTGTCGGGGCACAGCAGTGCCGGCCGAATGGAAATTAATTACCGACTATGCCGAAGCTGCAGTCATAACACTTCCAGGAGAGTTGGCTGTCAGTGTGTACACACACACACACACACACACAGCCTGTTTGTCGCTTACGCATGATATTTATAATAGCTGGTTTCGATTTTTTTTTTCCTTTCAGTTTACATTGCTTCAACTACATGACAATATTTTATTTTACATTGCTTCAACTACATGACAATAAAAACAGCTATATAATTAAACAACATCAAATACTTCGGCAAATTACATTGTTGCAAAAAATCATTAGAAATTTCTGTATATGTTTATAAGGTTGCTATGAATAAAGTGCCAAACCAAAATCCACCTAGCGTAGAATTTGTTGTAGAAATTGCTATCAAGCAGTTATTACCAGTTTATAACAGTGTAACAGCAAAAAAGAATTGCTGTATAGCTTTTTTTTTTTTTATTATTCACATTGGCATTACCTGAATTACAGACATGCTATTGAATAAATATCAAACACTTAATCCACATTTTTGAAGTGTTTGATGTACAATATGTTGTAGAAATTACTATCAATCAGGTATTTCCACTTTACAACAGTGTAATAACACAATAAATGTGTATCTATATATATATATATATATATATATATATATATATATATATATATATATATATATATTCATTCACAACACTCTTGCCTACTTTGTCCTTTAGATTACATTTTAATGAAACATGAATATGATATTTAAGAGGTAAAGAAGCGAGTGCAGGCAGGTTGGAATGGGTGGAGAAAGGTGTCAGGAGTTCTGTGTGATAGAAAAATATCAGCGAGACTGAAGGGGAAGGTGTACAAGACAGTGGTGAGACCAGCTATGCTGTATGGTTTAGAGACAGTGGCACTGAGGAAGAGACAGGAGTCAGAGCTAGAGGTAGCAGAGCTGAAGATGTTGAGGTTCTCTTTGGGAGTGACAAGGTTAGACAGGATTAGGAACGAGTACAGCAGAGGGACAGCTCATGTTGGACGTTTGGGGGACAAAGTTAGGGAGGCCAGACTAAGATGGTTTGGACATGTTCAGAGGAGGGAGAGTGAGTATATTGGTAGGAGAATGTTGGACATGGAGCTGCCAGGCAGGAGGCGAAGAGGAAGGCCAAAGAGGAGGGATATGGAGGTAATAAATGAGGATATGAAGCTAGTGGGTGCAAGTGTTGAGGATGCAGAAGATAGGGATAGGTGGAGAGTGATGATTCGCTGTGGCGACCCCTGAAGGGAAAAGTCGAAAGAAGAAGAAGATGAATATGGTATTTACATTACAATCAAACATGTATTACAGTTTGTTACAGTGTTTATTACAAAATTTATTACAAAATAAGATTTTGTTATTTCCACATAAACTTTGTCTAAATTGCTATTTAGGATTTTTTTTTTTTTTTTGGAATTTGGCATACAATATGTTGTACTATCAAGTTGTACTAATGCCAGTTTATAACATTGTAATAAGGAAATAAATATATCTACACTTAGGTTAATCATTCATAAAACAAAACAATCTATGGTCACACACAAAAAAAAAAAGTCTGGCATAGAGCATGTATTACCAGTTAATAACTCTGTACTGTGTAAAGGTGCCAGTACACAGTTTTTCATCCAACAAGAAGAAGAAGAAGAAAACAAAAAACCTTTTTTATTTCAGAAAACAGAATGTTTTTGAGTAAATTGTAAAAAAAAAAAAATAAATAAAAAATCCACATAGCTGAATTTGGGGTAGAATTTTATAGAAATTATGATCAAGCAGGTATTGCTGGTTTATAAGAGTATAACAATAAAATGATGTCTGTACAATTTATTCAGTCTCAACAGTGATGCCTAAATTGCACTTTATAGTAATTCTTCATAAAACAGAACAGTAAAATGTAACACCATAATCCCCACTGGCTGAATTTGATGTAGAATAGGTTGTAGCAATAGATATAACTGTTTTAGTGTAATAGCAAAGGTTTCAAAACAACTGTGCCAAACAAATTGCTATTTACATTATTATTATTATAATTATTATTGGAAAACTGAACATCATAACCGTACATCCATAACCCACCTATCTCAATTTGGTAATTATTAGTAGAATTATTATTAATTACTATTAATAGTGATTATTAATTACAACTAACAATTAATAGAATTACTCTTAATTATAATGGTTTATAACAGTGTAATAAAACATAAAATTGTATATAAATAAAATTGTATAGTTTTTCATTAAAAAGCTTTGAGATTTTCCCCATTTTATTTTTAGTAAAACATACTGAAGTGTAATAACAAATAGAGCTATGAAAATGGCCTTAGTCTGTCTTAAAATCTAAAATTATGTTTAAAAAAAAAATATATATATATATATATATATATATATATATATATATACCTGGATAATTTTTTTTTGTAATTTTTCCCCAAGTAACTTTGTGCAGATTCATACAAATTTGCCATTGCACGATATTCATGCATTATGCTCTCTCTCTCTCTCTCTCTTTCTCTCTCTCTCTCTCTCTCTCACTCACTCACACACACAGACACAATCAGGTAGATGTGTTGTGAGGTTCTTGTTGGCACACGTGGCCAGAAAGGCTGGGTGTTGGAGGAGAGAACAGTGCCAGGAAGATAATCACGGCCTCAGAGGAGCTGTTTGGCTCTGTAACGGAGACGAATGTAATTCTGTAATTCTGGCACAGACTGAATAAGAAAGAGTGAAAAGAGGCAGTTTGTTCAAGTGCTTTCACAAAACAGTCATCAGGCAATAAATAGTCAATAGGGAAATAAAAAGTGAGTGTCATGGCTGCCCTTGGCCTGTATCAGAGATAAAGCAACCACAGAATAGAGCTCTAGAGCTCTGAGTTAATGACAAATAAAAGCACAGGAGACTTTCTGATTTTATTAACTCAGGATATAGGACGCATATAGTAGCTGTCCACTTTATTAGGAACACCTGCACATTCATGCAATTAGCCAGTAAAATCAGGTCAATTGCTTCAGTTAACGTTCACATTAAACATCAGAATAGAGGTGAATGATGTGATCTGATTGATTTTGTGGCATGGTTGTTGGTGCCAGTTCGAGTATTTCAGGAACAGCTGATCTCCTGTGATTTTCACACACAACACACTCTAGAGTTGACAAAGAGTGGTCCAAAAACCAGAAAAACATCCAGTGAGTGTGGAGAATAGCCAGACTGTTTTGAATTGACAGGAAGGCTACGGTAATTCAAATAACCACTCTTTACAACCGTGCTGAGCAGAAAAGCATTCGTTAGCAGAAATTCACACAGAAATAAAGGGCACGTTGA
This sequence comes from Pangasianodon hypophthalmus, assembly GCF_027358585.1. Taxonomy (NCBI): domain Eukaryota; kingdom Metazoa; phylum Chordata; class Actinopteri; order Siluriformes; family Pangasiidae; genus Pangasianodon; species Pangasianodon hypophthalmus. The sequence goes on from NC_069714.1 coordinate 28,131,284, forward strand.
TCTGTTAGTTATGGAGTTATAGTGCATGTCTTATAAAACGGGTTCTTCAAGGGTTGTCGAATGGTTCATCTTGGATTTCTCATGAAAGCCTTCGGTTGCTGATCAGAAAGTTGTGAGTTCAAATCCCAGCACCACCAAGCTGCCACTTTTTTTGCCTTCACCTGTTTAGTTCAATTGTAAGACGCTTTGGATAAAATATAAATGTAAATAATAAGGAAACAGTTATTCTATGTAGAATTTTAAGGGTTCGTCTATTGAAGCACCATTAAAAGTTTGAGTGTAAACTGAGCAAAACTGGAAATAAATAACTCAGAGTGTCATCGATACGGTTGCCGAGTGGACAGACTTTACTGTAAAGAGTTTAAGAGTTTGGATATAAAGCAGTTCCAGCCCCTTTTTCTTGAAAGATCTCATGATGCATACGCAGTTTCAACGTAGTGCTCGGTTGTGTGGTTAGCTGAAAGGGAAAATGAGCAACGAACAAGTGCAGGTCACCTTGCAGGCAGCAGAGAGTCTGAAACATTACACAAAACCCCTTCAAATCATAAGTGCTTCACTGAACAAGAAAGACATAAAACACCAAACAAAGAAAAAAAGCACAATCTAGAAGTTTCTCCTTGCTGATTTCGGAAGGCTGAATAGCTTCCACTGACCTGCGCAGGTGCACACAAGTGAGCTGATGAAATCTGTGCTCATTCACACTGCTATAAAACCCCACTGATGGATGAGTGACACCTCCACACAGGTAGGACAGCAATAATGAGCGCATTTCCTTCACGCTGTCTCTTTAACAGCTGAAGTGGGCAATGCTGTAATTACTCAGGCAACCTGGCAAACCCAGAGTCGCTTGCAGAGTGTGGCACTGTTCTAGTCAATGGCCATTTCCTGATTGCCTATTGTGATTAAAAGCACAAGCAGAGAATGGAGATGGCCACAGCAGCGGCTGCGCAGTGAGCGAGGGCTTAATTGGACTAATTATCTTTGATTCGATCCTTCTTTGTAACTGTAAACAGCAAGCTTGAACTAAGAAGAAAGGAATAAAAGATGTATTGCTATGTAGAATCCTCAAATAAGTACAGAGTCTTTCTGAACAGGCTTGTTATTGACTTTTTTTTCAGAAACGGCTTAAATAAAAGGCACGCATTATGCATATTGATAAGTTTTCTACACTGTTAACTCCTTGCATCATTTTTGTTTTTTGTGTAGCTGTGCTTCTTTGTGTCATTTGCAGTCATTATCGATTGGAGCGTTAGGTAAAATGATGTAGCAGGTGTTTACAAATGACAGATGGACCTGCTTTCCCAGTTTGCTTCCATTACCTCTCACTATTCCTGTGACAAACAAAAGGAGACAAGCATCATTCCCTATAGAGCACAATCAGGGATTGTGTGCTGCTGCATCTTCCCACCTCCATCTCCAACAAAGTCCCTCATCCACAATGAGTGTGTATGAGAATATGAGAAACCTCATGCAACATCATATTAAAAAACAATTACTTCAGAAACTGGCCAGACAAAACTCTCTGAATAATGTGCTGTGAAAATGAAAAGGTACAGTCTGTGTAATTAGACATCCTTTTCTTTAACGTGTACTGAGCACACATTTAGCATATATTTAGCAGGGAAATTATAGTATGTGTTTCATTATCAGAGAAAATGTCTATTCTTCTATTCAAGCACTGGGGAAAGAAAAATGCAGCCCAGTCTGAGCTCCCAAAAGCAAAAGCAGTACAAAAGCACAAATTATGCAATTATATAATGAAAAGCAATTTTAAAAAAAAAATCACAAGATTAGGCAAAGTAATTCATTATCTTTTTTTTTTTTTTTTTTAAGGAAAAGGAGTTTCAGGGATTATTTCATATTTCAGCATTGCAAAAAAAAAAAAAAAAACCTGAATGTAACAACAAGGATCAAAATTGGATCCTTTTGGACATATTGTAGAGTTTCTATTTATTTATTTATTTATTTGTCTGTTATAATCATGGTCACATGAAGTGTGGTGGCAGTTCTGGCACTGAGCGATACATGATAGATACACAAAGCTAGCTGGAACAGTAAGGTTCAGTATAGCTAGAACCTGGTGATTTTAGATTTTAGTAAAAGTGCCAGTGGCGGCTCGGTCAGGCAGAGCCTCACCATCAGGTGTTCAACAAATATCAATCTCCATTCTCATTCACAACTACCTACATTTGAAATACTAATGACTTCTTTTGAGTGACCAGCTACTTTAAAAATGTATAGATATATTTGACATATACGTTTCTTTCTAGCTGTTGTGCAGTCGTGGTGCAACTCGCTCACTGCCCCATTTAGCTGTGTAGAGTTAGTATTGCACCTAGTGATCAAAAATGGGAACAGTATCAACAGCTAATAGAGGCCCATTGGGGAAGGAATCACACTGCCCCATCCTCTATGAACATTTTCAGTTCATGACAGGGTTGCCAGATTGCCATGCTAGTTTCAAAATACCACATGGCTGCCAACATCTTACTTTATAGCAAATAAGTGGAATTAATTCTAATTTATTTCTGCAAAACAAAGGCAATGCGTAAGTGCAGACATTGTATCTATGATGAACAAAACTGTTTCTATTTTAGATATATTGAAGAAATTGGGACTAGGGAAAGGGGGATTATGGAGTGGATATTGTCCGTATATCAGAAATGTGTGTGCCACAGTGACCTTGTTTCCCACACAAGGGTTGAGGAAAAAAAGAAGAAAACCATATCTCTATTTTTTTTTTAGTTCCAGGTCTTTTGTATGGTTCTTGAGGTGTAGATGGATTGGACAATTTGCTGAAACCTGGCAACCCTGGTTAATGATCTTTGGTGTGCACTATGCACACAGTGAAAGGAAACACATCTGAACAAACGTAGTTGTAAAACTACTCAAAACATGCTGCTAGACTTTATTCTGAATTACTGCATGTTCTTGACTCTCAACTGCCTATTACAGGCTTACTCTAAAATTTCCCTAGATAGTAGCTTTCAGTGTAAGTGAAGTGTAACAGCCTCTTGACTTCATTTTGCTTGAGGCTATGTTGTTGCTAATGTTATCCTGCCTCACCAAAATTAGCTTACCGAATTAGTCTTTGGAATTATTTTTGGAGATGTTTTGCAAAACTGGCACTATCCAATATGGCAGAGAACTTCCCTGTTTGTAAAATATCATGCACCGTGCCCCTAGTAGTGAATAGCGCATGATAGCCACTGGACATACTAATATACACATAAAATCATTTGTAGAAGTGCTGTGTTGTGTATTAAATACAAGTTTGGCCTTTCTTCTTGCAAAAAGTAATATAAAGACAAGTCATTTTGCATTTTACACAATGAAAGTGAAGTAAGGATGTGAGCACAGGTTATCCAAATGGCTGGCATTTAGTCAACTGTAAGTGTGTATACTGTACATTTTACAAATAACCATACAAACATAATTTGTATGACCACACCAGAGATCTGCAATACGTCTTTATTATGCATAGTCATTTATATGAGAAAAGACACTTCAGTTTCCTTCAGACGAAAATCTTTCCCTCTTTTCAGAGCAGTCTCATGGAGCTGTCGTAGTCACGAGGCCCTCAGGAAGTGATGATTAAAACGCGTTAATACTTATGCGTTCTCTCCTTCATAGTTTCAGAGTGTGCTCCAGCGTACTTGGTCTTTCTTTGAACATAAGTGCGTATGATGCCTTGGCTGCACTGAGGTGTGACACTCTACAATTATGGCATTGTCACTCCACAATGAGGCTCCATCACACTATTGTACGCCGGCTGAATAGAGTCGGGTAATTGCATCAGTTTTTCAGCTCCTACAATAGCCGCTCCCTGCCGCCTCGCGGAGTTAATTAAAAAGGAAAATTTTCTCCCGCTGCATAGTTACATCCTGCACATTTCTGAGCACTCCTCAGTTTGGCCCTTTAAAAAAGACGATCAGGAGCTATAAAACAAGGCCACCCCAGGGTGAGATTTCACTCCGAGTTTCATAGCAGACGATGCTGAAAACAAGCGTTGGCACTATTGTGTGTTTATTCCAAGTATTAGGAGGATATTTTTTAATGAGACAGAGGAGCGTACAAAGAGACGGCCTGGGCTTTGATGGTGGGTTTTAGGAAATATAGTGCTTGGAAAGAAGCTATTATTTTTTTTCCTCCTGGTTTAAAATGGTATTGCAAATTTATATGAAGTCACAGCTTGTATAAAAACCTTTCCATGACAACATCTTTTTTTATATAGTGACATACTATGTGACACTTTTATAGGAATATAGGAGTAAGACACAAGTGGTGTGATCTGTATGGTGCTTGTTTGGGTCATTGCAGTCCGTGGAAGGGATTCAGGCAAAGACAGGGTGAAATTTGGCTCATTCATAATCAGTAACAAGGAGAGTACAGACAGGTCAATACCAGGAAACACAGATATGGAAGTGGAGAACACTGACAAACCCTATGGCTCAGAATTAAAGGCAATATCTCAACATCTGCCACAAATTGCCTAACATAGATGGAGATACACATACACACACACAAAAATAAAGGTATTGACACAAGGGAAGACAACAATCTTTGAAAATTAACCAAAGACATGACAAAGTGGGAGGCAACCAAAAAACACAATTGCCACAATGTAAAGCAAGAGAGGTGAAACTGAAGGGTGATGGCTTCAGTTAATAGGACATTTACCAAAACGAACTAAATAATATTGATTTTTTTTAGCTTGATTTTAATACTCATTTGAATACAATTTTTACAATATTTGAAAAATTAATTCAATGATTATTTTTGTAGAGAGTCCCGCAGGCATATGCGGCTCTGTGCACAGTGCATGGTTCGCACAAACTGTGGAGCAGCAGCCCAACATATCAAAGCATACTCCTTTTTTCTTTGTAGAGAAATATGGTAGAAATATGGTTTTATTTTGGACCTCAATAAGGCAGTCAGACTAAAACCGAACAGTTCATCTCCCATCATGTGAACTTGCTCTTTTTTCAGAGATCACGAGCAGGGTTGGCAGGTTTCGCGTACGGTATCCGCGTATTGCAAATCAGAAATTCACACCACTGTTAACCTGTTTCTCGTGAGAGGACTGCGAGAAAGAAGAAAAATATGTCTACCTTTTTCTATGCTGGGACATTTTGGGATAGGTTCACATCTTTGTGCAGTTTGGAGTTGGAGTTGGAATTTTGCTGAAACCTGACAACCCTCCCCATGATTTCTGTGAGCTATTCTTAAGATAAGATAAGGTAAGAGAAGACTTTATTAATCCCAGGTGGGACATTTCAGTGTGTGTAAGCGCCTACAGTGAGCACCTGAACTGGACCATAGAGCAATGGAAGAAGGTGGCCTGGTCTGATAAATCACGTTTTCGTTTACATCATGTGGACCGCTGGGTGCGTTTGTGTGTCACTTACCTGGGGAAGAGATGGCACCAGGGTGCACTATGGGAAAAGGACAAGCTGGTGGAGGCAGTGTGATGCCCTGGGCAATGTTCTGCTGGGAAACCTTGGGTCCTGGCATTCATGAGGATGTTACTTTGACACATACCACCTACCTAAACGTTGTTGCAGACCTAGTACACCTGTTCATAGCAGCAGTATTCCTTAAAGGCAGTGGCCTCTTTCAGCAGGATTATGCGCCCTGCCACACTGCGACTGAACTGTGTGTAATCTTTGCATTTTTTGTGTGTTTTGTCTGGGTTTCCCTGTACTTTGTTCTTGTCAGGGACTTCTTTATATTCCATCTGTCTACCACTAGTACTACTAAATTTTATTTTATTATTCCTCTTGAGACTTTCTTGCAACTTACAGAATATAACAGAGCTGCTGAGTAAGCACTTCCAACGAAGTATTTTACAATATTGTGTAAAGCTTAATATCAAAACGTAGAGCCCACTGCAGTGAGAGCATAGCCCTCACAGGAATAACGGAAGGTGAATTTGGTTGAAATCATTAAATCCAAAATCATATCAGAGGCTTTACACAGAAGATTGACTTATAGGGTAGCTGTGAATACTGATGTGCCATGACTGAGTCGGAGTGTGCGGCAGAGTTTGTGCCTCGTCTCATGATCGTAATGGAATGTAATATAATCGGTAATGAAAGCCCTCGCGGGAATCCCAGCTCAGCTCGGAGGGCTTTAGTGGCCTGTTCAGTATCACATACAACACTAGATGGGGATTTCAGCTGCAGAAGATTGACCTGTAGGCAGGAAAATAAGAAAGAGATAAAACAAAAGAAAATAGAAGAAAACCAGGTAAACTATTAGACACTTCGGATGTTGCAGTGGTATGTGTTGCTGCAAAAAATGCCAATGATAAATTAACATAATAAAGTATATAATAAGTAACGACAATCAATAATAACCCATCATGCTTGTTATCTCATGCAATTAATATAGTTAATATTTTCATTCCATTTTAAGGTTTTGCTCGAAAGGAAAGGGGTAAGATATTGAAACTGCAAATAAATATTATCCAGTCAGAACAGACACAGCCACGTGAACACATGCTAGTCACCATTACAGTCAAATGAACTGATCAAACAGACTTTCTAAAGGGTAAGAGTGAAAAAATAAAAAGGGCAGTGGGGGAAAAAACAGGGGCACCTGGAGGGCAGTACCTCACGTTTATTCTACTATAGAGGCCTAGAGGGCACATCTTCTCCCACATAGGAACACCTACAGCACACTTCATCTCTCTTTTTTTTGTTGCAAGCATGGGATCTTATAGGGAATCTTGTTTTCTCCACTATAAGGGCATCCTAGAGGGCACTTCGTCATGTTTCTTGAACATATCCACACCCTTGAGGGCATTTAATCACAGTTTTTGTGCGTATTGACACCTAGAGGTTTTATCACACTTTTTTTTTTTCCAATAGTCCACTTCATCATTTTTAATTTCAAGTACGGGAAAGCTAAAGGGCATTTCATCACATTTTCTCACACACACACACACACACACACACACATAGGGATCGTAAAGGGCATTTATCACATTTTCACGCACACATAAGGACCCTAAAAGGGATTTCATCACATTTTCACGCACACATAGGGGCCCTAAAAGGCATTTCATCACATTTTCACACACACATAGGGGCCCTAAAGGGCATTTCATCACTTTTTTTGAAATACATTTGAAATACAGCCATTAGGACTCTTAATCATGTTCTTTCCACTGAAAGGGCACTTTCACAGCATTTTCGGGCACGTCTGTATGAAATCACTGAAAAACCTGAATGCGTCATTAATTACTACTGATGGAAAAGAAGCCATTGTTCATTCACAAGTTATAACTAGCTTTAATCAACTTGTGCAGTTCCTCAGCCTCAGCTACATCACTCGAGTTCATAATTGGTCCCAATCAGATGCCCTGTGGAACTTTCTGGCATGTTTTCTGTTTAATGTGACTTAGTATGCTAGACAGCTATCTTTCAAAACAGCAAGGTGTTTCCCAAATCAGGGAACTGTTGATTATAATTGGCAGCAAAAGACACGTAATAATATTTCATCTGATTTACAATCCCCAAAAAAAACCAAAAACACTTTGATGAACTCACAATCTATAATGAAGCTATCTATCTATTACAATCTATAATGAAGCTATCTATCTATTACAATCTATAATGAAGCTATCTATCTATTACAATCTATAATGAAGCTTGGATGCAGTGCTGCCACGAATCAAAATGAAGACACATTTCATTAAAATGTCTGTATGATTTTATTTTGATAAAATGGAAAATGTCCATTTAAGAATGATGGAAAAATGTGTAATGAATGTGTAATGTATGAATGAATATTTTTTAAATTAATTACAGATATATTGCACACAGTACACAGTACGTCATCCCCTAATCCCTAATGTCTTGGCTGATCTTCTGCATTCGGTGTAAGTAGAAAAATGTGTAATTTTATCTTTGGAACAGTTTCTCTGATGGTTTATTAAGGTTTGTGTGTTGATGTTCATGCTACGCCCATGGGTTTACTACATCACACTGTCTATTTGATGACTTTATTGTAATACTGTAATACTTTCTAATTCAGCAAATCCTAAATGAAAAATAAAATTGCAGTGGGAGAATGTGTAAATCCCTTCAGTAAAAAAAAAAAAATGCATTTTTGTATCCAAACAAAGCTTCAGAAGATCATCACAGCCAGAGGCATTTAATATCATTTACATTCAAACATTACTGTCGTCCCTCATGTCAAGGGAAAATCCATACCTAATGTCAGAGCAGGCACAAAAAAAGAGTGTGTGTCCATGCCATGATGGATAGAACCCATCACACTCGATTACTGGCATGAGGAAAATGATTTTTGCTTCACGGGAGCATAAGAAATACCTCACAATGTAGATCTCACCTGCTTACGATATTGGATTTCCAAAGATAATGCTGTAAAAATTCATCTCTGGCAAAAGAGCAGCATCTATCATGTGCTTGCTCAATGTCAGGAATAATGGCGCTTTATCATCGGATGCTCCGGGTGCGTTTTTCGCTTCTGACGACTGTAATTTATGAGACGGCGCAGTGATAAAGTGCAGCGCAGGAGATGGAGTCCGGTGGGCGTTCGCTATCCTGCTCAACCTGTTTCTCATTATGTCAGAAGTAGATTCTCGATTGGATTAAAAACGACTGTAAAAGTATCCATTGTGCTAAGTGTGAAAGGTTTTTATCTTGATTTTCATTATCTTGAATAGCATGAACTGTAGATATCATAATCCAGAAACCACACTTTCATTTAAAAAAATAAGAAGACGTTGATGTAAGAATTTGCAAATCTCTAGTAGCTACTTGTGAAGAACAGTTTTTAACGTGGGTCGTGCTGTGCTGCACAGCATGGATTAATCTTACAACTGTATCAAGTGCCAAGTCAATACATATTTAAAGAGAATTCAGGGCTGTGTCCCAAACCGCATAATGTGAACAAAGTAATATGCTTAAATAGTGATGACACCAATGATGTACTGATAAACTATTTAGTATGGTGGTACACAGGGTGCAACTCTAGACTCTGAGGATATATTTATCTGCTTCCTCAATATACGGAAGCATTATAAATAATAATACTAAGAGTACCAGGTAAAATAGCAAAACCTTCTAGTTGTAGTGCTGTATAGATTCGTTTCTACCTGCATTGGAAATGGCTCTGTGTATGTCTAAGACTGATATAGGTAAACTAGTCCACTAACCCTAGTTTGCTTTAACTTGTTGGTTCCATGTGAATTAATTTACATGAACACAGTTTTAAATGCAGTTTTTCTACCATGTTGTCTACCAACATATAAAAAGTAATGTAGTTTCAGTTGAGAAATACAGAAAAACGCACAAACACATGCTTTCGTTCACTCTTTTTGCCCTGATTGGCTGTTGGCTCTTGTCTGCCACTTTGTAGTTGGACTTCTTTCATGCCTAAAGTTGGGGTGTGATGACGTTTCATATGTCTGAGCTGGTGTATGATTAGGGATGTGTAGAAATTTCCAGCTAAATTTGATGCAACACCTCTATCACAGCTCTTGAGTCTATCACAGCTCTCAGTAAATTACTAGTTACTGATTACTAATATTTTTTTAAACAAAAATAAATCTTATCTTATGTCAGAGAACATCCCTAAATAAACATCATCATGAAGACCAAGAAGCAATCAAAACAAGTCCAGGACAAAGTTCTGAAAAAATATCAATCAGGGGTTGGTTATAAAAAACAATTCCCAGAATTTGAACATGCCATGCAGTGAAATTAAATCCATTATTTAAAAATGGTTACAATATGAAATGACCAAAACCTAGAGGAGGTCATACACCAAAACTCAGTCACCAGGTAAAGAGGGGATTAGTCAGAGAGGCAACTAAGAGACAACATAATCCCAATTAAGTTCATTTCAGTTCTAGACTGTAACACTTAAAAAGTGGGAAAAAAGGGGGGGGGGGGGTCTCAATATTTATATAAAGCACTGCACTAAATAGTAATTTGCAAGGCTAAGCAGCTAATGAGTGAGTACTCAACATCCATTTTCTCACAGAAGTGCTCCTCAGCGAGCTGCTCCCATTTCTTTCTTATCAAGGGCAGATTTGGACTCTGGTTTTTTCCTGTTTTATGAATGCATTTAGGCTTTTTCTCCCAAAAACCTCACCACTCTCCACCTCTCTTATTAACAGGTGCACCGTTAATAAAGCCGACAATGATTCATTTTGATGCCACAGAAAAACTACAATTGTACTTGTACTTACTCGTGAAACCTGACACATTAGGTTGAGCACTCTTCAACTATGAATATAGCTGGTAGGATTACGTTGGTTGATGAGAGGAAAGGGCAAAGTGGAAGATACATTTTCTTTACAATTTAGGACAAAAACTCTGAAATCCTTCAAACTTTGACGAGATACACTAGTTGCAAAAGATACAATAGATGCAAAAGTTCAGAATCATTATGGCACAGTAATTTTGTTGATGGAAGGGATGAATTATGGTTTATTTAAACCTCTCCAGCATCTGCGCAGCTTGTAAAATTTACTTATGGTGCCACGATAATCGAAAATCTTCTCTGTTCTGTAATGCGATATATTTACGAGTGAAAGCTTATCCCTTTTTTGTTTTTTGTTTATCCCTTGGGACTTGATTATGTAGTGCAAAGGGGGAAGAGGGAGAGAGCATGATGGCAATAATCTTATCATTTGTAATTAGTATTAATTTAGGTTAAGTAGTCATTATTTTATTTTTCCCCAAGCATGTGTGTACTGGTGGAGTCGGAAAAATCAGACAATACTTATAGGTAGTCAAATATCATTACATTTTGATGAGAGATTTTAGCAAAAACAAGAAGTTTGTATTTTGGGTGATTGATAACCATCCACTGTGCACATTAGGATCAGGACCACAGACCAGCTTTTAAGAGTATACAAAATTCTGACTGGCAAGATTAAATTTAAATGTTGAACATAAATCTAGATGTTAAATGTAAATGTTAATGTACAGAAAATGTGATCAAGCATCCTGTATCGTTCTTTGCAATATATCTGAAAGCAGAAATGGTTCTGTACTTTGTAGGTAGATCTACACGATCTACATTTAAATTCTCCCTTTGCCATAGCATAGGTTTGTAGAAATATATTCAATTTAATTCCGATTATTTACTTTAAAACAAGATCTTGGCGGCCATGGACTGTTTTTAAATCGGCCCGAAAATGCCACCAGTGGACTTGCTTTTCACATCCTCAAATTTATTCCAAAACTAGCACCGTATGGTGTAAAACTGGCAACCCTAGCGCACACACATATGAATATCAAGAACGACATGAATATGAACAAAACCTTTAACTACTACATATAATGTTTACATTTAACATTTGAGGTTTTTTTTTTTTTGGTTTCTCACTCAGATATCCGATTTAGCTATTTTTTTTTTTCATCTGTTTTTGATGTATGTGTATTGCTTTTGCATGTTGTGCTTGGATTATATGTAATCCACTGACTTGTCTGTATGTATGCAATGAGACCAAGTGGTTTTCTATGTTGTTATATTTTTGTTTGCAATTTATTGCTTAAAAGATTTGAAAAGACTAAAAAAAAGACTGAAGTTCCTGCAAAGGCTCTGAGAGTAATGTGAAATGATTAGATATGGGCATTATGCTATTTGTACCACTATGAAACTGGCAACCGCTCGTCTTAGATTCTTTTGTTTATTGTAAGAATGAAAGTAAAATATTTTCAACCTGTAAATTACAGACTTTTGGTGCTGTAATAAAAAACAGTAAGAGTTCATTTGTGTTTATTGATTTGTTGAACAACAAGACGAAGTCTGATTTTGTTAAATATGAATTAACAAGGTAGAAAAAGCTACGTTTAATGGCAGGTCCTGGTCCCTTCTGGTCAATACAGCAGCTTTAAACATAGTAGATTTAACTTTAAATGCATTTGAACACCAATAAGCACACAGACACATCATATTTTAGGTACTGTATTGGCATTTATTTATTTATATTAAATTAAAAATATAATTTTGACAGATTCATGTAACAAAACTTTCGGGGGAGGAAAGGGGGAGCTGGGAAGAGCATCGAGTCAGCAGGAACCCAACCTCCTACTGCACTGCTCTCTGTGGTGCCTCTCGTCTCAACAAGAAAGAAAAAAACAAAAGACGAGAATCTGCTCTGACAAGCCATCAGTCAAAGCTCGGGGCGGCGAAATGAGCCGTCTGATCAATTATTCAATTTGTCAAAGTGGATAATACATAACGACACATTAATCTCACGGAGAAACACCATTAGGAGGGCAATTAACGGGAGCCACGTCGGAGCCGCGTCTCAGATGGAGACGTGGTCCAGGATGGGAGTCGTAAAGTCATATAGGTCAAACTTCTCAGAGTCACAGTGACCATATGGATGATTCCATGTCCTGTTTTTTCACTCAATCTGCACTGAAAAGTTTGATCAGTATGGCTTTGACTGAAGGAACGCTATATTAATTGAGTAAAAACTAGATGCACTGAGGCATGAGGGGAAAAAAATGTCACACCAAGGGGAAATAACCAGTATTGCAAGAGAGCTGCAGACTCCCTCCACAGCAATATTCTGTACAAAAGATAAAAATAAGGATGCAAGTGAGGTTATACCTGACAGAAAGAAGGAAACGAATCGACTTCTACCACTCTGAGCAAGGGCAGAGATTAAGGAACACAAGGTCCACCAAGCTGGACTAAATACACTCACAAGGATCACATCGGGGCGCTACGGAGAAAAAAAAAAAAAAAAAAAAAAAAAAAGAAAAAAATCCCCGCAAGCTCTACGAACAAAATAAGTGCTGCTCAAATTACAGATATATACAGAAATCAAATGGGAGTAACTGATCTCTCGCTCTCTCTCTCATACACACACACACACACACACACATACACGCACAGTGTGGTTAAACAAAGACCAAGTGAGATGCTGTTTAAAAAAAAAAAAAAAAAAAAAAGCAATCTGAACAGTCCAAAAGAGAATGCGTACCATCTATTTACAAATTCACCTGGCCAGTTCAACAATCTATAAAAATACTATTCACATTTTCTCAGTTAACAGTAGTAAAATCACGAGGAACGACCACTGCAAAGTGTATCTTGTAGCTCGGGAAGATGTCGCCTTCCCTTAACTGGTTGAATATAAAACGGAGGATGGATGTGTAAACTGTGCTTTGTCTTTCTTTCTCTCTCTCCCTCTCTCTCTCCCTCTCTCTCTCCCCCTCTCTCTCTCCACTTTCTGGTCACATAGACATGAGAGAAATAAATTACTGTAAATACGAAAGAGACAGTAAAAGATAAACCACCGCCCAAACACAAACCCTGTACTTTATGCCACTCCCTTATTAAAGTGTCAGTAGCACTGGTAGATATAAATTAGTACTTGTAATTACTTTCTTAACAACAGTGTGCTGAAATGTCCTGAAATCACATGGCCTTTCATTCCATATATATATATATATATATGACTATTTCATAACTGTGATTTAATTGCTGTCTTTCTGCTTGTCTGTATATCGTTATATCGTATATCAAACTGTATATCGTTTGATTATGTAGGTTTTTTTTTTCTTTTTTAGATATACATTCCATTTCAAGGCCAAGTGAAGTATTTGCAGGAATTGCAGGAAGAACTAGACAAGTAGTGTACCTACAGATATTAACTTCAAGCATTAAATTTTAAAAAAGTATGAAACCTTCACTAATATTTCAATACCATTTTCACATTATGTCAACCCTCCTTCTCCAAAAAAAAAAAAAACAAACAAACAAAAAAAAAAAACTCCAGATATTTACAAAAGGGTCACATTTCAAAAGGTTTGTTTGCACATTCATGTTAAAGAGAAATGAGGTTACTGAGATCTAAATGTTGATCCTTGTTTAGGTTTTTTTCACTGAGAGTATCTTTTCGTCCATTATATGTGTGGCAGTGTGGGAAAACCCTGGGATGTCTCTGGCTAAATTCTGGCAAACAGTGTTTTGACCAGTTTTCTGCCAGTAATATAGTTCAGCATCATTAAGTAATAAAAAATGGGTTGTTACTAGGTTCTATCCTTGCCTTGACGTCCTGCAAAGAGCCAGTTTAACAAAAAAGGTCAAAAAAGGTAAAAGGTCAGCCTGCCTAAAGTCAGCTAAAACCTTGCTAGCTAAGGGTGATTTCCTCACACACAGAATGATCAAGTTGGATGAATTTCTACTCTATCAAAATGGACATAAGCTTAATCAGTTTAATTTGTAATCAGAATCTGTCTGTTAAAATGTCTTCGATGCTTCTGAGCCATCGCATCATCGTCCATACAGAGAACGCGTACACACTCTGCACAGACAACAGCCGATAAAGTGTTTCAATGACCTAATAAAAGACATTATTAACAAGAAATCTGCTCAACATTTACTCAAGAAATGAATGAATGAATCAGGTGTGATGAGATTGATACTGATGTAGATGATGTTGATTATCAAAGTCAGAACCCATTTCACACAATTTTACAACTCTTTAAAATTTGGCAGTAATGTTGTGCTTCCATAAGAAGATTAGATTATGAATATAGAGGTATGTGAGGTGTCTTTCAGTGGAACTGGAATGAAACCTTTCTCCTGTTTCACTTTTTGGGGTAAGAATACTTTAAAATTATATATATATATATATAGATAGATAGATAGATTATAAAGTATTATATATATGTGTATATATTGATATATATGCATATTAGACACGAGTGTCAGTTTTAGTAGAAAATGTTAAAAATTGATTAAGTGAATGGTTTTCCCAGGCCGCCACACAAACGTTCTTCAATTTTGAGTCTCCTAACTTCAAGGTTATCACAGATGTTTGTTTCACCTTCAGTGTTTTGGTCTAGACATTATTTTATTAGCTGCTTGTTAGTTTAAGATGGGCTCTGTCCCAGTGTTTGCTACATCTACACACAGGTTTCTCCAAGGACTCCCTCCTCCATAGCTGCTATACATGTGATACATGCTTTCAAAAGCATGACAAACCTTTTGACACTTTTGCGAAATGTGACACGTGGAAAAAAAAAAGTGATTATTTATGGTTTTTACTGTATGCCCATAACTATCATAAATAACTAAGGAAACATTAACCTCTCTGCGATCACGTCACAGAACAACATTCTCTCTTACACAGTTATTCGATCATATATGCTTGAATCACATTTGCCTTGAAAATCTTACTAACTATACCTTTAATGTTAGCATATGTGCAGAAATAGCGTCTTCATCCAGCTGAGAAGTTCCCCTCACATCCCATTCATTAGAAGATTTCCCTCTCACCTCAGTTTAGTTGTTTAACAGTAATTATGCACATAACTAGAGTAGTCATCTGGCCTTGGTTCAGCTTGGCACTTAGTCCATAGTCACTACATTAAGCTATTGCCAAGAGCTAAAATAAAACTGATTCATGTATCAAATTGTTCCTACAAAGGCAATTTATATCTCTTTTAGATGTTAATAGGAACATCGTAGAATAATTTAACAATAACTTAATTTGACCTATTCCATATACCTTTGGGATATGTGGTGAAGCAGTTTGGTGTTCCTTTTCATTGTTTTCAGCCGGAGACCACTTGAAAAGTAATTACTTTGTTTAAAGCAAACAATACTTAATAAAAAAAAAAAATCTGGTACAGTATGCAATTAGTGCCAATTTCACTTTCAGTATAGGGACAAACCAGAAATGGACACACCTATACAGAAAAACCCTCCAACTATATCATCAGTGTATTAAGCCTAGGCTGGTATTGGAGAAATATCAATAGAACCCCTCTGAAAACAAATTTTGTCTTGAACTACAGTTAATCTGTGGGTACAAAACATAGGTACCAGATCTTAACCCTTTATATAATATATATATATATATATATATATATATATATATATATATATTTAAAAAATTGTAGCCAAACCACATAGCACAACACACACGTGCAGGCTGGCTTTCCTCTACGAATATGACAAATGAGGAATCAAATGAATGAGTCAAATATTTATCAGTCTTAGCGGTTGGAAAAAGAGACATTATTTGACAGTGCCAGACCATTAAGTGCTTTTAAAACCTACATAAGAGACAAGTGGAGTCTCTCCGTTAGCAGCAAAACATAATGCCTGGCAGTGTTCAAAACTACACACAATCCTGGCCTTGGACACTTGGCCAACATGATCTCTCTCACTGTGTGACATTTTTCAATTTGTTCTCCAATATTATGACAAACATATATCTTATAATACAAACCTATAAAGTTGCAGGAAGTACAACTTTAGTTTTCGTGTTTCGAGCTGATGACAGTCCAAAGGGAGAAGGCCAATACCAAGAACACAAGTCTCTGCCTCAAATGTTGAATATTAGTTTTTGTTTCCACTTGGCACAATGATTTTTTCTGCCACTTGTTCCTCCTCATGCTCCTCTGCTTCAGTATTAATTGTGCCAGCTCAAGCGTTTCCTATTGACAACGAGTCCCAGTGTGCCACTTGCTGCCCCTCCTTTGATGGACTATCACAATTTCATATCACTCCTCAACAAAAGGTCAATATTGGTCAAGAGGCCTGTATCGCCTGTATTCTGTATATGCCTTGGTTATTATTATCAGGCATTTAAGATAGATCCCGTTTGTGCAGTCTATATAGTCCTTTTTTATTACCTCTGTGTGTGCAGTCCATTATCACAACTGGTGCTTTGCTGTGTGACAACTGTTGCTGTGTGATGGTGAAAAAAAAAAATCAATGCTGGATGGACAAGAAAAAAAAAAAATACTACAGCAGACTATTGAACGCATCTTCTTTTATGAACAATAGTCTTTACAGTAGCCATAAGTTCCTCTCTGTATCGGCCATATGGAGTGCCATGCTGAAACTCAACATTTTTGGCTTTTTGTATGTGCATGTGTGTTTGAGACAGTTGGACACATGGGGTTTGTACTGGCACTTTATGGTCCCAACATTAGGTCATTGGATCTTTAGGGTGATGTAATTCTACTATCATTTATTTAAAAAAGAAAGGCAGTGACTATAGGGACTACATGGTACTATGAAGATGAGAGATGACACTGTCCCAAACACCTCTCGAAGGACTTTTTAAGTGTTTCGCATGTGGTAAATGATGAAAATGGAGCTGTAGCAAAGGGTATATATCACCATCTGGAATGCCATTGTGATATCTATCTAACAAATTAGGGGAATAATTACTAGGGTAATAGCAGTGCAGAAAAAGGGCCCACATAGACAGACTTGGTGCTTGGTGCTGTTTTGTCTTGACGTCTTTAAAAATGTCCACAGTGTGGCAGTAGATTGGTAGTCAAAGACCTTTTTATAAATGTTTACTTGCCTACCAGTTCTCGATTATGTCTCCAAACCAATTCCAGTATGATGCAAATAGAGGATCTAGCATTGCAGAGGAAAGGTATCTCTTTTGCCAAGGGAATACGAAGTCCATGTGCCAACGACATCATGGCCAGTATCTGTGATAGTGGGATGTAGAGGGGTAAAACAAGGAGGAAGGTTGACTGACATGGTTGTCTTTCATCTGTCTTGTTTAGAGAAACACCATCTGGATGCTAATTAAGCATGAAATACAGTCAGGAGTAGAGGAGAGGAGGGGAAGGGAGGAGAACTAGTACTGGTGTAAGATCCAGGGTGAGAAGAAAACATGAATGTCTTCTTCCTCCTATTCTCCCTCTCCTTCCACTCTCTATCTTTCTTTTGCCTCCCTGGTGCTACACCACTGTGTTCCTCTGCCGGTAGGGTGGCGGTGGGAGCACGGTGCCTGTTTTCAGGGCGTACTCTGTCAGGTACTCCTGGTTTTCGGCTACAGCAGGCCGGATGCGGCCATTCTGCCTGTAGAAGAAGCGTGTGCTGCAGTCCTGCAAGACCTCTGGCCCATGTAGTGTTGCCTTGGGTGGAAGACTGTGCTGCCAGTATTCAGGGTTGTCAAAGGTCTTTTTGGGCTTTTTGTCCGCTACAACAGTGCCAGAGTGAGCTGGGTGGAGGGTATGTGACGCGTGGAGGGTGTGGCCTGAAAGGGAAGGATGGAGCGTGTGGCCTGAAAGGGTGGGTATACCGGACTGAGTGGAGTAAATGGGCTGTGCCGGGATATGGCCATGCCCTGAAGGAGCACTGTGTGATGGGTGACCCTTTTGGGCAACATTTTGGCCACTGGCAGTACCAGGGTTGCCCGATGCCACTGTTGCATGAGCCACAGGGATGCCGTTCTTACGTAAGACCTCCTGATTCTTCTCTCCAGAGTTGTGGAAGGTGTTGAGATAGAGTGGATCGTTGACATATTCATCCTCCATCTTGGTTTGGCCATTGGAGCTGGAATGGTGGCCCTGGTCTAGATTATGGACTTCTCCATTTCTGCGGCGGGTCACAAAAGGGTTCTCCTCCACAGGGTTCAGATAATCTACCAGAATAAAAGTGTAGAGGAGAGAACAAAAGACAAGAGAGGATTCCAGTAAAAGATATTCCAAAAGTTAGAGTGATATCTAACACTGATCTCTCACAGATTCCCCTCCCACACACTGCCTAATGTTTATGCTGTGGGCTTCATATCTGATCTTTATGACATCAGTCCCAGTCGTAAGCAATGCATTACTGAACTAGGGAACCTCTCTCCTGCTTTCCAAAATTAACTTGAACTGAATAAAAAGCAAGACACTTGACATTAATACCTATGAAGAAAAGGCAAAGATAGCACATATCATTGGCTATGCATTGTATTCATTGTAGAATAATATTTTATAGATATTATGTTGATGCACAAAACATAAGGGGGAGTCTAAGACAAGATTGACATGATTGATTCTGGAAAATGTGTATTACGAAGCTAAAGTACCTTTCTTCTAATTGAATAATTGAACTGAATAATAAGAGACACTCAAAAAAAGGACACTTAAGTTAGGTATGCCTTATAGGTAACAGGAAAAGCGGCTGGGAAAAGGGGCGGAGCAGAGCAGCTCTGCTTTAGCTAAGGGCAAAGCTAATTTCCAGGCTAGAAAATACATAGACAGGAGTCTGAATCACAGCAGATATTGAAGTTATATTGGATATTAAGTGACAAGTCTAGAAACATTTCAATCTCAAGACTCTTCTCTCATACTCTATACTATAACTGTAGCCCTGTCTTGGTCTCACCATGGTAGATTTATAAGACTTCATACAGGTTACAGAAAGCTAAGGTTAGTAGGAGAGCATGAGGTGATTTTGTACCTGTGGGTTTCTTCTCCTTCTTAGTAGTCATGTATCCATCCTGGTCTTTTTCTGCTCTGGCTGCTCGTTCACTCAGTAGAAGTGTGGGCTCTGTGCTGTAGCGCTGAGCACTACTTTCCTCTCCGGTCCTGACCCGGGGAGATGCTTGTTTTCTCAGGGTGCCATTACAACGTGGGTCTTCGGTGACTCCTGCTGCACCCTGCTGAGGCTCTTGAGAGGAGCAGGATGGTGATATAGAGGACACAGCTACCACTCGTGGTATAGTGGCCATCATCGCCTCCATACCAAAACTGCCATCCTGATAGGCAAACTGATTCTGCAGAGGCAAGAAAATATTTTACTTACAAATTTTTAGTATGTTTAATGAGAAGGGCCTCTGCTTCTACATATCTTGATTGCTTCTACAATGGTGGTGTGGTAAAATTGTGTAATTGTTTTACATTAAATAGAGTTGGTGCACTAAGCAGTTATTATGGAATATTGGGGTAGTGGACCTCATACAGAGATCAGTTTGAGTTTTAGACCCAGTTCCCTCAATGACTTTCAATCCTCATGTCCCAAATCATCTAATACTCTCATTATTTATCCCTTACTAAATCATGGAATTCCATCTTTTCCCTTTCATATCCCTAAGTCTATAATACTTCTGTGTAGTGCTTAATGGCTAATTTCTCAAATTTGGCATTAATCACTGAGTGTAAGAGCTGTGATGGGAATTCTGGTTCCTTTAGTGAGTCATATTATAATAAAGGTTTATTCTTTCAGCTCCCAAATCACTCACTACCAATTACTTGGGCATGTTTTCAATATTACTTCCAGTGTTTGTTCTCTTTTCTTTACTATGGCTGAAATTGTTTAATGAAATCTTACTCGATGTCCTAATTAATAAAATAACATCACATTGTATTACATTTTCTAAAATATATTTCAATAATTAATTGTATAAATCAGCAAGGCACTGAAAGTTATTGTGCCTTGTTGTGTGTGGGCTTTATTTCATTTGCTTGGTTTCCTTGGACATATCTGAGCAGTTACTGGAGATGAATGAATGAATGAATGAATGAACGAGTAATGACATACAGCTAAAGCTTACTTCTACAAAACCGTAAGAATATAATGGCTCGATTATGTAGAAAGACCATTTTGCTTAACTGAAAGCACCGCGCTGGTGTTTAACCTGTTCATATGCATATGAATTTGCTTGCATAATTTCATCAGGGCAATCCACAGTAAGTATTATAATGCAAAATTAGCAAATAGAAGTTTGTAAAACATCTGTGAGATGAGCAAATTGCAATTCATGACAGTGGGCTACTTGTATCTTTTAATTTACCATTAAGTAATTTCACTGATAAAGGAAGAAAATGAATTCCCATAATAAGGCATTGTCAGTAGTATAATTAATATCTGTTTCTGAATATACTACAGCTTGGACCTGGATATAAAAAGCAACTTTCAAGGCACTAAGAATTTGCCTGGGCTGCGTTTGACTTAATATTCTGATCCGCTTTGTGCATTTCAGCTCCGTTTTGTTCTCCCTGAGCAGAGTTTAGTCAGCGAACTCTGGCAGAAAGACGTCTGTCATGTTCCACAGAGGCTCCGGAGGATTGATATCTCTCATTGATATTCATTGTGCTTCGCTTTGCCTTCTATTCCATCCAGAGAAAAACAAAACAGCCAGTATAATATAAAATGGTGCCTGTGTAAAGACAATGGAAGGAATGAAAGGGGCCTCTGGCCTTTAGGTTTACGAGAGCTAACATAAACCTACTCACCCCATACAGACATATAGTTTATCTGTTGGGAAGCTTTATAAGGCAGTGTGTGTTTTTGTGAGAGTGTGGGTTTCAAAAGTCTTGAACATATTGACATTATAAAATATGCACACAGTCTTTTCAGTCAATGTTAGGAGAATGTAGTCAAAATTCTTACTATTTTATACTTTGAATGGCTAGTTTTTTTTTTGTAGCTATACCCTTCTAGTATTTAATAAGTTCACAAATCCATACATATCCACATTATATGCTTTAGAGATGGAATAGCTATAGAAAAACGTGTTATTTCGCTGTTCTTGTCAGCATCTGTGTTTTATTAGCCTCCTTTGAAGTAAAATGTCTTGTTTTGGCATATGGTTATGTATCCCGTGCAAGCAATAACTCTAAAGCTCCAACACTGTTGTCTTTCCTTGGCATCCTTGCAGCAGGTCTTAAGTGTCCGCTGCTTTTTTTTAAGTATTTCTGTCAAGTCTTGTTTCTAATAATTGCAATCATATTTTAGGCATACAAATATTTGTTAATGGTTCCATTAACAAGTCGCTCGGTTACTTTGCCAGTATGATTTGGGTCATTGCCTTGGTGCGTAATGAAACAATCAAGCTGGAGCCATTTTGTTTTTAGTGTACAAGCTGTTTAGGGAAATCAATTCAATTCAATTTTATTTGTATAGTGCTTCTAACAATGGACATTGTCACAAAGCAGAAATAAATGCATTCAAATTAAATTAAACCAAAATTAATTTGTAAATGTGTGAATTTATCCCTAATGATCAAGCCAGAGGCGACGGTGGAGAGGAAAAACTCCCTGAGACGATATGAGGAAGAAACCTTGAGAGGAACCAGACTCAAAAGGGAACCCAGGTTCATCTAGGTGCTAACAGACAGTGTGATTATAAATAAATCCCTTCTATAATTGTGTACTATATGGACAAATAGTGCAATTGGGAAACCAGTAAATTTATCACAGTTTTCACAAGAAGTCCAGTTGGTTAAAATCTATCCACTGTCCACTGATGGAGTCCTGAGTACAAAGCTGCTCATGGCAACCGCAGTCCCAAGCCATTACAGTACAACTCCCCATATGAGATCCCCAAGCCATCTCCACAGCCCCTTAGTGAAATCAAACCTTTCCTAAATCTTTAACCAATGAATCTGTTCTACCTGCTCATTTCATACACAGACTATGTGGCTCATAAACTCACAATACTGGCACTTTTGTTCTTTGGTATTTTCCACATCAGGTTACACTACCCTCTACAGACATTCCTATATTCCTCTCCAATCCACAAGAGCCTTGAAGTAGATGTGCTGGCACCATGGTAGACTCAAGACCCACTGGAGAGATTATACAGTATCTCACAGTTGGCTAAATTGCATCCTGCTTTAATTTAAAATGTGAAAAATAAAAAAAAAATGTCTTATGCATTACTGAGACACTTTGTAATTTAAAATGTCAAAGCCAGATTAGCTGTAGTCAACAACAATTTATTTCTTCTCATCCTTAGCTTTGCACCAGCCATTGATTGCTTTCTCCTCTGCCCTAATTCTTGAATTCATCCATGCACAATTTATGAACTATATTTTTGATTTATAGTTTTTCTTTCAGCGCACACTTCTCAACTCGTCATGCTTTGTCTATTCTTACTGAACGGTCATGCTTGTTTGGGCTGAAGACAGACAGTGAAGGCAAAAGATTGATGCTGTTCAACACTTGCGGCATGTATTTACAAAATGATTTCAACCAAACACAGAACTTTGACACCATCCTAGACGAATTTCTCCCAACATATGATAATATGGGTACATCCCCCTCCCCCCATTTATTCATGTACATCAAGTCGCAGATTATTGAAATGAATAAATTTAGTGGCTAGAAACCTGAAAAATACCATAACACCTTTAGGAATGGCCACATCCACATTCATGACACATGCATCAACCTATATCCCCGCCACATTTTTTTGACATCAGTACTGTTAAGAGTTAATAAACCGATGACGTAGGGGTGCAGAGCAAACACTCAGCTGCCACTCTCTGCCTATGAGCAAACATCCCCTTTCGCTTGAGTGAGGACCCTGCTATTTACACAGCCTGGCCCTTGTAATGAAAGTGCCACCAGTGATGCATCCTGGGAAATGGCGTGGGGAGTACATCTCCTCTGAGAGACAGAATGGCCCTTTACCCACTACGGTTAAAAGGCAGCTATCGATATCTGCTCAAGTGTGATTGCTTTCACAAGCCAAAAAGGTCACCTTGAGCAAATATTATTTGTTTTTCATCTTATGCTGACTTTTAATAGCTGTGGTCACTTTGGAAAGTAAGTTTCATTAGATAACCTTGCAGTCAATCATACCAGATCTCAAACACAATCTTCAAAAGGAGCAATTTATTCTTATATCAAAGAATTCAAAAAAAGGCTACAAGACTTTTTGCTCTATTACAAATATGAACAACAAGGTAGTCACTTCATAATCATATCAAACATGCTTTGATATGGCAGTGAAAAAAATGTGAATTAAGAACTCCTTGATCATTTTTATTATTGTTCTTTTTTTTAATGAGTTTTACACTTTTTCTATAGATTTAATGATGGGATTCATGGATTTGTATTCTACTCTCAGGTTTCTTTTATTAAAATAATGAAATAAGTCATGAGTTTTTCTTATTCTCAAAGAATATCTGAATACTCAAACAAACAAAAAATATGCGAAAGCAAAAATAATTCGTAGTTGAAGATATAAATGTGATATTCATTAAGAAGACTGAATTAGTTAGAGAATGAGCAAGTGTCTAAGGGACAAGGGAATTTCTAGACTCCATGTATTACCTGACAACAGAATATTCAGTATCCGGATCTGTAAAAAAAAAGGCCTTTAAATGCTTTTCCAGATTTCCAGATCTGCACAAGAACCAAGGTGTACTCAAAGCCTTTCCTTGGACTTCTACTTTAAGTCTTTCCCCAAAACTGATGAGAGTTTCATAAGTATTCACTTTGTAGTGTTACAAGCTACAACTGAAATGGACCTAATTGCCACTATATGTCATGAATCTACAGTCCCTGGGCTCAAACCAAGTGTAGTCATGCAGAGCTGTTAACTATTTAAACAATCAATCTAACAGGACACACCCAGGCAACAAGAAAGCTGTCAGTCACATGTCCCAATATTTTTTGATCACTTGAAATGTGGGTGGGTTCACATGTGCTCTGAGAACACCATGCCCCAGAGTGAAGCATGGTGGTGGTAGCATTATGTTGTGTGGATGTTTTTCGTCAGCGGGGACTGTGAAACTTGTCAGTGTTGAGAGCAGGATGGATAAAGCCAAATACAGGGCAATCCTAGAAGAACAAACAGCTCACGTCTCCAAGAAACTGGTATGGAGGTTCCCTCTCCAACAGGACAACAACCCTAAGCACACTTCCAAAGCTACACGGGAGTGGGGCAAACTCATGAAACTGAACGTGTTAGAATGGCCCAGTCAAAGACAAGACCGCAATCTGATTGAGAATCTATGATAACACTTCAAAATTGCTGTTCATCAGTGGTCTCCATCCAATGTGACACAGCAATTCTGACAAGAGAAGAATGGGCAAAAATATCAGGCTCCAGATGTGCAAAGCTGATAGTGACATATATCAGAAGATCTGCAGCTGTAATTGTAGCCAAAGTTGATTCTACCAATTATTGGCCAAGGGGGTGAATTTTGCATATTTAGATATATTGTGTAAATCAAATGTTAAAAATCCCATTGAAGTCCATTTTGATTCCAGCTTGTAACACTACGAAGTGTGGAAAAGTTCAAGGGAGATGTATTCTTATGCAAGGCATTGTAAATAGCAAAAGTAACCAAGCATATGTGGGATCAATAAATCCTTATTCAATTTTATTAAATAAGTATACATCCACCATGTTCAAAACTCAATCCAGGCCATTTCTCTAGTAGTTATGCAGCAACTTCATTGAAATATTATAGAAGTACACAGAAAGCATGACAGCTAAATGTGCATTAAAATGCAAAAGACCTTCCAAGTCATGCATAAGTTTTGCTAAATGATCCAAAACCTGAATGTTGGCTGAAGAAGAGAAAATGACAAGAGGGAGAGAGAATGTGTTAGCATGTCTGACCTCTTGTCCTTCTCTGCTTCAGTAAGAAAAAGTGAGAGATTTAAATGTTGGAGAACACTCTGTGTGCACTTTCCCTCTGAAGGGTGCTACAAGAAAGACATGATTGATTGTCTCCAAATTTGTCATGGAAGGAGAACTCCGACGTGCTACTGAAGGAGGCCAATCGGAGGTTATTGGACAGAATAATGAGGGCTGATGGGTGATAGAAATGGGAAAAGATACACTCCTGAAATCAATGTTAAAATGTCTGTTTGTCTCAGTTGCACAGTTAATTGCAATTTTTGTAGAATTTACTGCTAAAGTACTCAACGACAGAGTTGCACAGGCAGAGGATTGTGGGGATTTTTGGTGCTAATATAAGGCTAGAAGCTCAAGTGCATCTCAGTGGTGTATCTCAGTAGCTTCTGCTTCACCACCCACTGCTGCACCCTAGCAGTGTAGTGTGTAAAACTCACTCGGTTGGAGTCGAGGCGTGAGCGAGTGGTGTAGGTAAGAGGGGGGATGTTGAAGGTGTGAGGCACCAGGTACTCCTCAGCATCCATCAGGTCCTCAAGCTCCTCCTCATCCAGCAGACTTTGGAAAAACTTACTGTCATTGGGGCTGGGCAGCTTCATCCGGTCATCACCCTGAGAAACATGAGCGTTATCATCAAAGCCGGACGGTTTTGTAATCCTGACACAATGTGTGATAAGATCTGTATATTGTAACACTGAATAGTGCTATGTGTTATGTGTCCATATCGTGCATCTCTAATCATTGTTAGCAGCAGAAGCAGCAATATCATTTAGCAACACTGCAAATCTGAATTATTATTATTATTAACAGTATTTTATTGACATTAACAAACCATTTCATTTCAATATTTGTAGACCATCACTAATGTTAACATCGTTATTGCTTTACTTATTGATATACTGCATTCAGTAGTGAGTTCCATGAGTATAAACAAGTCAGCCAACAATAACCATCAACATGTCTGTAATGGTTACATTACATTACGGCTAGCATAAATATACGTTAGTGCACACACATTTAGCTAGCATGCAAACAAGTGTCAATAAATAGGTGAGGTAAGTTCATATGTTACTTTTTTAGCATCGTTTATGGCTTATTAATGTTATATAATACAGAAATGTTTACAATAAGGGTATATATTGGCTGTTTATTGTTATTTGTATTGGAGAATTTCCTTGTGTCAAACACAATGACAATAAAACTTTGAATCTTCAATTCAATTCAATTTTATTTGTATAGCGCTTTTAACAATGGACATTGTCACAAAGCAGCTTTACAGAAATAAATGGATTCACAAAAATATATTGTAAATATTTAAATTTATCACTGTGAATTTATCCCTAATGAGCAAGCCAGTGGCTACGGTGGCAAGGAAAAACTCCCCGAGATGATATGAGGAAGAAACCTTGAGAGGAACCAGGCTCAAAAGGGAACCCATCCTCATCTGGGTGCAACGGATAGTGCAATTATAAATAAATCCCTTCTATTGTGTACTATATGGACAAATAGTGCAATTGTGCAACCAATAAATTCATCACAGTATTTGCAAGAGGTCCGGCTGGTTAAAATCTATCCACTGTCCACTGATGGAGTCCTGAGTACGAAGCTGCTCGTGGCAACTGCAGCCCCAAAGCCACTACAGCAATCGCAAGAATCTTGAATCTACCTTATTATAGGGAGTTATCAAATAATGTTTTAAATATTATTTTTTTTAATAAACAACCAATTAAGCAAGCAAAGAAAGAAAGAAAGGAAGAACAAGTCGATTCTTGAATTGTTTTCTTGGTAATCATGTGACAAATGATAAAAAGAACCTTACTGAATCTCTTTATCTTCTTCTGGCCCTTTGACCTTTGCCATATTTTTAGATTTTACAGCAGTATATTCTGAATACCCGATATCTCTTCTCTTAATATCAGTTATTTGGAACATAACTTGTATTTGTGGAAACAGACACACCAAATATTCCTGGGGATTATCCTGAGATCAGATGAGATTGGACATGTGGAAAGAGATGAAGGAAATCGAACAACACCTAACATCATGTCTCTGTTTCAGATTTATAAAAGCAGTCTATTTTAACACCTTGTGCTTCACCTGGTAATGAGCTTAACCTCATGTGTGTAATATAAATATTACAGAAATTGTTGCACTTTTAGTAAAGTCTTATTTAAAATACAATATTAAGTTTAGTCAGAGAGTAAATTTTGCAGTATGGTTATGTTTTACCTGGATGACGAGGGTAGCGCTGGGGGTCTCGGGCCATTCTGCAGAACTCCGCTGCTAGCTCCTTAAACTTCGGTCTGCTGTCCGCGTCAATCATCCAGCCTGAAGCCAAAACACACAACACAGGTTTCTGTTCGAGTCGATCTGGAGAACCTCACACTGCACTGCATACTGTGGCTTTTTTTTCTCCACCTTTTCCCCTTCATCCTTCAGTTTCTCCCTGTATGATGATCCTGTACTATGTACCTACCACTGGAGGGCAAACACTACTAGGAGGTTTACAAATTTCACTTCAGCTCAATACTGACTGAAAAACAACCAAACAAAAACTTCAGTAAAGATTTCTATTCAATCTCATTGTTTAAAAATGTTAAAAACTCTCTGACCTCACCTTAAGAATTACGGATATAAATTATAGAAGTAAGAAATTCTGCCTTGTTGCACCTCTGTATTGTGACTCTATGTATGAAAGTATTGCATTTTAAACACTTGATGAAAGAATTAGCTAATTTCATAGATATGTGTCACTAAATCTTCCTCTAAGACTGCATTCAGATTGCAAAGTAAAATACCATATGTCTTAAACTAATACTGCGTGAAGTTTTGTTTTTTTGCTTATGCTATTAGGTTCAGAAGTACACATTGTTCCAAAAAAAGTCCCAGATACAAGGCCACATTAAAATTTAATGTTAACGACCCAAAAAAAGTGCACTAGATTTGACTTTGAGACTGGTAAAAATCATTACGGCTCCTACCCGGCAGGAAAAGTTGCATTAAAATGAACACTGTTATTAAACACTATCACTTCTCTTAATGCAGAATGTGGTCATGCAGCATATTTTTATGGAGCCTGGCAATGGTGTGTGACGGATGTGGGGATGTGAGAGACATAAACTGAGAGGTAGAGGTTACTGTGATGACCTTAGTAGTGTGTGATGTGTAAGCAAGTACTCACACTTGTGTGTTTGAGTGTGTGTCCATACAAACACTTACTTTACATACATATATGAAGCATGTTGCTTGCACAGCTGATTAAGAGCTTTTGTCTGAAGCATCCTGTTTCTCTAGAAAATGTGTGTATTTTGCTTAACTTTTACTACATCTACTATAATCGCATACATACGCTACGGGTACTCCATGGATTCTTCTTCAGATATAGGTCACATTGGTGTCATGTGATTACTTCATCTAGTGTGCATGTGTGAGACAATATTATTAACCGTTCAGCACTGATTTAAATGAAATACTGTATATGGTGGTAAAAAAGCCACTAAATGATAAAAAGCTGAAGTGAGGAAAAAATCTTGTTTTTAATTTAATAATAAGTGATAACTGTGTAGCATTAAGTGTAATAAATGCTATAGCATAGACATATTGTATAGTGCAATAGAAATATAGTACATTCCATTTATATAAAATGAATTATTAAAAGACTGCTTCTACTCCATTATTCATTTCTCATTTGTTTGTGTGTTCCTGGGATTTTTTCCTCAGCAAGCTGTTTAAGCATTAATGACTTTGGAAGTAGCTGAAAGATCCGAAGACGTCCAACACCGTGCAGTGATGAAGGACAGCAGAGTAAAGAAAAGAAGTGAGTAAAAGTGTGCGTACATTTCACCATGACCATGTAGACGTCGATGGTGCAGATGGGCGGCTGAGGGAGTCGTTCGCCTTTCTCCAGCAGGTCAGGAATCTCGCGCGTGGGAATTCCGTCATACGGCTTTCCTCCGAACGTCATCAGCTCCCAAATAGTCACTCCTGGGGAAAAAAAAAAAAAACAGAAATGCAAAACTGATAAGACACAAATGTGAGAACAGAGAACTACAGATAAACACCCAGTAGCTGGAAATTACTGCTCTTATTGATTGATTGATTGATTGACGGATTGATGGATTTGTAGCTTTAAATTCAATTCAATTTACTTTTATATCACTTTTAACAATGGTCATTGTCGCAAAGCAGCTTTACAGAAATATATTAATTCCAGATATAAATTTTAAATTTATAAGTTTATCCCTAATGAGCAAGCCAGAGTTGATCGTGGCAAGGAAAAACTCCCTGAGACATTTTGAGGAAGAAACCTTGAGAGGAACCAGACTCAAAAGGAAACCCCTCCTCTTCTGGGTGACTGGGAGTGCGATTATAAAAATTGGTAAATGATTTGGGGCTTTAAAATTCAGCAGCTGTGGTGTGTAGCTTAGCTACCCTGGCCTCTTGTTTTCACCTAAAACATGATACTATACTCATTTTAATTTAAGATCAGGTTCTTATTTAGGTATATAAGGTTGAGCACATGCTATAATATGTCTCCTGGAGTTTACGGTACAGCTCTTCAGCTGTACCTGATAAAGTCACAACTCATCAGGCTGTAAAAAGGCTGTAAAAAATGCGACTCAACTCAAATAAATTAGAAATATGATACAAGTGTACAGTATTACTAAATAAAAATTACTACGTACAGCCCAACCCCAGCATATTTTTTCCTGCTATGCCCTCATGGCCTACTGTTATTTATTTGCTGGTAGAAGATGAAGAGATATAGAGATGCGTATTTTGGTCATTCATTCCTTATTTATTCCTGCAGCTCAGATACTTGACAGATAAAATGAGTGAGTCTGTTAATTCCTGGGAGCTAAATACAACTTAATCCCAGGAATTAAACAAATAAAAACAACTAAATCCTGTTATATTTGTGCCCTCAGTAAAACTTTTGGATGTTTTATAACACATTGTACTGCCTCTCTCATGACTTTGTTTTTGCTCTGTGTTTAAATGAGGTGATGGAGTAGGAATGAATATGTTCCTCTCTCTGGATGAGCCAACATCACAGTCCTTTACTCATGTCTAAGGCCAACCTCCAACTGTTTTCTAAAATGCACTAGTAACAGAATGATTGCCATATTGATGCCATATTATATGATACCATATTACAGGTCAAAGAAGATGGATTTGCAATAAGTTCTCTTGGAAGAAGTAGTATGCATCCATTTAAAAGCAGCTGCACAATGTAAAGATTTAAAGTTTACAACTGGCTTCATGGATGTGTTGTGTATCGCCTTTCGACGTTCATTTGTTTTGACTTGTTTACTCTGTACACATATCAGGACTGCAGATGATGACACCACATGTTTAAGATACTTACCGTAACTCCAGACATCACTCTGGTGAGTGAACTTCCTGTAGTGGATACACTCCAAGGCCATCCATTTAATAGGCATCTGGAAAGTAATGGTTTCCATATTTAGGGAAATGACAAGGATAAAACACAGCATTATGGGTACTTAGTAATGGGCTTTCCACCCACATGATTCTTATGTGACTTGACTTTGCTGAGAAGGAAAAAAATTCTCCTGACTCAATTTGTATTAAAATTTTTGAAGGTCAAACTTAGGCCCTGGGTTTGAATTCATACCTTTTCTTACACCTTCATTTGTGTAAAATTAAACAAAACCCAGCCATATTGAATGTTTGAATTCAGTCAAACAATTCAGTCATATTGAATTGTTGAGATCAGGTTTCCATGGCAATCTTTATAGTGCTAAAACATTAGCTAGCTAACACTGCATGCTGCAAGTCATGCATCATATGTGGCATACTACTATAACATATCTTATTATTTATCACCATTTTAATAGCCATTTGGCTTAATATCTTTTTACTTTGGTTTGGTGGAAACCCAGAGAAACCCATAACATCTATCTATCTATCTATCTATCTATCTATCTATCTATCTATCTATCTATCTATCATAAAACAGAATACTGGTCCAATTGAAAAAGCAGAAAATCTAATCAAAATAAACATGCGGTGGTTTACTTATTGTAATATTGTATGAACCTATAATCCAGAGACACTGCAAGCCAAATATCCTGTTAATCCTTGATGTTCACGCATCTCTGTTCTCTTACTCAAACCTTTAACTTGAACACAGAGCTAAACAGAGCTGTTAAAGCCAGACTTCCTTTTTAAAATGGGAAACATGTTGTACTTGTCTGCATCAGTTCAGCTTTCGAATAGGTTTAAAGCATCTCCCTCAAGAGAGTGCAAACATGTAGGGCTCCACATTACAGCTGGTTAGAGCTAAATGGAAAGGTTTGATTCACTTTGAGGCAGAATTGATTGTTACATAGGGGAGTGAAGAGGCAAGCAGTTCCCATTTATATGAGAACAGCATGGTGCAGTCGCACCCACTCCAACAATCATTTGGCCAATGTAGGGTTCAGGAAAGGACATGGGCAAGTTTGCAGTGTTTGACTCTGGGATTTGGAATGAGAAAGTGAGACAGGAAGAGAATAACAGAGGGAGTCGAGAAGTGCAGAGCAAGTGTTTGAATATGGATAAGAGGAATGCGGGCTCTTGTGGGACAGCTAATTTACAAGTTGATTATGTAGCGAGCGCTGTAAATTAACCTGTCATACCAGCCGGTGTTTCTAAAACCAAGAGACCATCAAGGGATGCATATTAAGCATGCCGCATCTCTCGATTACTTCCAAACAACATCGGATTAACTTGTTTTGCTGTCAGACACAGAGCACACCTGCTAACTCCCGAGTCGCAGAGGAGCCAAATTGGAAACAACACATGCACCGACAAACCAGGAGGACGCTGCAAGACGCACTGACCTTCCCCCCATCTGCGTTATATTCCTTTTCATCTGCGTCCAGCAGCCTCGCCAACCCGAAGTCTGTGATCTTGATGTGGTTGGGGGATTTGACCAGCACATTCCTGGCTGCCAGGTCTCGGTGCACCAGCCTCCGCTCTTCCAGATACATCATGCCCTGTGAAGGTGAAGGACACACAGCAAACTGTCAGATAGGGCTTAAATTACAGGAAATAGTAAAGGACACTAAAATCATGGAAAGGCACTCAATGTAAAACCCAACCCTTTACTGTCAAGAGGTTCTGACCAATCAGACCCGAGAATTCAAACAGTACTGTGGGATGAATGAAAATAAAGTTGACTCTTTAACAACAGGATAACTGCCAATGGATTTTTTATTTTTGTCTCCTGCACTGTGATTGGCTCGTACTTCTCCCTCACAAGGAGTCATTGTAATAGGAACCGGAGCAAGCATCAGTATTTTCTCCCTACCCATATTCCAACGAATCTCGATATACTTGATTTACCCGAATATGGCTTCTAAACCATTAAATCTTCAGACTGCTTGTGAATAACAAATCCTAGCGCACTACCTGGAAATATCTGAAGTCCAAGAGTAGATTAAATTTGTTGGAAAACCCGATGAAATCTATAAGAAGATAGCAAGCTTCCTTGCAACTCCTCATTTCTATTGTTTATTGATGGATTGCTAGTCTACATATTAGCTACATACCACCACCTCCACCAGGGGTGTCCAGTCTTATCCGGAATGGGCCAAAATGAAAACCTGTGGGTGCAGGATTTCATTCCAACCAAGCAGGAGCTGCACCTGATTCCACCTGTTTAATCACTTCAACTTGGCTTTCAATGCACTATCAACTGGGGCTCCTGCTTGGCTGCAATTAAAACCTGCACCCACACCAACTCGCTGTGGATAAGACTGGACACCCTGACCTAAACTATCAGAAATAAAGGTGCCAGACTGTAGATTTCCTTGTTACTGGGGTGGTACCATCAAGGGGATACATTTTATACCTTCAGTATGTATCTCCTACCTTGTTAGGTGCATGTGGTGTACTTTAAGTAGCTTTTAGAGTAAAGTTTTGAAGGTACATCAGTGGTCCTTAAGGTCCAATTATGTATCTTAAAATATTTTTCAAAGCTATAAAGAAACAAATGATGTACCCTTGATGGTACCACCACAGTGACATGTTTTACAGTACCTTTATTTCTTACAGTGTAAAGTGCAGATGTCCTGAGTATCTCCTCCACATGTATATCTTAGCAATGGGAATCAGTCAGTCAGCTTAAATGTCTCTACTAGAGCATCCAGCTCTTTGATCCAGCGAAAATCCTGTACTGTTGTGATAATTAATCAAGATTGTTGACAGGGAAAGGGATCGAGGCTTTCTCGCTCAGGCGATTCTCACGCATGGACACATATCTCTCTGAACAATGAGAACTCAACGCATTGATTTTCTGGAGGAGCAAACAATGCATGTAATTGATTTAAGTGTGATCCGCAGCATGGAGGCCTTTCGCCGGAGAGTTCTGCTTTTGTGAGAAATTGGCCCTGACTGCAGCTTTCGAGTGCCCTTGAGCTGCAGGATGGATGAAATTTAAATTGTAATGTGATTGGAGGGGAAAAAACTTTTTTTTTTCTCTCAACACAAGGACCCCTAATCCATACTATAAGAGGAAAGCTAAGCAATCTCACATGTTCACTGCAAGTTTGTATAGGCAAGTTACAATTTTCTTCAAAAGGTTAGCAGGCTGTCTGGGAACAGGGATGAATGTTCTGATGGAATGACAGCATGAGCATACTTATAAAGTCACAGGTGCCATCACTGCTTTCAAGAAAATCCTAGCAGGCAGAATGAAAAAAAAATAATTACCACATAAACCCTGGTGAATATTGACGAGACAGCTATTTTTTTATACGTGTGCCAAACGACAGTAATAAAATAATGAGGAAAAAGTCTGGTATGAATGCTACAGCTCATCCTCCTTTTTTTTTTTACTGACCAACTCCACCCAGTTGATTTCTATCAAGGGCTGATGAATTCGCATGTCATAATTCACCTAGATAAAGCATAGATTTCAGGTGTAAATGCTAAGGATAAACCATAGATATTGGCACCTGTGGAAAACAGTTGTCTCGCAGGACAATACAGACAATACAAAGTAAGGAAGAACAAAAATAGAGTAAAACATCATCTGCTGTTAACTGTTAATTCAGTCCATACAACAACACCACTCAGGTAATGGGGCAGATTGATCAGTAGCTCGTGGACAAGTAGGTTCAATAATCAGAAAAAAAAAAAAAAATCCTACTACTCATTGCCTATTGCAAAAATATGTTTTCATTTGGTATGTATGTTTAAACTTAATGTGAGAACCTTGATCCTGTAATTATAGAGTGCTACTCTTTCTGAATTGCACCACCTGCTGCACAACACACATCAGCTGAGGTGCGATCTTGCTGATGGTAGAACGATTTTCATTATTGGATTAATTAGCATGCACAGACGACAGCAGGAATGTGGAAATACTAACGAAACAAGAAAAATAAAATGCAGGGCAAAGCCTTCATATAAGTCTCCTGCTAGCAAACACTGTCACATCACTGTTAAATATAAGAAGAGAAAATAAAGATGCTAGCCAGACTCGAATAATATATTTGACATGCAAGGCAAAGAAAGGCCAAAAACTTTGTTATCGAAGGCACAAACAATGTGCTACATGATCATATCATTGTTTTTTTCCTTTAGTCTGCATTAATGACCTCAACTAGCTAACTAGCTTGTGATACATTAGCTACCACTTTGTAGCCTCTTCAGTTAGTTTTCTGGGCAACCAAAACATGGGACTGGCAGCACACTAGAACTTTTACTTACCTGGTGATCTAGCTAATGAATTTATGATTTGTTCATCTCTGGATAAAAACACATGACGCACTATTATATTTTATAACAAAGGTTCTCACCCCGGGTCCTGGAGCACATTTTCATGTTTTCCTTGCTCCCAACACACCCGATTAAACTAATCAGCTAATAAATGGCCCTTCCTGAGTGGACAAGTGTGTATTAGAACAGGAAAAACATGACTATGTGCAGGACAGGGGGTGGTCTAGGACCAGGGTAGGGAACCTGTGCTTTATAATATAGTTTGGGAACATGCCACAGTATCTGACTAGCAGAAATACTGCTATATTCCAACTCTATATCATTACGAAACAGCACACTCTGAATGAGAAACCCTGTTCAGTAAGGAACAACAGTGGCTAGAGGAAAAATCGCAGGCAGGAGGGAATGGAGCCAAGTCAAACTGCAACTAACTGGATTTAGCCGAAAAGGGAAGGAGCGTGGACTTGGACTTACAACATCAACACCGTGAACACCAATACAGTGAGAGAGGAGATTGAGCTTGTTAAATATTTCATTAAACCACTCAAGAAAATAAAGCACATTAAAACACAAAAGTTTCATAGACAGAAGAGATAGGAGATAATGAGAGAAAGAATTAAATAAGAAGAAAGAACGAGGTCCTTCAGCTGTGGTAAGTAGTTTATAATCTGACTGTGGTCTCACAAACCAGCTTAAGAGTCGGGTAGTTTTTGTCATTTAACATGTCCAAGGACTAGCTAGTTTCACAGACGTGGCCAATTGAATAACATTGCAAACAATCAAACACACTTATTTTATGTGATATATAGCAGGAGGCCATTGTGAAAACAATATTGGTGCGACAAGAAAAACAACCTGATAATATTAAGTTCCAATAAATGCATTACAATTTATTCACAAAGACAGCACTTTTGAATAAATTGTATAGAGGGAATGTTATTAAGCTTTTCATCTTTTTTCCCCTCAAAACCTGTGGCAAGGTGTTCTACAGGGATCAGTTCTAGGCCCTCTACTGTTCATTATATTATGCTAATCTTAGGTCATATTATAGGTCAAGGATCACAAACTGTCAGCCGCCAACAGTCCAGATGTAGAAGGAAGGAATTTTGAACTGAGAACTGATCCGTACATGAAAAAAAAATGGCGGATGTTTAGTTTACTCTAGTTTTTTAAAGTTTTTTTTTTTACTAGTTTCTATAGCAGATCCTCTGGTGTAGTTTGTTGTGGTCAATCACATGCATGTACTGCATGTATTATTTAGCTGAAAGCAGCTCATTAAGAAAGGGAAGAATTTTCAGATTTTCATAGATTTATAATTTTCTTTAACCTCTCTGGTCTGATCGCAAAAGTGAAGATATGTCTTGTTAAAAATGGACTGATCATTTGTCTAGAGTCTGTTGCACTACTCAGATAACGAAGCACCACTGTGAAACAAAACGTAACTACTTTATAGCCATTAACTAATCATTACTGATCGAGCATTAAAGGATAGCTGCTGTCACCATTCAGTCATGTTAGCTGCTTATCCTGACCTTTGTAAGCAAGACATTTTATGTAACTGGACCCCAAAATTTGATTATGCGGCATCACATTCTCAGTTAGATATCTACCATACCCTTATATCATGTATTCGTGTCATAAAACTATCCATGATCTTACCAAAGCTCAGCATTGATAAAACCTTTTTTTGGTCTTTAGTTTCTGGAAGTTCCTCGTCTGTTCCTTCTACGATGTAACCTTGAGTCTGAGAAAGGTACTATATAAATTAAGCATCTTATTCTTACTATTTCTTACTCTGAAAAGCTCATTGTGCAACAATGCTCAAAGGTTTACAAAAGTGGAGATATAGGCAGCTAATGGAACTGGTATTTGCAAGATTATGCTAGTTGTGACCAGATGTGCAAAATACATCAGACATCTGGATCTGTGAGTGCTGCAATTTCCTCAGAGGATTCTCTGTTGGTGCACCTGATTTTAATGGATTATCATATGGATTGTGTAGACGTATCTAAAAGACTGTGCTTTTAATCTAAACAGGGCATGTAGAAATGCTTTCATCTCCTCATTTATGTTCACATTGAGTGGAAACCTGACTTTGAGCTTGACAATTACCTGATGAACTGAATCAGGTGTATTAAATTAAGAAAACACCAAAAATATGCAGACTGTGAGGTCCACAGAACAGATGCCTTGTCTCAGTTTGTTTCCTATTTACTCTATAGTGCACTGTTTGGCATCCATTTTGTGGCGCTGTGGGAATTCTACAAGGAAACTTGTATTCCCTGAGTAGCTCACCATGTACCATAGTGATTTCTTTCAGCCTGAAATTTACTCATCAGCATTGATACCATAGCGTATGTATAATACTGTATATATGTAATTTAAAAATATGATTTAACAGCCATTAAAGCCAAGCCCTTGTTATAGTTTGTATAATCTTTCATAATACTTCTGTATTTTTGAGGTTTAAAGTTGCTAGGTAATTTGTAATATTCACACTGTCACAAAGACGTGTTTCCAGGACTCTTGTTAGTAAGTGTTGTCTGAATTGTCTCATTTACTGATGTTCCCTATTTAGTAAATAGAGATCAAGTGAGTATGGGAGCAATTTTACACAAACGATGCAGATTTTAGGTTGTGTATAGGTTTTATGCATAGCGTTCACATAGATGTTCCTTAAGATTTCCCATTTTGTTAAAGATTGTCAAGAAATACTGATGCTTTAGACTTTACAAAGTAAACACTTACAATTGACCAAAGGATGGATAGATAGATAGATAGATAGACAGATAGATAGATAGATAGATAGATAGATAGATAATTTATGACCGTCTCACGAGCCATTGCAATACGTTGTACCTAATGTAAATTAAACTCGAAATGTGAAAAAAAGAAAAAAGTGCAATAAAGTACTTATTAATTAATTAATTAATTAAATAAATAAAAATACAGGTGGATTGCTGCTTTTCAATTGGTTTTACATAACTATCATCATCTCCACCTGACCGTTGACATAATGGTCATTTGTCTATTATGCTAGCTAGCTACCTAGTAAACAAGCCAAGTAATTAGCAGGTTGACATGACCTTGTACAAAGTCTAAAGCAAATGGTAACAATAGTGCAAATACACACAAGTGAAAAATGATCAACTGCTTATTTTCTACTGAATTTGATCAAGCGCTCTAAAATTTTTCACCCCAAATTTTTTCTTTATTTTAAACATAGGCACATACTAAAACTAAAACGAGACCCTTGCAATCCTGAGAACGTGTCGATCCAGTGGCATTTTATCTTCATCAGACTTTTCTCTAATTCTGTAAAAAGAAAAAAAAATCATATTCATTCTTCATGAGCATGCTG
Organism: Pangasianodon hypophthalmus; assembly: GCF_027358585.1. Taxonomy (NCBI): domain Eukaryota; kingdom Metazoa; phylum Chordata; class Actinopteri; order Siluriformes; family Pangasiidae; genus Pangasianodon; species Pangasianodon hypophthalmus. The sequence goes on from NC_069714.1 coordinate 28,169,502, forward strand.
CAATACATTACCCACAAATAAGGGCTTTCCGTCTTAGGCAGCATAAAGCTTAAAAGCTACTACAATCTGTTCTCCATATCCCACTACTCTGAAGTAAATTAGCCTGATTAAAGCTTCTCAAGCTAGTTTTATTCATGGACCTGTGTTTGGTTGAAATGTTGAAATCCAGAACACTTCCCATGCTGCTCCCTGACTCTGATAAACCAAGCTTAACCAAAGCACAGCATGAGACTACAGGCTCTTGTTCAAAGCTCGACTGACTAGGCTCTTGGTTAGGCATGATTAATGAAATGATAATGCTTTAGTGGCAGAGTTATGGCCTTCTCCCTGCTCGGAGAAGCTCTCATCCTGTGATACTCATCAATGATTCAAGGAGAAATGCTAATCAGACTCTTATTACTGAGTGGGCTGTTTGAGGTGGCTTTCACGCTGTCATGGCTCTCAAGCACACTCCCATTTTCTCTTCCATACTAAATCTTTCCTCAGTAAGCAACTGTAATCCAGGATAAGAAAGGGGATTGAATGGTGAATGGTGTGGGGGAGGGGGGATAAAGAAATGAAGCCATATTGTATTTGAGTAGGCTACAAATCCAATTTCATTAATTTAATACAAATAATTTATACCATAAGATTTGTCTTATTTACTTCAAGAAAGAGAAAAAAAGAGAGGCTGTTGATGAACTGGGAGGCACAGTGGCTTAGTGGTTAGCACGTTTGCCTCGAACCTCCGGGGTTGGGTGATCGAAGCCTGCCTCTTCCCTGTGTGCACGGAATTTGCATGTTCTCCCTGTGCTTTGGGGGTTTCCTCCGAGTATTCTGGTTTGCTGACTGGCATTTCCAAATTGTCTGGAATGAGTGTGTGTGTGTGTGACTGTGCCCTGCGATGGGTTGGCACACTATCCAGGGTGTCCCCCACCTTGTGCCCTGAGTCCCCTGGGACAGATTCCAGGCTCCCCACAACCCTGGGTAGGGTCATGAATGGACAAAAAGTACAAGGTGTCATTCTTCAACAAATAAAAAAATTAATTAAATTGCTGTGGCCTAAGGGGAATAAGACTCTTGGAAATGTGCTGTTATTGGAAAATGATCAACTTCAGAGTGGTAACACTAACTCCAATTTATCACACCAGCCCATCGTTGAATATTTTCCTGTAAATGCACATCCCCAAGTGTTTCCTCCTTACATACTGGGCAATCTTATCAGTTCTCCATTTTTAGTTTCTTAAAACTGCTAAGACTTGAAAAGGGCCCATTTTTAAGACTGCGTGGTCAAACGCTAATCGGAGCAGGCAATAATGTGTGTGTGTCTTTATGTGCATACGTTCTTCAAGCATATACTGATGAATCTCCATATAGTTTTATTCAAAATATAAATCATGCTCTGCGTTTGCAATTTTCGAGACAATTAGGTAGTGGAAAATGGATGCGTCGCCAATAATTACAGCCGGCAGTCAGAGCGGATGTAAATAAGCGGGGGTTATTTGAGTTCGACACAGAAGACGTATAAAAGTGAGTCCTCGGATAGCTTTGTGTGCTTCACTTTCTGGTGTTGTTTGTTGCTTAGTGGAGTGAGGAAATACAGGAGAGAAAGAGAGATGAGGTTTAATTAGCATCCAAAAGAGAGCGAGAGAGAGAGAGAGAGAGAGAGAGAGAGAGAGAGAGAGAGAGATGGACTGAACTTCTGAAATCTCAGGAATCACTTCTACAGAGACTCCTGTGTGTACACGGATTGATCAATGATTGTGACACGTGTATAATAGCAACCAAAATGTACAGAAGACTAGCCACTCATAAACTAGCCACTGTTTTACTATTCACACAAACCATCACAAAAACGGAGTATGATACCTCAACACTTAACACACATCTATCACTTTAATCACTTGCTTTCAGAAAGACCAGTGGAGGTCTATAAGATAAAATTGCCTCCATGAACTCCTGTAGGCTTTTTATATACTAACACTGTTTTCATGACATCATTTACAGCTTAACAAATGCAACATGGTGTTCATTCTATTTTCAGTCAGAATACTGGTGTGAATTTGCAAATGCCCTTTGCGTAAATTCATAGATGAATATAACAAATGTTTGTTTAAAAAAAATTTAAAACTAATGTTAGGGCTTTATTTTAGCGAGCTATCAAATATAATCCTAAAAACGCTAGCTAGTAGTGTTATAAAACTAGCAATTTATTTTACAAGCAAAATAAACCAAAATAGCTAGCTCAAGCAAACAATTTCCCTTATTTCCATTTCCTCCAGGTTCTCTGGTTTCCTCCCACTCCCCAAAAACACATTGGTAGGTGAATTAGCTATGCTTAAATCGCCTCTAGGTTTGAATAAGTCTATATTCCCACCCCCTGCTCAGTGTTCCCGGGATAGGTCAAATCAGGTCAAGTTAAGTGGCTTTATTGTCATTTCAACCATATACAGCTAGTTAGTATACAGTGAAACGAAACAATGTTCCTCCAGGACCAAGGTGCTACATCAAACAACACAGAACTACAAGAGACTAGACATTTTTTTACAAAAAGTGCACGTCCAAACATGTGTAAACAGCACAAGACAGTACAATGACTACCAAAACAGGACAATGGGCACAGTAAGATACAGTGCAGCACCAACTAGTACACTGTTATAGTAAGAAAGTGAGTCAGATACGACGGTACGACGGACGATACGACGGTAGTGCAAAAGAGTTGCTGTTTATATATATATATATATATATATATATATATATATATATATATATATATATATATATATATATATATATAAGGTTCTGGATCCACTGCAACCCTGACCGGGATAAAGTGCTTACTCAAGATGAATGAATGAAATTTTATTTCCAGGAATACTTACAGGTTAACAATGGGATTTTGAGCCTTTCGAAACTATTGGGTTTAAATATTGAAAAAAACTCTCTGTGTTAAGATGTTAATCGTCTTAGCTGATGTTACCATTTTCTACACTACCTTATTTTATACAGCTATCAACCATACAAAAAAAAAAACCTAGCTAGCTTACTTTACTGGCAAGATAACTCAAGCTCGCTAGCTCTAGCTAGCTCTAGCTAGCTCTAGCTAGGCATTTCTTAATGATTAAAAAGCATTTTTCAGTTTTTTTTGGACTGGCTCATACATATGACAATGTATAAGCAACACAGCTAACCTCCTGTGTGATTTTAGCCAGTGGAAGAGTGCTATTGACCACCACATCCACCACATCTACTCACACATTGTTAAAATACTTACTTAAGCCCTCAAGTTCCAAGGATGTGTTCAACATTCTGTCATTTGCTCTATTCAGATTTACGTCACCACAGCTCGTAATCCGAGCTCTTTAGAAACACCAAATCACCAACTATCTGCACCTCACCATCAGATCCCTGTTGTAATGCATTATCTCACCAAGCTGACAGGACAACAATGTCTGTTGTGCTTCTCTCCCTCGTGTTAATAGAGAGCCTGTCTTCATCTCAATCGTCCTGTCAAGGCTGGGAGCCAAGGCCGCACCGCTGGCAGTGTGTTTAAATCAGATTAGCTGGGGTCGATCGATACTCACCCTCATTACAATGAGTCATGAGATGGCTTTGCCGTGCAGTATTTCTCTCCTGTGTGGTTTTCAAAGACAACACAAAGTAACGTATCGCCAAACAATGATGATAATTCACTCAGTCCCAAATGGAAAGTCCAGGCAAGGTCCTGTCATTAGGTTATCAGCTTCCGTCCATTGGTTTTTTTTCTATCATACTTAATAAGTATTGGATTAGTAATGCATACTTATTTGTTGTAAGGATAAGGTCTGAGCAAAAGGTCAGTCTTTAGTCAACTCCAAACCCGAGGACCTGCTCTAGGGTCATGTGGTAGGACAGGGAAGTTGCACTGGTGCACAATATCTCGTGGAATTTCCTGTTCCCTTTGCGATTTGAGTGATTGTGTCAAAAATGCCGTTCATTTCAATAGTAAGAAACCAATGGGATGTAGTGTGCTATTAATTGTATTATTCATTACTGAATTATTTATTATGTGCTATTAATTTTATTATTTATTACTGCATTATTTTTTATTTTATTTTTTTTAATGGATTAAGCAAGATTGCCACTAGACCACAGGTACAAATTTAGGAGGAAATCCAAGTTATGTAGCAGTATAGACCCCCATTTTTTGCACTATTCATTCATTCATTCATTCATCTTCAGGAAGTGCTTTATCCTAGTCAGAGTCGGAGAGGATCCAGAGCCAGGCCCGGCAACAGTGGAATACACCCTGAATGGAACTACACCCAGTCTATCTTTTAGTTTAATCTAAAGTCCAGCTTTCTGCATGTTTTTTGGGAGGAGGGAGGAAAAAAAAACAGAGAACCCTGAGGAAATCAACATGGACACTGAGTTGTTATGAAACTCTGAGTAAGCCGAGCTTAATTTCAAATCAGGTCCCAGGAGAATTCAGCAGGAATCATGTGGATGCAACTATAATCTGTAAACATGAACAAAACTTGTAATGTTATCGGGGTAGCCATTTTACACAACCGTTTTATTTCATAGTCAGACGTGGTGTTATTTATCCCACAAGGTCTCGCGCCATGAAGTTAGAATTGAATAGAATTGAAGAAGGAACTGTAGCAGAAAACTCGAAGTGATGCAGATCATACTGAAGTTCTGAAATGTAATTAGTTGCATAATAAAAGTCCTATAAAGCAACAGATTTTCACATACACTGGGTGGACATGGGTCAGAGCGCTAATTCAATCCCAGCCTCAAAAAAAAAATGTTTTTATTCTCCAACCTGCTTCTGCTTTCCAGTGTTTTTACGTGACCGCATTTCAAAAGAGAACTTTAAAATAAATCGAATGTCGAAGCTTGCTGCTTTGATCATTATTGAATTACCAGACTTCCCTTCTTAAGCGTCCTCTTAAAACCGTCCTGATTCAATTACGCACTTGACGTTTGCTCTTTCTGAAACACGGCCTCATTTATCAGACACAGATTAAAATGTTGTTAGTTAAATATTAAGGCTACATTGTCATTTTTCAGATGATTGTTTTACCATCTATTTTATCTGGAACATGGCGCCGTCTTGCTTCAGGAAGTCTCTCATCTCTTTCTTTAGATGTCCGGCTTACATAAGGAGAAAACCCAACTGAGACCAGAAGCCTCAGTATTTTCCTGATTTAACAAGCCGTAAATTATTCCACAATTCTCTCAGCTTATTAAATCCAACCCTTCTC